>NW_021319083.1:16783795-16799014 GCF_001605985.2 Dendrobium catenatum | reverse complement strand
TTCAACAACAAACTATCGCCAAAAACTAGCCAAGTTTATAAAGTTTAATTTTGGCTATACAAAATCTCATCCAAACCCGCAAATAATATTACTATCAAATAGGTTCACTACAATTGATCTTCAGACTAATTTAGTAGGTATGTTTTTTCGCGTTTTTCTCTTACGTCATTGTGTTTACATAATATATCAAAATAATTAAAACACAATTAATTTTATGAAACAAATTAAGCCTTACCTTAACCCTAAACTCTATCGTCTAACAGACACCCATAATAGTAGCAGGAATTCTGGGCATAAGTCGCCGCGTTACACGGCGCGACTTAGCTCAGAATTTTTTTATTTGGGCATTAAGGTCGACCGGTTAAACGGGCACTTACTCCATATCAATTAAAAATATATATATAAATTTCTGATCCAATTTTAACTATTCTAAAAAAATTTCAACAAGTTATGGCAAAATTTATAACATAATGTAGTTGTTCCATATAGGGTTTAGCATGTTAGCTTACATCAACCATTATAATAGATAATAGCACACATACATCACTTTTACTAATTGCAATGATCACGAAGGAGGAACTTGATTGTGTAAAGGAAGTGGATGGTACCTGTGTTTCCTGATTCTCTGTATAACTACATTGAGATGAATATGATTATTTTACAATGAATAAAGAAAAAAAATTGTACTAAATAATTAGTAATATGTGATATTGGGAACTTACTAGTACAGTAACTCTTCTACTGCGTTCTACCCTTGAAGGACCAGCGACCAAATTCATCCTTTCTGCTGGGCATGAAGTTCATATCTTTGTAAATTTGGAGGTTAGTATGTATATATCTCTAACACCTCAATCTCTTCGACATCAAACGTACATTATAGAAATTCTGTTGCAGCTTGTGCATACAGAACTTCACAAACTTCATCATCCTCAACTTCCGACGAAATGAGATCGGGAAGGATTTTGGGAATATAAAGTATTAGCAATAAAGTCGCCCGTTAAATGTGCGACTATAAATCGCCCGTTAAACGGGAGATTTAATCTTAGATTCTCAGTCCAATCATCACGCCGTCGGATTCTTGACATTCTAGTCAAAGCATAAGGTTCCTGCCATTTAACGGGCGACTTTGCCTTTTTTTTTAAAATTTTTTTTTAAACATGCTTAAGCTCTTAATATAATTTATAATCATGCTTAGTCTTAAAATTTTCCCTTATAGATAATAGAAAGATCAGACGTGTGAAAAATAAAAAGAAATTCTCAGAGAGCTACCGATAATATTTTTTTGACGTTAAACAAAAAAAAATAAAAAAAAAATGATTGGTGACTACAGTTATTTAAAAAGTCAATCAGTGATGGGATTATAGAAAGCTGAAGAAAAGTAGAATAAATATATTTAAAGTCAACCAGTAACAACTGATGTAAATTACAATAAAAACAGGAGAGAGAGAGAGAGAGAGAGCAACTAAGGTAATTTCCTACAAAGTGCCGATTGTCACTCAATATGTTACTCTAGCACAAAGGTGTTGACTTGAATGTCGTAATGAATAAGGGCTCGGTAATAGTTAAATTTTGTTTATTTAGTATTTATTTGAAATTATTTTCTTACTATTTATTAAAATACTTTTTAGAATAATATTTTTTTTAAATAATGGAAAAGCAGCGGTGTATCAAATGAAGCTTTTTGTTTTCGTATTGAACAAATTTTTTACTGATTTACTTTTCGGATTGTAATTATAATTTTTATTTGGCTACTGTTTTTTATATCTTGACCAATCATCGTAACAACCAGTCACCTCCACCATCGACTACCATAGCTTGTCGTCAACGGCCACTATCGACTACGACCCACAGCTAGCCATTACTATCGCAAGCAAATCCCTCACCCGCCCACCATCATCATAGTCGTCTAGCCGCCATAATTATTTAACTTTACATTACATTTATTTTACTTGAAGCAAAAAAAAAAAAAAAAATTTATGCATTTTCTTTTACACTCAAACATTTCATATGCACTAATCTCAATCAAAAATTACCAACCTTAGATCCTAAACTAGAATAAGGGAATATCAATAAACAAAAAACGATCGTATATAATTATAGTGCTTCATATAATATAATATGATGATTAAACTTCATAAGCTGTAGGAATTTCTCTTCCGTACGTGAAATGCTGCTAATTATATATAATTATTTTTAATCACTATTATCTCATTCTCTAATTATATTTTAATCGTTTAATTTTATCTATAACAACTTAATTAAATTATCACAAGGTAATGCAGGCTGGAACCTTTATGTTTAGTTCTTTAGTGCTTATAGTTTCTTTTATTCCAGTTCACATCGCCATTTGTACTCTTCATCGACCACCACGCAGCTCTCGATTCCCCTCTGTTTTACGTAAGATAAATAGAACCAAAATTGATGCAAATCATTGTATATTCAGTCCAAATTTTAGCAGTCTCCTGGCATCTCCCCCGCTTAGGAGAAAAATCAAGAGGTAGCATTCTCCTCCATGCTACATAAGCGCTTCAGGTAGATGTCGGGTGACACCGCAGCTATATTTTCTTTAATCCCCGCGACGCTACATGAGCGCTTAGGGGTATTCGGTATCTGTTTAAAAGATCACAATTTGCTTTCCCCCAGGTACAGAGCAGCGTACAGGTACTTATTTTTCGTCCCCCTCACGCTACATGAGCGCTCTGAAGATTACCCACCTCGTCGCAAGCGTCGCACCGATTTCCCTCCCCAAATGCTACGTGAGCGCATAGGGAGGTTTGCCGGCTCGTCGCAAGCGTCGTGAGAAGGATTTAAGTTAGAAATTTATACCTTCGCAAGTGGACCGGCGATGGAGTTGACATGTATATTGAGGCGAGGAAAACACTTACATATTGACAAGTAATTACAATCAAGAACTCAATTGCTTAAGATACAAAATTTACTTATAAATGAATTTAAATAATTTAAATAATAGTTTGGCGATTCATTAAGACTTCGGCTTCGTTTAGGACGGCTTTTTAAATGTTTCTTAAAGCAACTTTTTTGTACAAAAATTTAATTTTTGTAATAAAAAGTTGTTTTAAGAAGTAGGAAGAAAGTCGTCCCAAACGAAACATTTATTTGAGATGGCTTTCTTATTACCTCTTAAAATAATTTTGTACTAAAAAATGTTTTAGAAAGCAATAAAAAAATTGTTCACAACGAAGCAGAAATATTTTAGAAAAAATACAAATAATAAGACAACGTATAAGAAATAGCAAATAAAAAATATTCAATATGTTTTAGGGTTCGTTTGGGACGGCTTTTTTATTGTTTTCTAAAACGGAGTTTTAGTACAATTTTTTTTATTTTTGTACTAAACGGATTTTTGTACTAAAACTCCATTTTAGAAAGCAATAAAAAAGCCGTCCCAAACAAAGCCTTAAATATCATCATCAATTTATATGGCCAATCTTAATGCATTGGAAAGAAATCCAAAATCTTCTTGCTATAAAATCAAATGTGCCCATTATAAAAATTTTGATAGGATTAATCGATTAAGTCATTAAAAATTGTTTTGAACGGCACGAATCTTGAAACGTAATTAAATTGAGAACTTCTAAATCCAAAATCAGAATTATTTAAGCTCTAACTTAGAAAATTCATATTTGAATTCAACGTCTAGATGAGGCAAATTCATCGACACCAAAAAGGACACGATCTGAATCTAAAAAATCTTATATCGAACACTTTAAGCAAATCAAAAACTTTGGATTATTAATCGTACAACCAAATGATCTCCAAATCTCTCATATTTATAGTGAAATTGAACGTCTCGACAATACAAATCCAACAAACCCTAATGACATGTATGTAAATCTTATTTTTAATATTATAGATATACTACTTAATCAAAGAATTGTTAAGCCTCAAAGAAAAAAACTATTTTATTTTATTTCACTTATTGCTTTTTCTTTTTATTATGATAAGTAATCATTCATCAATTCATAATAGTATTTTATTAGTTTATAAGGCTTTCTAAAGTTGTAAAACCTTGGGAAAAAATTTATAAATAGGACATTGCTTTGTAATTTTTAATTTATTAAATAAAAATTATTTTTTATAAGGATTATTATGTGTGCATGAAATTAATTACTTCTGAATTTATTAAATAAAAATTACTTTTGAATTGTTTACACATACTTTTTGATGGATTTGATCCATAGGGTTAGCCCTCCAACGCTTTGCAAGATGCCTCCTGTATCGTCATTTCAAATAAAAAAATTTGTTATGAAATACAAATCATATTGTAGTAATACAACTATATAATATTAATAAGCTACGATTATCGCACTAGAATTTATAAGGATTATTATGTGTGCATGAAATTAATTACTTCTGAATTTATTAAATAAAAATTACTTTTGAATTGTTTACACATACTTTTTGATGGATTTGATCCATAGGGTTAGCCCTCCAACGCTTTGCATGATGCCTCCTGCATCGTCATTTCAAATACGTGTAGGCTTCATTAGTTAAGATTTTATTTGGGATGATTTTCATACTATTTTTTAAAGTAGTTTTTTAGTATTGAAATTTTAATTTTTGAACTAGAAAGCCGCTTTAAGAAATAGTAGGAAAGCCGTCCCAAATGAAGCCTAAGACTTTTGAGACTAAGGCTTTGTTTGGAACAACTTTCTTACTGCTTCTTAAAACAGCTTTCTAGTACAATAATTTTAATTTTTATAATAAAAAGTTGCTTTAAGAAGCAATGAAAAAGCTGTCCCAAATGAAGCCTAAAGCTTGGTTTGGAACAATTTTTTTTATGCTTCTTAAAACAATTTTCTTAGTACAAAAATCTTAACTTTTGTAATAAAAAGCTGCTTTAAGAAGCATAAGAAAGTCAATCCAAAAATGAAGCCTAAGGTTTTGTTTGGGACTACCTTTTAAGTGTTTCTTAAAGCAGCTTTTTAGTAAAAAATGAACTTTTTTATAAGAAAGCTGCTTTAAGAAGTAATAAAAAAGCCATCCCATATAAAGCCTAAATTATAAAGCTTTCCCTTCTTATTTTCTCATGCAATCATGGAGAAGGCCCTTTGGCCGGAAAAATTATTGCGTCCTCCCACCTGACGTAGAGATGCGTCCTCCCAGAGCTAAAATTGCACTAAAAAGCAAGAAATACCAAGCAAATACCGAGCAATACCAAACAATAACGAAGAATATCATCATGTGAATACCAATACCGAGTTATACCGAGCAATACCGAGCAATACAAAAAAATACCTAGTTTTTCCTAGAGAAAACTCGGTATGTGCTCGGTATTGCTCGGTATTGCTCGGTATAGCTCGGTATAACTCGGTATTGGTATTCACATGATGATATTCCTCGTTATTACCAAATAATACCTAGCAATACCGAGCAAAAACTTAGTTTTTTTGCGGTGGGAGGACGCATCTCTACGTCAGGTGGGAGGACGCAATAATTTTTCCTTTGGCCGAGAGCCCCAAATTCAAGTGCTATAAAAAAACTTGTGAATAATAGAGAATTGTCTCTAGTTCAAATGAAGGCTATAACAATACTAGATTTTACTTGAGAACCCCATGGCTAACGACTTCAAAGGAGCACGAGATTAGGATTTTTATAGGAAATTTGTTAAGGTGTTGGTATGAAATGATAATAGAAGGATAGAGAAATATTTATACATCAATTAATATCTTGGTTTAAATCAAACCATTAGAATTATCCCTCACAAATATGATAAAGGGCTAAAAGAGTTATCCAATTCCCGCATAAGTCTAGCTAGCAGTGTCAATTTGGGTCAACGAGTCGGGTTTAGGTTGAACCCGAGTTGACCCAGCCATAAACGGGTTGACACTAATCCGACCCGAATTTACAAATGGGTCAGGATTGTTAACTCGGACTCGACCTGTGCGGGTTATCGGGTAAACTCGAACCAACACGACTCGCGAGCGGTATCCTCATTTGCATTATGCGAACTCTCGGACGCTGTCGCTGGCAGCAGAACAAAGCATTGAACTTAAGCAGGCGCCGTCGCCGACGGCAGCACGAACTCGAAGGCAGCGGCAGCTAGAACTCAAAGGCAGCAACAACTTAGAGCCTGGAGTCAGCGGCACTGCGGTAGTTTGAAGCCTCAAACTCAACTAGTGCCATCGTCGTCGGCGTCCCGAAGCCTCGAACTCATCCTCGACTGGAGACAATACATGACGCCTTACGCTTGACGGGATTGACATTTGATGCCTGACAGCTGATGTCTGATGCCTGACTTGAACACGATTGACATTTGACAGAATGACCGGACAAACGGGTCAATGCGGGTTGATTTCGGGTTTTTGGGTCAACCCGAACCCTACCCAATTTTACAAACAAGTTGAAATTACAAACCCGAACCCGACCCGAGTGACAAACGGGTTTACCCGAACCCATAATTTTTTGGGTAAGGTTTCAAGTCGTGTCAGATTTTGATACCCTTAAGTGTGGCCACCAACACTTTATTCTCGTAATAAAATATAATAAATTTAGCATGCCCACGTCAATTCTTTTTTACTTGATTATTGTAAGGACATATAGCCTTCTTACATAAACAAAAGAGAGGACAAAAGGGTTCAATCAAATGAGTGGAGGAGAGTGAAGAAGTGCTTATCATGTATAACTATCACTTCCACTAAGTGATGGTCGACCATCTAAGGTTAAAATTGATTATATGATTTTATTTTAATTTAATTAATCAATTTTTGATTAACAGTGCAAAATATTCCCTCAAGATTTGGAAGTTTGTATTTGAAATATTATCTTAGACAATCATCAGCATTTAGCGCACATACATAAAATTAAAATCCTAATTATTTGAGTTTATTCTATTCCTTGCCATAGTTCATTAACTATAGTTTCCACCTTAGTTTAAGCCACAGAGATTGATCCAATCTACCTCAATTGACTACTTGTGCCACATCATTCTCTTTTAATGGGTGGGCCAGTCATGACCCCTAAGATTATAAACTTATTACTATAAGACCCATCCCATATGGGATTATCTTACTTTGTTACATATTCTTTATGTATAATGGAGTATTTTATGTGCACATATAAATAATTGTTTTTACAAAAGTAGAGTTCAAGAAAAGTGACATAATGATGTTGAAATGAAATCATAAGATTGATGTTCATCAATCTATTGACTTAAGGATGAACCAAAATGGCCAACACCACTCTAATATAAATACATGTTTAGATACATTAGTTGAGTCATGTCCTAGCTCAGCGAATCTATCAACTATATGTGTATTTATTTGATGCTAATGATAAACTTTAATGAGTTTAAACACTTGCTTAGAAAGTCAATAAAAGCGCACACCTTGATATTATTGACCTAGGGCATAATGCTACTTCATATTGATGATTGGAGCATGATAAATTATAGGGTGTGATATTTAACTTTAAGGATCAAACTTTGGATTACACAAGCTTATGTAGCCAATTATTAATCCTACACACTAACAAAATAAAGTCATTTGAACTAGGTGAGATTGCTCTATCTCATAATTGAAATATCAACACTCATAAGAGGAGAACCTACAAGATACATTACTGATGTATAGTTGATATAGGTTTGGTTATATTGTTAAGGTCTAGTTGCTTCTAATGGTAAATATAATATGATGACAAAGATGTAAAAAAATATTCCAATGAAATATTGAGATTATATATATATATATATATAAGTAAAGAGCACAAAATCAATTAGAAAATATAAGATTAATTATTCTAATCACAAAGTACAATCTACCAACAATAAACTACTCCCTTGTTTGTCATCATAATAACTAAATAGAGATACTAAAGAGAAACACATACATCACAAAGCACAAAAGTAAAACCAATACAAACACAAAGATGAAAATACAAATCAAACTAAAAGTATGAAGGATCCTTATCAGGTGGAGGTGGTGATTGTTTTTGGAAGAATTAGTGGATTGAAGCAAATTACTCCCCAAACCAAGCTATGTCATTGTTGTGTTGTCGCTGTTGTTGTGCTACATAGTTGTCAAAGCAAGCCATATCATTGTCAAGTTGTTGTTGCTGCTCTACTATGTATGTGTCAAATTGAGCTTCCCATTAGTCAAACATCTGAACTAGCTGTTTGGGTTGAAAAGTGATTTTAAAAAGTTTAATCTTCTTTGTAGAATTTAAAATTGACCTTAAATTTTAATTTTGAAATCAAGCATCCCATCATAAAAGGTATACCACCTCGAGGGGTGGAAATAAGATTTTAAAATGGGGTTCATATTTAGAGTTGCAAATTTCATCTAAAATATCGTAGTCAAATTTAAGAAAGAATCACATATGGCCCCAAAGGGTCATAGTATGGTTCGATTGAATATCTAACTTCGATAATCTAGATGAATTATTGTTAATCTCATATTCAAAATTTTTTCGACAAATGATATATCTCTCCAAAAGAAGAAAATATCATTCATTATCAATTGTTCAAGCATGACGATAACGATCATCGTTGATTTTGACTTTTCCAAAGAAAATTAATTGAATTTTGATAATTGATTTTTGAAAAGTTGATGCAGGTTCTAAATCTCCTATGAGCGTAAGCCCTTGTAGTTAATTACATCATAATGAGGCTGAATTTCCTACGAATACTCTTGATTAAAATTACGATAGAAATTCTATTTAGAGTTTTTAAGGATTGGAATCAAAGAAGTTGAATTTGGAATCTCAATTCAGACTAAATCAAGTTAGAGCACTTATTTTTGGAGTCAACGGAGGAGAGGTAGGAGATACTTAAAGATTCTAAAATAATTCAGAAGTGTCCCAACCTAATCTAAGTGTTGGGTTTTTAATTTTGGATTAGAAAAATCTTTAATTTGAGTTGAATAAATTATTAAAAATTTGGGATTATATTCCCGGAAGTTGGGGACTTATGATTCAAAATATACCCTGGACCTTAAATCTAAATTATGCATTAGACTATAGTAGCTTGAACCTAACTAATACAATATAAAATTTTAACTTACCCTAGCTTAGATTTTGGAGCTAATTAACAACCTAGGTGATTTAAAATCCATGAGTATGATCATTCTTATGAAAGAGTGGTAGAGATATATTATAAAAGTTTTTGAGAATTGGGACCAAAGTCTAGAGCAGATCCTAATTGGTACCTTAACTTATGTTAGGTGAGAATGCTTGAATCAAATGTAATTAAAATTTTAGACTCTTTTAAATTTATTTCTAATATAATACATGCTAATTGACTCGATTAAATACATAAAATATTAATGAAGCAATTTTAAAAAGATTTGAAAATCATTTTTCCTTGGAGATTGCATAACATCCTCTTGACAAATTTGTACCCTCAAAGGCCAGGTGGTCTACCAGAATCCACAGGCGGGGATGTGCCTTATAAGAAGGAGAAGTAAATTTATATGATTATGAAAAATCTAGGTGGTCCTGATATTACTTCTTAGATTGTTAGAGTTTCTATGTTATCTTAAAAAATTTATTTAAATTTAAATAGAAAAAGTTTGTTAGCATACCATCAAGAGCCTCCGTATATCTAGGCTAAAATAAAAACATCATGTAAATCACTTAAAAACTAAGAAAAAATAGGCAACCCTAGTTGCAATCACATTAAATCAAACACATCAATAAATCAAATCAATTAATAAATATTCATAGGCAAACTGTGTGTTTATTACAACTCAGAAATTATATAAATTAAAAGTGGCCATGCACCATTAACCACAAACCCAGATTCTAATCCTAAGACAGATGCAAGTGACTTTTAATGGGTTACTCTCTTTCTTCAACCATTTATCATTCTCCTCTTTGGGCTCCTTGTATTTATTGTATCTTGATACCCATAGTGAAAAAGAAAACTCTTCCCCTGAAGGGTAGGTTTTTCTTTTTTACCTTGGGTAGTGAAATGATCCAAATTTGGCTTTAAAGTGAAAAAGGACCCTCTATTTAAGGATATCCTTTCTTCTTTGAAATCAAACTTTGGATACTTGTATCCCAACTCAAAGACACTTTCATAACTCTTAACTTTTAAACAAATTACATTGATATTGGAAAGAAAAAATCTTTACTCTTCTATAAGGTTATTCTAAGCATTTAGAAATAAAACACATCCCAAACAATTTAAATATATGTAGTAAAGTAAATAATACTTGGAAACACTCTTATTTATTTAAGGCTAAGCAGCTGAAGCACATGTAGTAATTATAATAATTATTAATTTAGCCCCCCCCCCTTTATTGCCCTACACGAGCGTGGCCACCTATAAAAAACTCAGTGAGCAACCAGATAAGTCCTAGCCTAAGGGTAAACTATCTTCCATCAAATAAATTCATAGATTATAGTTAAATTAAATAAACACTAACATCAATTAAATTTCAATCACAGCATGTAATGAAAACTCAGAAAACTCGTCACATAATAGTAAAAAGTAAACACTAGCCTAGCCTAGACTAGAGTTAGTTGTCCTAGTAAACCATCTAAAGTGTGTGAGGTTGGCTGCGTGGCTTGGATATATCATAGATTGGATAGATTGTTAAATTTATCTATTGTTTAGATTTGTTGAGGGTTGAAGGAAAAATTTATGGTTGATATTAAATTTTAATGTATTAAGGTATATTTTAAAATGTATTTTAAAGGTCATTTGGTTAATGAATTTAATTAATTAGAGATTAAAAGACCATTGAATTTTAATTAATTTGATCAATTGCTAATTTTAAGTATTAAATTAATTTAGATTTTCCACCAACTGGTTCATTACATTGTCACAATGGGTTAGAGGAACCAAGCCTCCTTAGGACACTTAGCCCTGCAACTCAAGGTAGTCCAGCCTACAAATCAGGTTGATGTAGTTGAATTAAGGGTTTTAATTTAATTAAGTAATTAAGATTCATTTAATTTCAAGGTTTTACACTCCATTGGATCTGTTCGTGGTGTTGTAGTAGTAGGCTTAAGGGACCAAGCCTCCTTATGACATTTAGCCTTGCAGCTCAAGGTAATCCATCATAAAATCTACATCTTTAGAGTGTATGTTGTGTATTAAAATATTGTTAGATTGATTTTATTAATTAAGTTAGAGTTTTCAGAGATTTTAACCAATTATTGAATTTTTGGAATTATTTAAATTATTTTGATGTGTTACTAAAGGGGTTAAAGTTGACTTTTAAATTTAAAGTGATTTCTAGAATTTTAGTATTTTCTTAAATACTAGATCTTAAGATGAGTCATTAGACTCAGAGTTTTCTTAATTTAGAATTTTCTATATCAAGTTAGAATTTTTTGAAGTTTTGAACTACGATTGACCAGGGAGTTGACTTTTTGACTTTGACTAAATTTGGAGAGTTGTCATTTTTTAAAAATACTAGATTTTAATTAGAGTTAAATGGCTTTGAGTTTGGCCAATTTAAAATTTTCTTGAATTACTTATAATTTTTCAAATTTGGGGCATTTTTTTTCTAATTATTTAATTAAAGGGGACTTTAAGATTTTGATCCAAATCAATCCCAAACTCCTTAAAATCACCCCAAAGATAAAAAATTACCTAATGGGATATTTCTAAGTGTTTAGAGATTTTTAGAATTTTTTAATAATTTTAATTAATTGAATAAATTAATTATTAACTTTCCTTAAAAAATAAATTAAAATTAAAATTAAATTAAAGGTCATCTGATAGGGCTTTTACTTTTTATTGATTAAGGGCTCAAGTATGAATATTTTTCTATATTATTTGGAATTTTTGGATTCAAATTGGATTTATTGTGAATTTTTGAAGTTCTAGGCTTAATTAAGGATTAACTTAGGATTAATCATATTCTTAGCTTAGTGACCCTTAAAATCAACAAACTTCTAGTCTCGGATAGGTAGCATTACTAAGTTCAAGGTCCCAAAGTTTTGTTTCTATCAAATGCATGATTGGATTCCTATAATTTCTCTAAAATCCTAAGTCTAGTCCTTAGGTGTCTCTAGGTTAAATGGATTTGAAATCATAGTCAATAACCCAACAAAACACATCATAGATATCCACAACATACAAATGCACAAGGAGCATGTGACCTAAATCTAGGTATATTGAAGAAAGTAGATTTCGCCAATACTTAAGTCAAACCATAACCTAAGCATTGTGAAATCCACCTACAAACAAATCTCCTAACTAATATTATTAGGATGTGATGGTAAGGAGAGCACCCACCATCACCTTCAACCACCAAAGTCAAATGCTATTGGCAAGAGCTAAGCAACCATTGAATATACTAATGAAGAAATATACATGCAATTAACTTAGACTAGCTTTTGACTTAACTAACTCAGCTCTACATACACTTAAGCTTTGATTTAAAATTTTAATCAACAAGATTAATAAACAAAACACCAAGATTAAAGCTCAATAAAAGGTTAATTATGGTTAATTAGAATTTAGATTAATATAAGATCAAATAGTTTTAAAATAAAACTCAAAGTAATTTGAAAATTTTACTAAAAATAGAGGGGAACATGCCACAATATATTGCTAAGCTTCAAAATATTTAATTTTTATAATCATTAAAAGGTTGATTAAGAATTCTATATCAATTTAATGCAAAGATCCAAAATCCATAACTCACATTGACTTGATTTTAATTTTAAGTAAAAGGACATAAAATTCTAAAAAAATATGGGTTTATTTGTAAAATTTGGTTAAAAATATAATTAATATTAATTTTTAAAGTTTTTGTTAAGAAAAAGGTTTTAAAACTAATAAAATTAATTAAACTAAGTGCTAATGGTGATGGCGGGCTACGGCGTGCTACGTGGCAACATCTTGAGCATCGAAACGATACCGTTATAATGGGCAGTCCTTATGGAATAATCTTGATTGTTGGATCAATTATGTGTTAACAGAGAGGTGATGATTGCCAATGATTACCTTGTGGCTGTTGACCTCGATTTTTGTTCGAGTGCCCTCGAGGGCCTTTGATCGATTTAATTAAGCTCCGTCAAGTCCAATTCGAGCTCGAATCAGCTTGTATTAAGTCGAATTAGACTCTACCATATTCGATTAAGCCCGATTAGTCCACCTTAGCCGCATCGAGTTGGTAATGATTCGAGTCGTCATTTTATTTAAATTTAATTGGGTTAATTTGAGCAAATTAAATTGAATCCTAAATTGACCCGAATCGAATCTAATTTTGAGCTTGATTTTAATTCAATGTGCATAATTTAATTCTTTTTTCTTTCTTATGAGCTTAAATTTATTTCTAAATGAAACAATAAAAAATGAAATTTATTTGTTAATCAAACAATCAAACTGACAGCTAGATCGCCTCAGTTCACTCTAAATTAGCCTTAAGATGAATCCTAGTCATGGATCTAAGGCCTTGATCATTTAAATACTCTTTTAGGGCTTCATGAGGGGGCTCTGCTTTTGATTCTTTTCCCTATTCACTCTTAACCCGAAATGTTTAGTGTGAGAGCTCTTCCAACATCTCCCCACCTTTCTCCACTCAAATTCGCCGCTAAAACCTCGCCGACTGCGAGATCTCCGATGAACCAAGTCTATTTCCCTTCCAAAGCTTCTACCATTCGATCTAAGGCGAATTAGAGCTCAAGTTCTACTAGAGAAATATACAAGGATAATCTACAAGCTCAATTGTTTAAAGAATTTGAATATCCAATGGTGAGATTCTTCAAAATCTTAGATATATGTCACTACACTTAGATATAGCTTTCTAATAAATACTTTTTAGAGCTTCCAAACACCTCCTCATGACTTTTGTTCATGTCCATAATCTACGATTAAAATTTTATCAAAATTAGTTGAGCCATCATCGAGAACGAACCCTTTTTCATTTCCGGCGTTCATGTTTACACTAATTTTAAGTTTTTTTTCAATATATTTTTTTAAAAATTAAATACATTTTTTTAATATGATTAAATAATTATATTTAATTACTGATGCTTTTATTCAGAATAAAAATAATCGTTATTTTTTAAAAAAATTCTACCAAATATTATAAGGGAGCCGAGAAGTACTTTTAATGGAAATTTTATTTAAAAATATGGTTAATGCATGATATAATTGATGCATCGCAAAAATCTTAAGTTAGTTTTATTTAACATTTCTTAATAATTGAATTAGAATTATTTTCTAAATTAAAAAAATTAAATATTAGAGAATACTATTTATATTATTTAAATATTAATATTATATAAATTACGTTCGGTGTTTTTAAATTGTTCTAATTGATTAATTACTTAATATTATTTAATTTAATAGATGAATTAATTTTCAAATTTGAAGACTTGTTAAAATTTTTAAAATATTTCTTATCTAAATCATTTTGAATACAGGGAAAATTATTGATCTATTTTCTATTAGGTCTAATATTGCATTAAAAATGCTACGTTTTTTGCCTATTTTTACAATCTATTTAATTAATTAAAATTTAATTGTCTACATGAATAATTAATGTAATTTGAAATCAATTATTTCTAAATTCTTATAGAAAATTTGCACTTAATTATGTTTAACATATCATAGATTACTCATTATTAATATTTATTATTTATTATCTTAAATTTAAATTAATATTTCTTTTTATGAATTAATACATTCCTTAATTACTACATTACATCAAATTACAATTAATAAATTATTAATACATAAAGTTAATATTTTTAATTATTTAAATATTTTATTAAAATTATTGTCAAAATCAGAGAAATTTTTTTATTTATTTAAGCGCATTTTTTAAAATTTATAATATTCTATTTTAAATTATTTTCTTAATTATTATATTAACTTAATTAATATATTCAAATTGATTAAAAATTTTAATTACGTTTCTAACTTATCGAAAAGATTTCCCTTTATTATCTTAAATATAGTGGTAAGTTTATTTCGCGTAACTATATATTTATTTATTTTAAAGATGTTTTCTATTTTAAAATTCTTTCTTTAAATTATAATTCTTAAAACCTAGTCTAAGTGATCGACGAATTTGATTTAAAATTAATTTTACATTCACAAACACTTATAAAAATTGACTCTTTATTAGACCATTCCTACAAAAACTCAGGGATACATCTGATCTATTTTTATTTTAAATGTTAAATTAATAAAATTTTTCACATTTAGGTATTATATCATAATCACTATAAATTATCTTCATCAACACTAGTTTTATTCATACAAATACTTATAATAACAAATAATTTACAACA
>NW_021319083.1:16759542-16783695 GCF_001605985.2 Dendrobium catenatum | reverse complement strand
ATTACTTAAAATAATAAATTTAAACATAATTTTAAAATTAAATTATTAAAAGTAATAATAATTTTTATTATTATTGAAATTAAAATAGATGAAGAAATATTTATTGTTATCATTTTAAAAATAGTTAATAACTATTAGTATTAACTAAGTGTTTAAATATAAAGTAATTAAAATTATTTTAAATGATAATAAATATGACATAAAATAGATTCAATTTTTAAATTAATGTATTTTAAAATAATTATTAAATTATTTAAAAATATTTTTAAAAAAGGTATTTAATTTTTAATAAAATTATTTGAAAAAAATAAAGATTAGTGTATTCATCGATCGCCAGAAACGAAAAAGGGTTTGTGCTCGACGGATGGCCTCACCTAACTGTCTGACTAAAAAATTTTAACATGTAGTTAAGGTCGACATGAAAAAAAGTCTTGGTGAGGTATTTGGGAAGCTCTACAGTGTTATTGAAGCCTATCTCTACAGTGTAAGTGCCCTAAGAGTTAAGGTTTTGAGGAATCTCACCGTTGGATATTCAAATTCTTTAAATGGTTGAACTTGTAGATTATCCTTGTATATTTCTCTAGTTGAACTAGATCTCTAATTCACCTTGGATTGAATGGTAGAAGCTTTGGAAGGGAAATAGACTCGGGTCGTCGGAGATCTCGTAGTCGGCGAGGTTTTAGCGGCGAATTTGAGTGGAGAAAGGTGGGGAGATGTTGGAAGAGCTCTCACACTAAGAAATTCGGGTTGAGAGCGGCTAGGGAAAAGAATCAAAAGCTAGAGGCCCCCTCATGAAGCCCTAAAAGAGTATTTAAATAATCAAAGCCTTAGATCCATGGCTAGGATTCATCTTAGGAGTGAATTGAGGCGATCTAGCCGTCGATTTGATTGTTTGATTTAGAAATAAATTTAAGCTCATAAGAAGGAAAAAAGAATTAAATTGAACACATTGAATTAAAATCAAGGTCAAAATCAGATCCGATTCGGGTCAATTTGAGATTCAATTTAATTTGCTCAAATTAACCCAATTAAATTTAAATAAAATGACGACTCAAATCATTACAAACTTGATGCGGCTAAGGTAGACTAATCAGGCTTAATCGAACATGGTCGAGTCTAATTCGACTAAATTCGAGCTAATTTGAGCTCGAATTAGTCTTGATGGGGCTTAATTAAATCGATCAAATGCCCTCGAGGGCACTCAAACAAAAATCGAGGTCAACAAACGGACCCCTTACAGGTGTGGCAAACAAACTAGTGAACCGCACGTGTTGGTATTGACTGAATGTGACAAGCAAAAAGGAGTAAGGAGTAACAGTAAAGATCACAAAAAGGTGAAAGAGTATTAGTATCCTCCTTGGCCTTACCCCATAGTAAGAGCAGAGCCTAGGAGAGACTAAGGAGCAAAGTGGGAATCACCAAAAGGTGATAAAGTAGTGGGATTCTCTCTTGGCCTTACCTTATAGCAAGTGCATAGCCTAAGAAAGAACCAAAGTAAGGTAGAAAGGAAATTCCTCCCTAGCCTTATCCTATAACAAGGGCAGAGCCGAGGGAAGAGAAAAAGAGAAAAGGGGTGCCACACATCCACCTGATCATGTTGAAATGGTGAATATGGGCTGACTCAATGCTTACCTGATCATTTCAGAATAGTCAAACAAAGAGTAAAGGTAGTAAAGTAAAGAAAATAAGTAAGAGGTCACCAAAATGTGACAAAGTAGTGGAATCCTCTCCTGGCCTTACCCTTTAACAATGACAGAGCCTAGAAGAGAACAAAGAGCAGCAGTATATATCACCAAAAGGTGAAGAAGTAAGAAGTTCCTCTCCTGGCCTTATTATATAGTAAGGGCAGAGCCTAGGAGGGAACAAGGAGTAAAGTAGTAAATTAATTCTCCCATAGCCTTACCCTATGATAAGGCAGAGCAAAAGGGAAAAAGTAAAGTAGTCAAGAATCACTAAAAGGTAAAAAAGTGTAGTAGGATTCTCTCCTGGCCTTATCCTATAGTAAGGGCAGAGCCGAGGGAAGAACCCAAGTAAAGTAGAGCTCACCAAAAGGTGAGGAAGTAATAGGACCATCTCCTGGCCTTATCCTAAAGTAAGGACAGAGCCGAGGAAAGAACCCAATTAAAATAGAGCTCACCAAAGGGTGAGAATGTACTGGGACCCTCTCCTGGCCTTACCCTATAGTAAGGGTAGAGCCGAGGAAAGAACCCAAGTAGCAAAATAGTAAAGCAAAACAACTATCCGCATGACCTTATCGAAACGACAAGATAGAAGGTAAAAAGGGGTGGTGAGGAATGCCTCACAGGGACTCTATCAGGCTCTCTCAACCAGGTAAGCTTTAACACCTGCCTAACCATTTCAGTGAAGCAGATAAGGAAGGGCTCAATACCCACTAGATCATTTCAAATGAGTGAATAAAGAGTCAGGGTTTGACACCTACCTGATCATAAAATGACATCAAAAAAGTAAATGGTGGTGAGGAATGCCTCATAGGGACTCTGTCGGGCTCTCTCAATTAGGTAAGCTTCAACATCTGCCTAACCATTTCAATGCAACAAATAAGGAAGAGCTCAATACCCACTTATTCATTTCGAATGAGTGAATAAAGAGTTAGGGTTTGACGTCTGCCTGATCATAATAGGACATCAGAAAAGTAAAGAGTGGTAAGGAATCCCTCTTAGGAACTCTATCGGGCTCTCTCAACTAGGTAAGCTTCAACACCCACCCAACCAGTTCGGTAGAGTAGACGAGTAAGGGCTGAATACTAACTTGATCATTTAAAATGAGTGAATAAAAAGTCATGGTGGTGGGGTATGCCTCCTAGGTTCTCTGTCGGGCACCCCCAACCAAGTAAGCTTCAACACCTGCCTAACCATTTCAGTGCAGCAGATGAAGAAGTTCTCAATACCCACTCTTTCATTTCAAATTAGTGAATAAAGAGATAGGGTCTGACACTTGCCTAATCATAACAGAACATCAGAAAAGTAAAGGGTGGTGAGGAATGCCTCATAAGGACTATATCGGGCTCTCTCAACCAGGTAAGCTTCAACACCTGCCTAACCATTTCGGTGCAGCAGATGAGGAAGGGCTCAATACTCACTTGTTCATTTCAAATGAGTGAATAAAGAGTCAGGGTCTAACGCCTACCTGATCACAATAGGACATCAAAAAGTAATGAGTGGTGAGGAATGCCTCATAGGGACTCTATCGGGCTCTCTCAACCAGATAAGCTTCAATACACGCCTAATCATTTCGGTGAAGCATATGAGGAAGGACTCAATACCCACTCATTCATTTCAAACAAGTGAATAAAGAGTCAGGGTGGTGGGGTATGCCTCCCAGATGCTCTATCGGGCAACCCCAACCAGCTAAGTAAGCAACCAATCTGCTTGCATGACCAGTTTGGTGCAACAGGATATAATGTAAAAGTCACATCGACATTGACCTGACACAGGTTTGTGTAGGGATATGAGGAAGAAAAGTAAAGGTAATTATACAAATTTCATGTCAAAAAGTTATTTGAGACTGCCCAACCCAACTTTTAGTTACCTCATGGTAGAGGACAAAACGTCGTAGCAACGGGTATCCAAATGCCAGCGGAATTTCTCAGGCAACTATTATTATATATATATATATATATATATATATATTATAGGTTCGTTGTCAATGACCAGAACACAAAGAGAGGGAAGTATGATTGGCTTTGATAACCTAGGCCATGTTCACCACAGGAACAAAATTGGGGAGAGAGAGATTAGATAGGAATTTTGTAGAGAATTGAAATGTTGGCTTTGGTAACCCAGGCCACATTTGTGGATGCCAAGTGAAACTGGGGAGCACACTCATAATAAAATTGATGTAAGTATAGAACTTATATGTAGATAGTGGATCAATATTATCACTCCTAACTAACGTGGGTTGGTATAGACCCAATATCTCATCTCAAAAGAAGTTTGAATTATTGGATTTTGTATCCAAGACCACACTTGGGAGTACCAAGTAAAACTGGGTAGAACAATTATTGTATCATGATAGACAAAAGAAAGGAATTTAAATAGGGATATTAGATCAACATCACCACACCTGACTAACATAAGTGGGCATATATCCAGTATCACCTATAAAAAAATTGAATTATTAGTTTTAATATCCAGACCACACTTGGGGGTGCCAAGTAAAATTGTGTAAGATCATCTATCGTATCACGATAGATAGAAGAAAGGAATTTAAACAAGGACATTGGATCATCATCACCATATCTAACTAACACAGATGGGCATGGACCCAGTATCACCTATTAGGAATGGGTTTGAGTTAAGGATATTGGATCAACATCACCACACCTGACTAACACAGGTGGGCAATGGACCCAGTATCACCTTTTAATAAGGTTTAAATTAAGGATATTGGATTAATATCATCACACATGACTAATGCAAGTGGGCATAGACCCAGTATCACTTAGAGAAAATATATTTGAATTATTGGTTTTGGTAACCTAGTGGCAATCATTGCCAATCCTTATGGGAGGTGGCAATGCAGTGCCGCATGCCACTTATCTAAGCCAGCAAGACTCGTACAGCGTAGGATCCTCCATGGTTTGGATCAATGACCTGGATGGAGCTGGACCACAAACAAAACCATAGAAGCAAATACATGATCGAACTGCATCGTTAATCAATGAGATCATAACCATTGATATCATGATTAACGGTTCGAAAAATATACATGCATGCATAGGCTTGATAAACCCTAGGAAATAATAAAATGCTTTGTTCTTATAAAACACTGAACCAAATGAAATGAAATTTTAAACATACCTATGATACATGAAGAGCAATAGTTTGGAAGTGTTTTTTTGTTTAAAAGTCAGTTTTCATAAAGCTATTTCAAACTAAGTGTTTAGAGACAGGGTTAAACTTTTAGCTTAATCCAATTGGTGGATTTGGGAGATTTTTAGTTCTCTAAGCTTGTAAATTGTCCACATATGATTTCATAGAAGGAGACCACCATTGAAAATGCTTGGATCAATGGTAAATGTAGATGGATCGAGTTCAAGCAAGGTTGGATGGAGATCGTATTGCCAGTGACTCCTTTTCGGTGGTTTTGAACTAGAGAAAGGTTGAGGGAGACATGTAGAGTAAAAAGGAAAAGAGAAGAGGCTTTGGAAAGACTTGGGGGCTAGAAATTGAATGAATATGTCAAATGAGCTAATTTCATTCCTTAAAGATTAAGGTTTGAGTTAAAGGGATGGGATCAATCAGAGCCCTTGCTCTGATGAGGGACAAGTGTCCCAAGCTACTAGAAGGTCAGGGGAAAACTTGGGTCGAGCTTATTTACTATAGGTGGATTTGGTCTTGAGGGGGGACCACTTTTCCTATTTAAGTTAATCCAAGTCTTATTCTTTGTTTAGAGAGCTCTAAGAGGACTTTTGTCCTTGTTTAGAAATCTTGGATCAACTAGGTTTAGAGGAGGTTTCGTTAGAATGAGTGGGTTGAACGTTTGGAATGGTATTGAGCTAAAGTTGATTACTTTGACTAGTCAACTAGTCAAAGGGTGATGAGATGGCATCCATGTGATATGTAAGTGTTGATGGAATAGTTTAGAAGAGGCATAAGGCTACATGGAAAGAGATTGAATATATAGTCAAGTGCATGGATAATTTTAACCAAATGCCCAAGTTGATTAAGTCAAACCTAGCTGGATTTGATTCATAAATGATTATGAGGTATTAAATCATATATTATAGTAGGATTAAAGGTTTAGAGAAGTCTATTTGGAAAAATGAAAGGACTTACCCCAAATAGGCTAGGTTTTGATCAGACTTTGATTAAGTTGATCAAGTCAACTATTGATTGTGTCAACATATCCAATCAGGTCCAAACCACTAGGGGAGGTGTTCAAAGAAGTTTGGATGAGTCTGATGTTAATTTGGTGTTGAACTAAGTAAACAAAGGGCTTATGGTTGATCTAACCAACCAAGTTGACCCAAGGGCAGGGATTTGGCTCAATAAGTTTGAAATGATCAAAGGAGTTCACTAGGGGTGGTTTCAAGATTTGGGGAGGTTATTTTAGTTAAATTAAATGTTTGGACCCTTAAGGGCCTGTTTGGTTAACTTAGGTTGACTTGGTCAACAAGGTTGACCTAGGGCTTGGGTTTCAGTCCAACAGGTTTAGTTTGATGTTTGAAGACAAGTGGAGGTGCTCCCATGTGAAAGTCAATGAGCGGTGTGAAACCCTAAAGAACTAGCCCTGAGGCTAACCAATAGGGGGGTGAATTGGTATTTAAAAACTTCTTTAAACATAATGAAAAATCCTTTTATAACTTGAAGCATAAATGAATTAAATTCACAATAAAAAGATAAATCAATATTTTCACTCATGCAATTAATAAAAAAAATAATAAAAAAAAGGAAAGAACACCCCATATTTATAGTGGTTCGGTCTAACCTGACCTACGTCCACTCCGCAGAGGCACACTCCGAGTATTGCACTAAAAACTTTTAATGTCTCTCATTTACCCCACAATAAGGCGGAGAAGCCCTTACAAAATCTTTCCACCAACCCGATGTGGGAGAGGATCGAAACTCCTTTCACAGGCGAAGAACATTAATTCTTTTTTCTCCATCCAGAAGATGGCAGAGAACCACAAATCCCTTTCACCTTCCTTGGTATGACGGCGGAGTAGTCGGATCCTCTGACACCAAAGAGATCTTCTTCTTCCCAAAACTTCCCTCAAGATGAACCTTGAATTTGATGGTACTATGGTTCAAGTTTTCCAGAGAAACCATGTGAAATCCCCTTCACACTCCCTTGAAACCTATTCCAAGGATCTTCTCCCTCTTAAACTCCACCATTTTCTCTCTCCCTTTCAAGTTCTCTCTTCAAGCTTTCTCTAGAAGAATGAAGACACAATGACTGCCAAAGACACTTACCAAGTGCCTTGAGAAAGCTTAAATATAGGGCTTTTAAAAACCCTAGAAGTTCAATTCCACCGTCAAAGATCATACAGTGCAATCGATAGATTATCTTGTATGATTAGTATAAAATAGCCCTTTCAACCAGTATGATTAATATTACCTTATACGATCAGTTTAAGTATTTGAACAGATCATTCAGCACGATATTGAGATCGTCCAGGATGATTAGTTCAACCAAAATCCAGTTCGTCTAGGACAAAACTTGGGATGACCAAAATCGTCTATGTTGATCGTCTAATATGATCTAGTTTGTATAGTTTGATCAGAATATCAAAATTAAGTAGCTTCGATTGACTAATCACATGATTATTTTAGGCAAGATTTTTATAGATCATATATTATAGTGTATATCATCATGGATAATTAGAATAAAATGTAAAATGGAAAACCTTGCCTAAATTATGATTGGCAGCTATATTTCATAATCATAACTAATCATCCTAGATGATCTAGATTGTCAAGCACGATTAGTTAGATTAGCCAATCGTATAGTACGATAGAAATCATACAATATGATTAGTTCAAACATTAAACTTCTGATTTTGACTCAATCTCACTCCCCCTAAGTGGGTGCGTGCATGGTCACCAAGCAAGCATACACCCTT
This sequence comes from Dendrobium catenatum, assembly GCF_001605985.2. Taxonomy (NCBI): domain Eukaryota; kingdom Viridiplantae; phylum Streptophyta; class Magnoliopsida; order Asparagales; family Orchidaceae; genus Dendrobium; species Dendrobium catenatum. The sequence goes on along the minus strand of NW_021319083.1, from coordinate 16,776,110 downwards.
ACAAGACTTGACTCAAGAAATAAAAAATACATGAATGAATATCATAAAAATTATTATAATATAACCTATTTTATCTAATCTTGAGCCTTAAATCTTTGTTGGAAGTTGTATGGTGTTTCTAAAATATTAGTACACACACAAACAAAATATATTGCAAATACAAGTAGACAATAGGATGTGAGCTACAATATTTGTTATCATCATAAACATAAACTTATGAGCTCGAGCTGCAACAATCTTCCCCTTTTTGATGATGACAAACATTACTGGTTAAATTTATAAAATAAAAATATTTTCTCCTAATCTTTCCGTCACTAAGATAATTATATTAAAATAAGAGAAATAAAATGTTTCTCTTTTTTTTTTCTATTTCATTTTTTTAGCATATAAATAAACAAAAAAAAACAAAAAAAAAACTTTTAGAACTTAAACAACAATTAAATTAATACAAATATAAGATTAACATATGCAGCTTAATCATAAATACAACCAATCAAATATATTCTCCCACTTTAACTTTATCAAAAAGAAGGGAAACATACAAAAACAAAATGGTAACACACATAATAGACTCTAATCAGGTGGAGGTGGTGCTGATGTTTAAGAATAATCAATTAATTATAATAATTTTTCTCAAAATAAGAAAGTTACCTCTTGATTTTATTCAAAAATATAGTAAGAAATTAATTGACGGCACTAAGATCCATAAAATTTAGAAATTTAAATTTTATTAACCCTAGCTCAGGCTCCATGTAGGTTAAAGTTATTTTTTTAAAAAAATCTAATTTAGAAAAAGAATTAGAGAAAAAAAATATCTTTTTCAATCTTCTTATATAAAATATATCTAATAGAATATCAAAGTAAAAATGGTGAGTTAGGAATAATGATTTTCAAACTCAAGTATCAAAAGTATCATTTAGATATATGAGTTTTTTATGATTTAAAAATATAAGAAAGGTAAGTTAACTTATTGTGGGCATATTTTGTGCCTCTTTATCAATTTTTGGCGCATTTTACGTATCTTTTAATTTTTGATACACTTTTGTGCATCTTTCAATTTTGGCATACATTGCACATATTTTTTTATTTTGTGACTATTTTAATATTTGTAATTTTACTTTCTTTCTTAATCTTTAAATACTCAAAGTAAATCTGATCTAATGATAAAAACAAACAACTTGATTAAGAAAATTATGAAGTGGATTCACCAGCTTACAAAAGATTCCTATGAGATAAAAGAAACATAAGATCTCTACAAGAAAATATGACATTACAATTGGATTTTTTGACAAATAAAATTACGCAAGAAAATGCAACGGCAAAACCTACAGAGTATACATCAGTATATTTTTGGCATAATTTCTAACAAAATTTTCATCGTATGAATACCGGCGTATATTCTGCCGGAGTTTGGACAAAAAATTTATATTTTCTAGCAAAAATTATGCTAGTTTTTACTAGTGGAATTATCGACAAAAATTGCACCAGCTTACTTAAACTCGACAAATTTGTACCGATGCATTTTTTGTCGGTGACTAACTGACTGATAATCTGTAAAAAAAAATGCAATGGAAAGGGGCCAATTTTTACCCCTCCGCCGTCTTTCTTCTCATTCTCCTCATTTCTTTACACTTCCTTTGCTTAGCTGCCCCGAACGCGATCGAACACTCATCAACTTTGCATAATCCCGAACATGACCAGAATCTCACAGACTCCACTGAACCCCAAATGCAATCAAACCTTGACAACTCCTCCAAACCTTGAAGGCGGTTGGACTGTCACTGATTGCGCCAAACCCCGAACATGACTGGATCCTCACTGACTCCACCAAACTTGCAACGTTCTTTGCTTAGCTTGGCTCGTGTCTAAGAGCTTCCCCAAATGCAATCACCCTCGCCAACTTTAACTGCCTTCTAGTGATAATCAAGATCTTAACCAGTCGATATCTAAATGAGATGTTTTGTGCATGCATAACAAAGAGTAAATGAACCATTATAGGCATTGGGTTAGAATCAAAGTAAAATGCAACAATGGATACACATTATGTCATATCCTATATGTGGTCTGATTTTCAGATAGATATTAGAAGAACATGAATTAACACAATATGCAACCCTAGAGAGCTGTCCCGATATATTTACTTATTTATTGTTTGGACATCTTGATTTTTTTATTATTGGATATTTGTTGATGATATTCTTCTTTTTTATTTTTATTTTTTGTGTATATATTTATGTTCAATAATTTGGTAATATTCTTGATTAGAGTTGAATGTTTGAATGTATAGAGTATTGCATTTTGTTCTATATAGGTTGTATTGTGGAAATTAGTTTCAAAAGAAAAAAGGTTATTTTTTTGCTTATGCTATAGGTTTTTGGCAGATTATTCTCTAGAAATACTACCGATAATACGATAAGATGAAAATAAAATGACATTTCTGTTGACCTCTTTTTTGTATGAGGCCATTTTTGACCCTATTTTGAACTCTAGACCCTAAGACTTCCTAGATCCTAGGATCTTCCTAGGTCCCCAAACCTTAGGATTAATCTAGATCTTAACTCAACCCAAACCCAAGATCCAGGGTTAAGGACTCAGGTCCTGAAATCTCTTCTAAGTGATTCTTCAATCACCTTAAAACCTAATCAATTGGCATCTGATTTAGGGTTTGTGAATTCCATGTTGATGTGACATATCTCTAGTGCCAACCCTCAAAATTTGAGTTCATTTGGAGGACTCTAACCCCATAAACTAAATTCAATTCAATAGGTTGAAAAACCTTCAAATATTTACAATCCATGCCATTAGACCTATCACCTAGTGGGATTTGACTTTGGAGCTCCCTCCAAACCCTTTAATCACTTCCAAGACATTTATATTGACTTGTTAAGCATTAATCTATATTTTTCTTTATTCAATTTGACCCAGAATTGACCTAAGACCAAAAAGACCAAAATGCCCTAAGAGGGAAATTTTGGACTTTTGGCCTAAACTCAACTTGACTTAATCCATCAACCTTTGAAACTTCATCCAATCATTTTAATACAATATTTGGGACCTATTGGACCCAGTTCCAAACCTTGGGTTAACTTGGTTGACCAGGTCAACCTAGTTTGACTTAAAGGCCCCTTAAGGGTCAAAATAGGTCATTTGACCCAAATGACATTTTCAAACCCTGAAACCATATCCATTAGACTCCAAATGGCCAAACAATTCCATTTGACCCAAGTCCAACCCTTGGGTCAATCTGGTTGACCAATTAACCCTTAAAGGGTCTAAATGGGTTGAACTAACCCATTTGAGCTCTCCTACCCCTATCACCCATTCAATTTAACTCCTAGATATGGCTTACGCATGACTTGGCACTTGGTCAACGTAACTCAACTTGAGTTGACCAAGTCAACTCCCCATTCTTGGTCAAACCTTTATGGCATTTGCTACCACTCACTCTAACCTTCACTTTGACCCTTGACCCTTAACCAAGCCACCCCAAGTAACTCCATTGCATCCCCTAGTGCCCATCATCAACTTTGACCTTGTTGACTAGTCAAACCCAGTCAATAAGGCCTTTAAACCCCTCTTTGAGCTGGTCAAACCCTTCATTTGACCACAAGACCATTGACTTTGGGTTTGGGGTTCACCCAACATGCTCCTCTCATCCCTCATTGCCACCTCAGCCTCCCTTTGACCCTTTGACTAGTCAACATAGTAAACTCAAAGCCTCAAATCTCTCCAAAGGGTCATTATCACATGAAAAGAAACTTCGTCTTGACTTAGAATACTGTAGGATGACCTATTTACCCCCTAAAGCTCACTTAGAGCTCTTCCAACCCAGCTCAACTCTTGGTTTAGCCTTAAATGGCAATGGTCCCCCCCACTCACCCCAAGTCCATCCAATGGGAACAAAACCATTCAAGACTTTAGGGAAACCTTCCAACGGCCTGGGACACGTGTTGAGAATCAAATCAAGGCCCCTGAAGCATCAAGGCCATCCAATCTGATCCAAAGGATTTAAAGCTCATATTTGAGCATCATTCAAACCTTTGCATTCTCTCACTCTCCAGCAGCCCCCAACCTTCCAATAACTCTTCCCATACATTCCAGCACTCCACAAGGCCATTCCAAGCCTTCCCCCATCATTTCCACCATAAAATCCATCATTTCATTGAAGAAAGAGAGAGAAAAGGCAAAAACACATTCTCTCTTCAACAACTCCAGATCCAGCCGTCAAAATCCTTTGAGGTCTTTTACAAAATTAAGAGTGGATAATCTACAAGTTCAACAAGCCCAAGTTCGCAAAAATCCACTAGATAAATTATAAGTTTTTTTCACTTTTAGGTAGAACTTAAATTTGAAATTGTAGAAAATCTATAATATATGGAGCCTCCAAACTCTAGGTATTGCTAGATTATGTAGCCCTCTAGCTACGTTTTAAATTACATTAAATTTCATCAAGTATTTTGGGAGATATGAGCATTTAAAAATTTCTATTTAAAATGAACTAGAGAAAACCAGAAGATATGGACCGCCCGATCGAAGCTTAGATGGCTCAGATATGGGCATACCGTGCAGCTTCCCCCAGGGCTCAAACGCGGATCCTTCCGTGGTCACAGAGGCGATGTGGCGGCCATCCGGCCGTCGATCACACCTTTTTTTGATCCGACGGTCAGATCTATTGATCTGACATGGTTAAGTGGCCCGTTCAAGACCTGACACGTGGCACCGTGCTACGGCGCGGCGCTGCCGTCAACCAATGATTGGCCGACGGATGATTTGATCCAAATTTGAATAAAAAAATATTTTAAATGCTCCAAACCTTCCAAAATTCACAGTTTTTGCCAAATAGAATGTTTTTGGGCTTGTTGAAAAGGAATATTCATTTAGTATTTAATAAAATTAAGTTTGAGTTGATTGTTTCACTAGATTGTGAGATATTTAAACTTGTTTAAACTGTATTTTTATCACAATACAGTGGTCAACTGGAATTCAAATTTTGATGAAAGATTATTGGGTATCTTAGGCATGTTCAGTAATTTTTCTAGGGTGAGATACCCAATAGATTGTTGTGATGTGAATTTTTAAGACAATGGGTCCATTTTGGATACTAAAATTTGAAAATTCATAACTCCCTAGAATTTTAGTACTTTGTTGTGAACTTTTTGTGATGTGAATGCATGTATACCAGGGTTAGACACACCAAGTTTCATGCCCATTTGAATAGTAGAGACACCTAGGAAAAATAATTAGAAAAATGTCTAGAAAATTTAGAAAATTTTTAGAGAGTTGTATACACATCTAATAGGAGTGAAATTTGAACACAGTAAACCTAATGGTATTTTGAACAGTAGGTTTAAATTTGATTGAATTTAGAGATCATTAGGTTAGAAAATTGGCAATATCAAATTTCAGCCCCTTTAAGGACCCAAAAATTTCAAAACTTTCTAATAAATCAAATTGTGATCCAAAAAATGCATTAAAACTTATATATTACCATAATTTAACCCTTAATCATTAAAAATTAAAACCCCTTCATTGTAATATCAAATTCAACCTTAATTTAATTTTAAGTGAAAATTAATATTTAATCAATTTTAATTAATTAAAAATAATTAAAAAATCCCAAAATTCCTTAAACACTTTTTGTTCTTTTCTTAGATCATATCAAATATTTGGAGGTGATTTCAAGGAGTGTGGGACTTGTTTGGATTCAAATTATAAAAGGGCTCTCTAATTAAGACAATTAAATAAATCTAATAAATATCCAAATTTCCAAAATTCATAACTAATTGTAAAAATTTTCAAATCAATCAAAATCAATGGATAAAATAAGATATACTACTTTCTAAAAATTTCAAACCCCAAAATCTGTTCAAAGTCTAAATGTCAACAATTTGGTCACCCTAGGTCAAAATCAGGTCAAAACTTCTAAAAATTATAACGTTTCATAAAAAAAACTCTGAATTGAGAGTGCTAATAGTCTAACAACTCGTATTAAGGTCTAGTATTTGTTCAAAATCTAAAACTTATAATGTTAATTTTAATTTTAAAAGTCAACTTTTAACCCCTTAATTAATGCATTTAAATATTTCCTAAAATCTATTAATTCTTTAACATTCTAGAATTTTCTAACTTGATCATTAAAATACTCAACTATCCTCTTAAAATTAGTAACTAATTTCTTTTCTTTAATATTAATCTACATTTAATTCTAACCAATTTAACTTAATTTAATCAACCCCAATTACTACTAGGTAACCTAGGCCTATGAGGCTATTAACTTAGCCCCAAGGAATATGAAATAAACTTCATGGCCTCGATGTGAAACAAAGGTAGTAATTATTTAACCCTTAAAATATATTTAAATAAATTCTTAAGATATTAATATTTAAGTTATAACCTAAATTTCCCATTAAGCCTTAACAAATTCAGAATCTTAGAAACTTCTAACTAGCTACCTAACTTAGGATCTACCCCAACCACACGACATTCTACACACACTTTAGATGGTTTGCTAGGACAACTGACTCTAGATCTAGGCTATGCCGGTGTTTACTTTTCTGCTATGCGCCGGATTTTTTGTGATTTTATTGCATGTTGTGGATGATTATACTTATTATGTTTGCTTACTTTTTCTACACTCTATGGATAATTGATGTGTTTGGAGACTAGATTACCCTTAGGATAGAAATGATCTGGATGTTCACTGAGTTTTCTATGGGTGGCCACACTTATGCTGGGCAATAAAAAGGGGGCTTAATAAAAATTAATTATAAATATGCTTGCACAGGTACTTCAGCTGCTAAGCCCCTAAGTAATAAAAAGTGTGACCAGTATGTTTATTTATTTTCTATAATATATATAACTGCTTGGAATTTTTTTGATTTATTAAATGCTTAGGATAACCCTGCAGGAGAGTCTAGAATTTTATTTTATGTTATATATATTTGTGCAAATGTTAAGTGTTGTGAAAGTGGAGTTTTGAGATGGGATACATAAATCCAAAGCTTGGATTCCAAAGAGAAAAGGACACCCCTTTGGGGAGTAGCCCTTTTATATTTGGAAGTCCAAATTTGGATAACTTTTTCATAACCAAAGCGGAAAGGGTGGCATTCCCCTTAAAGGAAGTGCCCTCTTATCTATTTGGGTAGCCTGCTACGAAAGATCCAAGGAGCCCGAAGGAGGAGAGGACTGAAGAACTGAAGACAAGAAATATCCCACTCAAAATCACTTGCATATTTATTTGGACTATAATTCGGGTTGTTGTCAGTGGTTCCTGACCACTTTACTTTCTACAGACCCTAGTTTGTAATAAGCAAGACAATTTTACCTATGGATATTTATTAATTAATTGATTTATATTTGATGTGATGAGATGATTGCGTATATAATTACCTACTTTTTCTATTTTTTTTGGCATTTGTGTACTGCTTTTGTATTCGTTTGGATACGTGAGACTCGTAAGGGTGTAAAAATTTTATACTTGTAATAAAAAAGTTTAAAATTTAAGGAGTTAAATAACATAAAATTATAATGTATCTAGGGAATTAGTCGGGGACCGCCCCGGGGTCGCATGCATACTCTTGTACTTCTTCTTTCCTTATTTTAGACCCTTCCCTGCCTGTGTGTAGAGTCTGAATAATCTGACCTATGAGGATGAGATGCCGGACCTGGGGAAGCCCAGTATTTTAAAAAACTATTTTTAAGCCTTTTTTAACTTTCAAGAATACATGATTTCAAGTTGTCGATTAGCATGCATTGTATTAAAAATACATTTAAAAGAGTCAAAAAATTTAATTGCACTAGTCCTTAGCATTTTGCACCCAACATAAGTCAAAGGGGATAATTAGAAAAATATCTAGATGTCGGCCCCAGCTCTCCAAAACTTTAAAGAAAATATCCCTACCACTCTATCATAAAAGGCCAGACTCATAAATTTGAAATCAATTTGGTGGTTAGAAGGCTCCCCAATCCAGGCCGGGGTAAGTCCATATCTTGCACTACATTAGTTAGGTTCGGACGACTGTGGTCTAGTGTCCAAATTAGATTCAGGATCTAAGGCAGATCTCTAATTATAAGACCCCAACCTTCGGGAATATAATCCCAAATTTCTAATAAAATGCTAAACTTTAATTAAATCCTCTTTCAATACAAAATGTAAAGCCCAACACTTAGACTAAGTTGGGATACTTTCGGATGGTTCCAGAATCTCAAACTGTCCCCTATCTTTCTTCCCTTGATCACGTTAATAACTGTTCAATCTTGATTTATTCCCCTTTATAATTCCAAAAATTCACCTCTTTTTCATATCACTCATAGAAAATCTTTAACAAAATTTTGTTGCTATTTTAATCGATAGTTTTCGTAGGAGACTTTGTCTTCTTATGATGTAATTAACTACGAGGGCTTAAGCTCATATGAGATTTGGAACCACACATGCACCTGATTTTCAAAATTGATTTTTCAAAATTTAATCAGATTTCTTTGGGAGAATTAAAAAAAATGATGATCGTTATCATCATATCAAAAGAATTAACATCGAGTGACATTTTCTCCCTTTTGGGGAGATGTATCTCTCATTGATAAAACTTTTGATATAAACTTAACGATCACCTTTCTTGATTATCATAATCGGATATTTAGTTGAACCTCACTTTGGCCTTTCAGGGCCATATGAAGTTCTCTTTAACATTCTATCACAATACTCAAGATGAGATTCACAATTCTAAATTTGAATCATGTTCTAAAATTATATTTTCACCTTTCGAGGAGATATACTTTTTCTAACAAGACAATTCGATTTTAGAAATATAATTTAACTTTAATTTTAAATTTCCAAAGAGAACTAAGTTTTTTTTCAAAAACCTGTTTTCAAAATTCAACTAACAATTTCTAGCATATATTTATGTTAGAAGTTTCGACAAATATTTTGATGGTAATGTCCGTCGATAACAATTCATCAATAATTTTGACAAATATTTTGATGGTAATGGTAATGTCAGAATTACTAACAGTTTATATGCCGAAATATGCGACCAAAAGGCCCTAATTTCCTATAATAATTTTGTCGTAATTGCACTAGAAAAACAGTCAGAAATATTTTATGATGAAAAAATTTTGCTGGTTTAGACTTTCCTACGCATGAATTAACATTGGATCATTTTGTGTCGGAATTTTATCGGAAAGCTTATATTTTTGGTAGATTTTGATTGTTACTCGCAGATTTGGACCACCAGTAACAAGGCATTTTCTTATAGTAGATGATAAAAAAGATTTAATTTCAAAGTCTAATTCTTAAATTGATATAATTTTTATTCAAAAAGTGCATAACCTTATTAAGGAAATGAGGAGAGACAAAATCATGAATTTTCTTCCATTAATAATTTAGAAAAGTCAATCATCACTTTACTTAAAAATTTTTAGGTCAAAAAAGAGGTAAGAATTTCATTAAAATTTTTTGACTGAAGTTAATTGATTATGTTATGCAAATATAATGTGAAATGTACTTTGTGTGTGTTGATCAGAGATAAATCATAAAAACATACATGAAAAATAAAATAAAATGATTTCAAATAAAAAAACATCAAAAATGTTGTGTCCAGGAGTATTCGCAGTGGTAGAGAAATATAAAGTTTATCGTCTTAGCGTTGTACGAAAATCCAGCACGCAATGAGATAAGAGAAATGGTCTAGCATTTATGAGACACCAAGATTTTTACGTGGAAAACCCCTTAAAAGGGGAAAAAATCACGGGGCCTAGCCCAGTTTGAATGAATCCACTAGTATTGCAATCGATTACAAATGAGGCCCTTCCTTGGTGGAAGGTCTTAGCTTGATGTACATCTTATGGAGTACATTACATGATGTTAATACAAAGAGTCATTGTTGACATGTTCGTTTGGTCGGAAGGACCGTAGTCGGAGGGCGACGGAGGTCGGAAGACTTGTAGTCGGTGGGCGACGTATGTCAGGAGGACTGTAGTCGGAGGGCGACATAAGTCAGGAGGAACGTAGTCGGCGGGCGACGAAGGTCGAAAGAAATGTATTCGGCGGGCGACATGAGTCAGGAGGACCGTAGTCGGCGGGCTACGGAGGTCGGAAAGACTGTAGTCTGACGACGAAGATCAGAAGGATAGCGTCAGGTAGAAGTCCAACAATGGAAAGAAATCCATCTTCGCGTAGACGTCCAGCGAAGTTCGATAACCGGTAGAAGTCCGACGTCGGGTAGAAACTTGGCGAAGAGTGAAGGTTCGACGTCGGGTAGAAGTCCGACGTCTATTGGTGGCAAGGAGAACTCCGGCTTCACTTGGGCGAAGTTTCAGCATTAGAAGGGAACTCTGTTGCCAATTGGGAAGAATTTCAGCATCACGTGGAAGTTGGGAAGAATTCCTGCGTTCTGCAGAATCCGGGCGTGTTCGGGCGGCAGGAAGAGCTCCGACGGTGGTCGAGGAGGAGCTTCTTCCTTCTCCTCCTCCTTCTATTCTTCTTATCTCTCTTCACTTTTGTCCCTTTGGTGTAGAATGAGGGCTCTATTTATAGTTTTTCTGGAGTGGCATAGCCCGTAAATAGGCATGAGATCAGGGGCGAATTGGGAGTGTTTTGAATGGACGGCCGATATCGAATCCTTTGATCATGCACCGTTCATTGGGAATTTGAAGGCCTTAATGATGTCATAATTTGGCGATCTTGGGGTCGTTGGATTCATCTCGTTGAGCTGTTCGATTCAAGTATAAGCTCGTCAAAATCGAAGACCGTTTGGTAACTCAAATTGCGGTTTGAACCTTCCAACGGAGCTTTGAGCCCTTGATTCGGACTCATTTGGGATCGGATTGGGTTGATCTTGGTGTCATTGGGTTCGTATTTCCGAGACGCTCAGTTTGACTGTAAGCTCACTGAAATCGGAGTTCATATGCTCTTGAAATTTTGTTTTGAAGTTTCCAAACTGATTTTGCCTCGAGATTCGTGCCCAATCAAAATAATTTTGTGATGACGTATCAAAAAACAATACTTAAAACATTTATATTGAACAAAATAAAACTAAGAACATATATGCATTCATTAACTATAACACATAAATATACAAATAAAACTTTATACCTCATTACTTTGCTCCTGGTCTGATGATTCAGAAACTATGTCTGCCTAGGAGTTTTTTTTTTCTTTTAATCATTTACCCTTATTACAATTTTCTTATTTTTACCAATTACAGTTAGATAAATAATTGGGGTTGAATGGATAATACCATGGTTTGATTGAAAATTAGACTGAGCTATGATTTTATAGATGATAGAAGTCTAGGGTGGGAGTTGGATTAAAGGCTGGATTGAAATTTGATTAGGGTCTCTGTGATTGAAAAGTGGACAACTGTCAACCATAGGATCACCAAGTAGGAGTCTAGACATGTCTTGATGACCTCATACACAAATGAGGTCAATAATATACTTGTCATTAGGCCAATTCCACCTAAAGTGTGAAGTCTTAAAGGGATAATCATTGATGGACTAATGATGAAATATAATTCGTTTATAACTAATGTTAAAAGAGATTAGTGATTATCTTGATTTTGGATTTAACTTGTTATCTTTATATTGTCCTAACTTATCGTAAAGGAATGATATCAAAATTTAGCAATTTCTTGTTTGAAGATGTTTGATTGCAAAATAATCATAACTATTGTTGCGTCTAGGAGTATTCGCGGCGGTAGAGAAATATCATATTTAACATCTTAGCGTTGTACGAAAATCTGGCACACAATCAAATAAGGAGAGAGGGTCTAGCATTTATGAGACACCAAGATTTTTATGTGGAAAACCCCTGAAAAAGGGGAAAAAACCACGGGGCCTAGCCTAGTTTGAACGAATCCACTAGTATTTGCAGTCGATTACAAATGAGTGGGAGAAGTCCTTAGCTTGATGTACATCTTATAGAGTACATTACATGACATAAATACAAAGAGTTACTATTAACTTATTCATTTGGTCGGGAGGACCGTAGTCGGCGGGCGACGGAGGTTAGAGGGCTTGTAGTCGGTGGGCGACGTAAGTCAGGAGGACCGTAGTCGGCTGGCGACGGATGTCGTAAGGTCTATAGTCGGCAGGCGACATAAGTCAGGAGTACTATAGTCGACAGGTGATAGAGGTCGAAAAGATTGTAGTCGGTGGGTAACATAAGACAGGAGGACCGTAGTCGACGAGCGACGGAGGTCGGAAAGTGTAGTCTGACGACGAAGATAAGAAGGATAGCGTCAGGTAGAAGTCCAACAATAGAAAGAAATCCATCTTCGCATAGACATCCAGCGAAGTTCGATAATCGGTAGAAGTCTGGCGTCGGGTAGAAACTTGGCGAAGAGTGAATGTCCGACGTCAGGTAGAAGTCCGACATCTGTTGGTGGCAGAGGAGAACTCCGGCTTCAGTTGGGTAGAGTTTCGACGTCATGAGGGAACTTTGTTGCAAATTGGGAAGAATTTAGCATCACGTGGAAGTTGGGCAGAGTTCCTGCGTTCTCCCGAATATCACGCAGAATCCCGGCGTGTTCGGGCGGCAGGACGAACTCCGGCGGTGGTCGAGGAGAAGAAGATTCTCCCTTTCCCCTTTTTCTTCTTCTTTCCTTCTTCTTCTCTCTCTTCACTTGAGTCCCTCTTGTGAAGAATGAGGGCTCTATTTATAGTTTTTTTTGGAGTGGCATGGCTTATAAATATGTGTGAGATCAGGGGTGAACAGGGAGTGGTTGAATGTACGTCTGATATTGAATCCTTTGATCATACACCATTTGTCAGCCATTTGAAGGCCTTAGTGATGTCGGAATCTGACGATCTTATACTCGTTGGATTCGTCTCATCGAGCCGTTTGATTCGAGTATAAGCTCGTTAAAATCGGAGACCATTTGGTAACTCAAATTTTGGTTTGAACCTTTCAACAGCGCTTCGGGTCCAAGATTTGGACCCATTTGGGCTCAGATTGGGTTGAATTTGGTGTCGTTGGGTTTATTTTTCTGAGACGCTTAGTTTGACTTTAAGCTCGCTAAAATCGGAGTTCGGGTGCTTTCGGATTTAATTTTATAAGTTTCCGGGTTGGGTTTTGCATCTAGATTCGTGCCCAATCAAGATAATTCCATGATAACATATCATTTGCCCCCTATTTTCGGATGTCGAAACTCCAGGATTCTGAAAATATTTGTTCTGAAATTTTATATTTGTCGAATCATAAAAAATTGCGTTTTGAAAGTGGAACACTTGCTCAAACTTGATTGTAGAGGCCCTGTTGAGCTCTGAAAGTGTCGAAATCGAGTTTGGAACGTCGAAAAACGTGCCCGGGGACCCCAAAAATGTCTGAATTGGACCGTCCGGGTCGAAAATCGGGATTGGACACCCGTAGGCGGCCGAACCGGCCGGCCGGCCGCCTCCCACCGCCGCCGCCGGCAACGGCGCCCTCGCGGCACACGAACAGGCGTGCCCCTTGGGGCTCGCGGTTCTGTGGCCGGCGGTTACTTTTTGAATTTTTTTTAGTTACTGTGGGGTCCATTTGGATTTTAAAAATCCAAAACAAATCCCAAAAAAAATCCTAAAAAATTCCAAAAAATTCTGAAAAAATTCAGAAAAATTCTAAAAAATCAAAATTTACGGATAACTCTAGAAACTTCCTCCATTCTCTCCAAAAAAGTATAAATTGCCCCCCTAGGCCTTTAGAAAAATTGCCTCTTCTCTTCTTTTCTCCCTCTGGCTCTCTGGCAGTTGAGGCTTCCGCTATTTTCGAGTGTGAAAATTCCCCTGCTCGACTTAGTTCCCCTCCTCTTATGCAGATGTTTAAGGGATTTTTCTTCCTCCCCCGGCTTTCTGACGGTTGAGGCTTCCGCTATTTGCGAGTGAGAAATTTCCCTTGCTCGACTTAGCGCCCCTTCTATGGTGCAGAAGTTTAGGGGATTTTTCTTCCTCCCCCCAGCTTTCTGACGATTGAGGTTTCCGCTATTTGTGAGTGGGAAATTTCCCCTGCTCGACTTAGTGCCCCTCCTCTGGTGCAGAAGTTTAGGGGGTTTTTTCTTCCTCCCCCCGGTTTTCTAACGGTTGAGGCTTCTGCTATTTGTGAGTGAGAAATTTCCCCTGCTCGACTTGGCGCCCCTCCTCTTGTGCAGAAGTTTAGGGGATTTTCCTTCCTCCCCCTGGCTTTTTGATAGTTGAGGCTTCCGTTATTTGCGAGTGGGAAATTTTCCCTGCTCGACTTAACGCCCCTCCTCTTGTGCAGATGTTTAGGGGATTTTTCTTCTCATCTTCTTCTTGCATTGGAGGCATTCCACTGTCGTAGATAGGAGGCATTCCCCTATCTAGATTCAGTGCCCCTCTCTTATGTAGAAGAAGTCGTGATGAGTTGCTATCTTTTTAATAGATAACCCTTGACGGAAGAAGATCAATTGCTGCTTGTATGCGAGGGTGATTTGAGAAGATCTGGCGGTGATAGTGTACTAGAGGAGAACCATAAGTGATGAGTAGACGGGGCAAATTTCAACGCCATTTGAGCGAAAGTTTTTCGGCGATAGACAATCGAGTTGAAGCTCATTAGCAGTGAACGACCGAGTGTAGAACCAAAAGAGAGAGTTCGAGGGTGCGTTGCAAGTAGCAGTCGAACGAGAAGCCAATGATGAGTTAGTCGAAGTAAAGGACAGACAACGAACATCAGGCAAAGAGCCAATGATGACTGTGGTCTAGTTGCATTTTGCAAAGATAATAAACATCCATACGGAAGTTTGCCGACATCAGATATCCCTGATTCAAGGGGACGGAGCAGTGTGTTATGCCAACAATCTAGCGACAGACGTATAGTGTTAACTGAGTTGAGGCCTGATGAAGACCAAATTGTAATTTGTCTTGTTCCTTAATGTGAAATCTTGTAATATAACTTTAATGATATTGTATATGAAGTTGAGATCTTGTCTTGTTGCATCATTAATACATGCTTTGACATATTGCCCCCCATATTTTTGTGAGGGAATTTTAGACTGATGAACTCTTTGTATAAGTGATAGATTTATCAATCACTTACATTCTTGGAGTCTTTATAGAGAGAACATTTTTCCCTCATAACATTATTTGGTGATGTTGACCTTTGTAAAAGGGCTCGAGAGAATCCACCAAGGATGTGAGACCTATCCGAGGTTGTATGTAGAGCCCTACTCGATGACGTTAACCCGTGTGGATGAGGTCGAGAGAACCCACTAAGGATGTGAGACCTATCCGAGGTTGTATGTCAGAGCCTTTGCTCGACAACGTTAACCTGCGTGGAAGAGGTCGAGAGAATCCACCAAGGATGTAAGAACTATCCGAGGTTGTATGTCAGAGCCCTGCTCGATGACGTTAACCTGTGTGGAAGAGGTTGAGAGAATCCACTAAGGATGTGAGACCTTTTCGAGGTTGTATGTCGGAGCCTTTGCTCGAAGACGTTAACCTGCGTGGAAGAGGTCGAGAGAATCCACCAAGGATGTGAGACCTTTCTGAGGTTGTATGTCAGATCCTTTACTCGACGATGTTAACCTGTGTGGAAGAGGTCAAGAGAATCCACTAAGGATGTGAGACCTTTCCGAGGTTGTGTATCGGAGCCTTTGCATGACGACGTTAACCTGTGTGGAAGAGGTCAAATCGAATCCTCCTGGGATTGATTTTGCTTTGATTGGGAGGGGGCGAACGTCGCGTATATCTCGAATCAAAGGTGAAGAATGGTCTATCTTTAGACCGTTACTGTCTTTTTGAGATTAAGACTTTTTTCAAGGAGTAGAAGCCCAGCAGGGGACTATATGAAGCTTATTATTGATCAGAAGCATCCTTGCATTTGTTGAGATTTTCCTGACATATCACCTGGATATAGAAAGCATCGGAGGATCTTTTTGACCAGAATTGGGGTCGAAGTTGCCCCCCAGTCCGCATCTGATGCGATAATGACTGATGTCAGGAAGTTGATAAGAGCAATCTTTTGAGATTGGAGAAAAAGTTTCCCCCCAATTGGGAACCACGTTCTCACAGAAGGCGCCAAACTGTTACGTCCAGGAGTATTCGCGGTTGTAGAGAAATATCATATTTAACATCTCAGCATTGTACGAAAATTCGGCACGCAATCAGATAAGGAGAGAGGGTCTAGCATTTATGAGACACTAAGATTTTTATGTGGAAAGCCCCTGAAAAGGGGGGAAAACCACGGGGCCTAGCCCAGTTTGAACGAATCCACTAGTATTTGCAGTCAATTACAAATGAGGCCCTTCCTTGGGAGAAGACCTTAGCTTTATGTACATCTTATAGAGTACATTACATGATGTAAATATAAAGAGTTACTATTGATGTATTCGTTTGGTCGGGAGGACCGTAGTCGGCGGGTGACGGAGGTCAGAGAGCTTGTAGTCGGTGGGCGACGTAAGTCAGGAGGACCATAGTCGGCTGGCGATGGAGGTCAGAAGGACTGTAGTCGGTGGGTGACTTAAGTCAGGAGGACTGTAGTCGACAGGTGACAGAGGTCGGAAAGATTATAGTCGGTGGGCGACATAAGTCAGGAAGACTGTAGTCGACGGGCGACGAAGGTCGGAAAGACTGTAGTCTGA
>NW_021319083.1:16747521-16759442 GCF_001605985.2 Dendrobium catenatum | reverse complement strand
ATGACAGGCAATTCTATATGATAATTTTAATTTTGAGTAAAAAACCAATATTTAATTCATTTAGTTAATTAAATAATAATTTTAAATTCCAAAAATTTTCCCAAACACTTGGAATCTCCTCTTAAGGTTATTATAACCTTTGGAAGTGTTAATTTCAAGGAGTTTGGGATTCATTTGGAGGAAAAAGCACAAATGGCTCTCTATTTAAACTTTTTAAAATTCATTAAATAGATCAGGAACAAATTCATAACCTTCATAACACTAATTCAACGAAAAATCCAAGATTGAACAACTCATCTTGCCATTCGAGACTCTTAGCAATGCCTAATATTTTATTTAAAATATTGAGATAATCAGAAATCCTAGTAGAAAATTCAAAAAATCACATCTCCGGATCAACTCTAGTCAAAACTAGCTTCAAATAACTTTCTAAACCTTCGTAATAAAAATGTAGAAAAAATCCGATTCACGTATACTTACTAGTCCTAAACTGAGATTCGTTAGTGAGGTCTAGTACTTTAATAAAAAATACATAGATTCTAGAAAGCACACCTAATTAAAAAATTACAACTTGACCCTTTAATTAAAGTGATAGGATCAAATGATTTGGCAAAATTATTCATAAACTCAAAATTCACATCTAAAACCAGAGAATATTATGTTATATCTCAAGTTAACAAACATCTTTTAAAACACTAACCAACCATCCTAAAGAATGAAGTTTATTTGGCGGTCGACTACTTTAGGGTGGGGTGAGCGTAAGTCCTTCCAAGGAAGGCTAGTTCCCGAGCGTTGGTAGACAACGCCACGAATGGATCTAAGGGGTGGTTAAACCTTAAAAATAGAATAATCATTTAATTATTTAAAACACTTTTTAGAAATCTTTAATTCAACTACATTAATTTTTGGTTTCCTATGTCGGCTGGACCTACTCCGGGCTGGGGGCTTCTACGTGTCATAAGTAGACGGATAAGTTCCTCGAAGCACTGGGTGGCACACGCCACGAATCAATTAATTGGAACTCATTAAATCAAGAGAACTTTAAAAATCCAGCAACCCAAACACTTTTATAATTAAAGTTAACATTACAATTTACAAAACTTAATGGCAAAATTAAAATCACTTAATTAACCTAACTTAGGTACCACTGGGTAAGTCCCAAGCCTTCTACTAGGCTGTTTTACTCAGCCAAGGAAAGGTGAAATAAACTTCACGGGCCTCGGTGTGAAACAAAGGTGATTTTCCAACAAATAATTAAGAATTTTTTTAAAAAGTTATTTAAAGCCACATTAAAAACTTAAACTTTATATAATACCGTTAATGCTTTCAACCATCGAATTTAACATATCTTTAAACTAAAATGAACCTATATATCCTATTTATTAGACACTCAAATACCACACTAGCTATCTCACATTCACTTTTATGAGATGGATTTTCTAGTGACACGCGAACTCATTATGTTTTAGGCTAAGGTCAGTGTTGTATCCTTTTTCCGTTGTGTGCTGAGTTTTCGAGGGTTTATCACTTTGCCATGCATGCTTGCTAGCTTAGATACTTGCATTGATTGTATTGTTTATTATACTAGACTATCAATAATCTATTTGAGCATGCTTATACCAATTCAAAAAACTATTTGTCTTAAACATACTTGAGGATCAAATTTAACTGCTTGGGACTAACTATACAAACTGTTGAGGTTATTAGATAATGACCTTCATGATCGAGTCTAGATTCTGTTTATAAAATTATATGTAAAATTTGAGTTGAATAAAGGTTGTAAATTCTTTTGAAATGGATTGAGATTTTTATTATACATCTTAATCCAATGGTTTCCAAAGAGGTGAGACATCCCTAAAGGGGAGAGTCTTCTTTCCTCATTTGGATAAGATCCAATTTAGGATATTTTTCAAAATCATCAAAGAGAGAAAAACCGGAACGATTACGCCGATCAGAAAGGGGGTAGTTTTACTTTCTCAATTTGATATCCTGGTAATCGACGAAATCACAGATGTTTCTTGAAGAAGACGAGAAATGGACCACGGAGAAGTAATCCCAATCTCAATCATCTGAAGTCTTAAGGGTAAATATCCGTGGTTGTTGTCCAGTTGGTTCCCGCCACTTAATTCTTCTGTCAAAAATTTCCTGTGATGTAATAATAAGTGGCACTTGCCATATAGGACTTTCAATTCGAGGCAATTAATTTTTGATTGGATATTATTATATTGAATTGTGCCAGTAGAGACTACTTGTTTTTCTAAGTCGTTTTTACTTGCATTCAGATTTGATTTAACCTGGAATTCGATCTCGTAGGCCTCTTAGAATACAGGCAAAACCGTGATGGCTCCATCAACATAGTAACACCAACAGCAACCTCTCCAACCATCTCGCTACACTCCGTCGTCCCGAACTCAGACATCAGTCACAAGCCATGTTACAGAAGATTATGATTCAAGAATCACCGAGATCAGACTAAGTCAACGAATGCACATGAAATCCAACGAAAGACTCCCACGACGTACATCTGAGGACAAAGACAACTAGAAAGTCCAACTGGATCCTGAAGCACAGAACTACGAATCTCTCAACGACAAGAACTTGATAAAATTTTTTCTACTTAAATTAAAAATTAAAAACTTTAAGCTCACAATAGAAACTCTAACAAATTTAAGAAAGTAAGCCACGGGATCGCTGGGAGTCTACATTCATAGCATTCATTCAAAATTTCATTTCCTTATATATCGAGTCGATTAGCCGCATCATATTTTTAGAACAGACCTAATTTAAAACTTTTAAACCACTATAATTGCATTTTGCTTAAGCATATCTAAAGCCAACATAAGTCAAAGGGGCCAATTAAGGATCTGTTTAGATGTTCGGCCCCTAAATGTCTTAAAAACCTTTAACTTTAAACAACGTCCCCACCACCTAACAAAAAGACGCGGATTCATACACCTTTAAAACTGTTTAGGTGGTTTAAGCTGGCTCCCCAATCCCAGGCCGGGATAAGAGAACAGATCTGCACTGCATACTAGCTTAGGCTTTTCGGGCACTTTTAAATTCACCAATTTTAGATTAGGTTTCGAGGCTGGCTCGGCTATAATGACCTCACACCTCCGCGGAATTGAATTGTCAAATCAGGTTGGTTTCAATTTTCTTGGGTTAAGAACTGAATTCTGGTCAGTTAGAGGGCTTACACATATTTTTAGGGTTTAATCTTGATTTATTACATTTTTTGGAGGGTTTAAGGACTTAATTAAGGCTCAAACTTAATTAGGTTAATTAAGGGACTTAATGATTTCAAAAATCAGTGAAACTTTTTCTATGGGTTGGACATGTCACTAAGTTTAAGTGTTCAATGTTTGGAATTAAAAGGATGTATATCCTAATTTCTAGAATTGATCTAAGTTCTCTAAACAAGTCCTTAATTATTGTCCTTAATGATGTCACTAGGTTGTAGGTTTGCAATCAATGTTATTCTAACCCTTGACACATACATAGATGCAAGCATCACATTCACAATCAAATCCAAGATTTGGGAGAGCCCTAAGCTATGTGGTGTGTGCACAACCTAAGCATGCAAAGATCAAAATTTGCTTATTTGAAAGTAAAACTTGGGTAATGAGCAGTTTGATATATTATATAGATTTTTTGGACTTATATTTTATTTACTATGATTTTTTAAAGATTTTGCGATTAAATATAATTAAAACAAAGCCTTAATTCCGAATTTACATGCGGCGGCGCGTGATTATGCCAGGTGGAAGGCGGCGGTCAAGCGGGGCCCTTCACTTAACCAGCTCAGCGTCAGATGTCCACCGTTCGATCCTCTACATGTCCGATCCGACGACGGGGATCACATCCCGCTGTTTGATCTCTGTTAAGCGAGATCAAATGGTGGTGGGCAGATCCCGTGGATTTAGATGGGCGGTCAAGATCGCGCTGGACGGAGGAACTAACGGCTGGTCAATCCGCGCGGTTGAATAAAGCCGCGGAACATCTCAATCTGCACCGTTGATCGATTAATCAACGGTCCAGGCGACATGCACCTGAACCAGGCTACGTAAAATGCCCTAGCCTCAATGTTTTTGAGTTTTCTCTCAATCTACTCGATGGTTTTGCTTAAAATTTTAAACAGAGATAGAGTTAATGAACATAAATAGCGGGAAATTGTTTTAGTGATTAAATAAGCATGTATTTAAATGTTAATTAATCCTAGGTGTCCCAAACTAGGTTTAGGTTTTTACCTCAATCCAACCAGTGGATTCAAAAGATCTTTAGTTTTCTGAGCTTGTTGACTGTCCACGCTTAATTTTGTAGAAGACAGCACGAGCAGAAAACGTCAGGATCGAAGGGGATCCTCTTTGGACAGACTTGGCTTGAGTTCGTCGGAGAAGTTATCTCCGGCGTGATTTGATTGGTGAGTTTGAACTTGGGAAGTATGGATTAGGATCTGGGGAGCTTAAAAGAGCAAGGAGCTCGGGTGGAGAGGCTTGAATCTGGAGAGATAGGGTTCAAGTGAGAATGACGGCTCATTCTTCTCGTTTTGCCCTATTCAAACGTCCATAGGATCAAGGGACGGTTGGGATTGAATTTGGGAGCTCCTAGATGGCTGCCACCTGTCCTAGGGGTTGTTGAAAAGTTGTATGCAAGGAATGGCCAAGGACGTCCAAGTGTAAAGCTCTCTTGGTCCCCACTTGGGCATGGGAGTAATGAGGGCCCTTTGATCAAGATTGAAAGGCTGTGATAAGTCCTAAGAAGCTTCTAGAGTCCCCTCAAACTTCTGAATGGGCTTGGGATGAATGGAGTGCCATGTCATCCATGGTTTGGGCCCTTTAAAAGCTCCCTTGACCATTTGTTGACTGGTTTGACCAGTCAACAGGTACAATCAGCTGACATGGCATGCCAAGAGACTTAATTAGCTGATTTAAGGTCTTGGAGGGGATTAAGATGGAGTAGATTGATTTACTATGGTTAGTTTGACCATTTTAGCCTCCCCTAACCATTTGGTTGACCATTTGACTGGTCAAACAGTCAACTATGGCTGATGTGGAACCCAAGTGGTAGCTAAACATTAGTTGGATAGACTTCAAGAGCTTAAGGTTAAAATCCTAGAGTTTGAGTGCAAATTCAAAAGATTTGACCCATGAACTGAAGTTTGACTAAGTCAAATTTGACAAGATTTAACTTCAAATAAGTTTGAATGGATTTGAGTTAGGTTTTGAGATGAGTTTGAAAGTTCAAATAGTCAGATTTGACTAAGTGGGTTGAAATGACCCATTTAAACTCTTAAGGGCTCATTAGGTCGATCCTGGTTGACTCAGTCAACCAGGTGGGTCCAGGGTCTAGAAATAGGTTCAATCAATTTGAAATGATATTTGGAGACCATCGGAGGTGGTCCTAATGTCTAGGTAGGTCAATTCGGTCAAAATTCCCGTTTTGACCCTTAAGGGCCTGTTTGGTCAACCTAGGTTGACTTGGTCAACCAGGTTGACCCAGGGTCTGGATTTGGGTCGAACATGTTTGATTTGATATTTAAAACTTGCTGGAAGTGGTTCCAAGCAATTTGGAGGTCGTTTGGTTTGAAATCGATGTTTGAGCCCCTAAGGGGTATTTTGGTGATTTTGACCCGCCTGGTCAACTGGGGGTCAAAGCTGGGTCAACCAAAATACAGTTTTAATGTTCATATATGTCAGGTATTAAAATGTTTGAATGTGATTAGAGGCCTTCGGAGGAGGCTCTAAGGTCTAGATGCCACTAGGTGGTCAGGTCAGTTTGCATATGGTTGCAAATCTATTTTCATGTTGATGTCTTTGTGTTAATTGACAACACACTCACTTTCATCTCTTTGATCTCTTGTTGCTTCCTAACATTTCCAGGAATCAAAGATCGGGACGATCAAGACGCAAGCCACGTTCAAGATTTGCGTAGGATTTAGGGTTGGAGTCTCAGTCTGTACTTGTTTTCTCTTCTTGGTCAGAATTTGTAAATGTTCTCAAAAGACTGATATCTAAGTAACCCTACACACACATTTTGAGAGATTTAGAATCTCATATTTTTGAACCACATCGCAAAGTGCTTCCCTTCCGCGATCGTACCATAGGAAACTGATCGAGTTCAAACAGAGATCTCTAATCAGGAATTCTTAATTAAGGCAGCCGATAAATTAAATAATAGCCTGGACGATTACGTGTATCGGCATAAGGACGATAAGCTCAATAACAGAAAAGAAGTTGTCTACCATTAGACAATATTAAGTATACGTATTTTAATAATCGGCCATGGACGATCATTTGATCGGCCTGGGACGATTATTTAACATATTATGCCTTTAAACCTTGATCAGGAAATCAAGGGGAGTATTAAGGATGATTTATACGATCATATCGTCCTAGACGTATCGCATTGATCGGCCAGGACAATCCAGTCAAAAATCTTAAGTTAACTATCAGGACGACTAAATATCGGCCAGGCTCGCTCATCCAGGGCTATTTGTCAGGTACTGAATTTTCCCATATTTTGGAACTTAATTCTGGGCCAGGAAGATCGTGAGATTCGGCCTGCTAATAGCGATCTAAGCCACTTTATCAATCGTCCAGCTTTGCATCCAGGGCGATGCTCTGGCCGATCCTGAGTTTTTATACTGATCGCAGCCGATGTTCATATCGGCCTGGACGATAAAGTCGGCAACTTGCAATTAATGAGCTCCTTTGAAGCTCTTCTATTTAAGTAAGCTCTTGTTCTACATTTTTAGATACCTTTGGCTGCTCCTTGACCTAAGAATGACCTTGAGGAGAGAATAGAGAGAGAGGGGAGAGGAGATCTTGTGAGGGGGAGCTTGTGAGGGGATTCACAAGGGTTGCTTCAAGATCGCTCTGCTCTTCTTCGTCTAGAGTTTCTCGTCCGTGGAAGGGTCGGTAGAGGTAAGGAGTTAGCTTTTGGTTGTGGCTTCTCTGCCAGCTTCAGGAAGGAAGCAAAAGGAGATAGGTTCTCTGCCTTGGCCAGGGTGGCAAAAGGAGGTTCTTGTGAGGGCTTCTCCGCCTAGCCGTGGGGGCTAAAAGGAGAGTCACTTTTTTGTGTGCAATACTTGGAGGTGCCTGCCAAGGAGGTGGGGACGTAGGTCGAGTTGACCGAACCACTAATAAATTTCTGTGTTCTTATTTTTGCTTCCGCACTTTATTCCGCATTTATTTTTGTGGTGTGAGTTTTGGTTTATGTAATTTTTATTCTTTGTGAAGAAATTTTTAAATAGCAATTCCCCCTTAGTTAGCTTGGGACTAAGTTCATAAGGGCTTAACATGCCCTAACTGAACTTTCAAGTGGTATCAGAGCACTCACCATTTGATCAGTTGATTGAGAGGTTTTGATCGATCGGAGACCGCTTTGACGCCTACATTGTTGCACCATCTGAGGACTTGCCTCGCTACGCAGGACATTGCTCGCTACGAGCAGCAACCGCACTGAAATTTAGGCCATATTTGACAGCCTTCCTATATGACTCACCAGCAGGCAGCAGCAATGACCAGGACATCGCCTAGTTCAATGCTCAGTTTCACGCTTTGCTAGTTACTTTCACAGCAGCCACCTCCACCACTCCAATCTGATGATCAGGGTCCTTCGTTTTTTTTAGTATATTTTCTGCTGTTGTTTTCTGTTTTATGTAGTTTGCCTTGTTAGTCTTGTTTGTTGTGATGTTTTCTTTGTTCTGGACCTCTTTTGTGAATGACAAAAGGGGGAGTAGGGTGTGGTAGGAAAAATTGTTGGGTTTGTACCTTTTGAAATTCTAATGAACTTTTTGGAATATTTCTTACTTGTGTTTGCCATCATCAAAAAGGGGGAGATTGTTGCAAATATATTTCATGGATTATGTTTTGAGATTGACAAATACTATTTTCTCTTGGACTTTGTTGCTTTCTAACTTTTCAGGAATCAAAAGAATCGGACGATCAAGACGAGCCAGTTCAAGATTGCGTAAGTTTAGGGTTGAGTCAGTCTGTACTTTTGTTTTTTCTCTTCTTGGGTCAGTTTGTATGTTCAAAGACTGAAATACTGAAGTAACCCTAACCCACAATTTGAGAGATTTAGAATCTCTATTTTTTGCTCACATCGGCCAGGCCTGATCCCCTTGGATCGTCCTGGACGATCGAGGTTCAAATAGAGACTCTAATCAAGAATTCTTAATTAGGCAGCCGACATTAAACATATCAGACCTGGATGATACGTGTATCGGTCCAGGACGATAAAGCTCAAACAGAAGAAGTTGCCGGCCATAGACAATTAGGTATACTTGTATTTTTAAATTATCGCCAGGACGATCATTGTCGGCCTGGCGATATACAAATTATCGCTTAATTGATCAGTATCAAGACAGTATATTAAGGATATATTGATACGATCATATCATCCTGGACGATCTGCAGGATCGGCCAGGACGATCCAGTAAAACCTTAAGTAACTTTGGACGATAAATATCGCTAGCTCGTATCCAAGGGCTTTTATTGTCAGGACAATTTTCCCATGATTTGAACTAATCGCCAGGGACGATCGTGAGATCTGCCTGGACGATCTAGCCAATTTCATCGTCCAGCTTTGCACCAGGGCGATGCTCTGGCCGATCTCTGAGTTTTGTACTGATCGCAGCCGATGTCCATAATCGGCCTGGACGATAAGTATCGGTAACTTCAATTAATGAGCTCCTTTGAAGCGCTCTTCTATTTAAGAGCTCTTGTTCCTACGTTTTTGAGAACCTTTGGCATGGCTGCCTTGACCTTAAGAAGACCTTGAGGAGAGAAAGAGAGAGAGAGAAGAGAGTATCTTGTGAGGGGCTTTTGTGAGGATTCAAAGGTTGCTTCAAGGATCACCTCTGGCTTCTTCTTCGTCTAGAGTTTCTCGTCGTGGAAGGGTCAGTAGAGGTAAAGGAGTTAGCTTTTTGGTTGTGGTTCTCTGCCAACTTCATGAAGGGAGGAAGCAAAAGGAGATAGGTTTCTCTGCCTTGCCGGGGTGGCAAAAAAGGAGGTTTTTGTGAGGGCTTCTCCGCCTAGCCCGTGAGGCTAAAGGAGAGTCACTTTTTGTATTGCAATACTTGGAGGGTGCCTCCAAGGAGTGGACGTAGGTCGAGTTGACGCGAACCACTATAAAATTTCTGTGTCTTATTTTTTGCTTCCGACTTTTATTTTCGCATTTATTTTGTGGTGTGAGTTTGGTTTATGCAATTTTTATTTCTTTGTGAAGAAATTTAAAATACCAATTCACCCCCTTCTTGGTTAGCTTGGGACCTAGTTCATAAGGGCTTTTTAACTCCTAAGAACTTTCAGCATAGGCGCGAATATTTGAGATTTTACAGCCTATGAATATTGATTAGTTTTTGGGGTTAGAGCCTCAGATGGGCTCAAAATTTGAGAGTTGCCTCCCAGAGACATGTCCATCAGTATGCAACTGACAGACTTGAATCGGAAGGTCATTTGATTAAGTTTAAAAGTGTTTGAAAATTTGCTGAAAAAAGGGCTTTAGGACTTGGCCTTTTTAGCATTGGATTTGGGTCTGGATTTTGGATTTGATCTGGATTTTGAGTTTGATAGATTAGTTTGAATTATCCAATCATGGTTATAATCATTTAGGGGATTATAAATGATTGATGGTTTAAAGCTAGATTCAAAGGTAGGATCTAAGAATTGAATTGGAGATTAGATCTGAATGGGTTTAACGTCTGGATTTGATTGAAGTTTTTTGAATTGAATTTAAGGCCTAGGCAGCTCCTAGGGTCTAAGAAAATCATAAGGGTTGGAATCTAGAGAGTCTTAAGGTCTAGAATAATTCTTAATATCTGGTTGGTCCTGGAATTTGAAGGATCTTTAGGATCTAGATGGATAAATATTTCCCTATCCTTCTATTATCATTTCATACCACAGCTTAACAAATTTAACTATAAAAATCCTTATCTCGTGCTCCTTTGAAGTCGTTAGCCATGGGTTTATCAAGTTAAAATCTAGTGTTGCTATAGCCCTTCATTTGAACTAGAGGAACAATTCTCCTATCATTCACAAGTTTTTTATAGGCACTTGAAATTGGGGCTCTCGGCCAAGGGCCCTTCTCCATGATTGCATGAGAAAAGAAGAAGGGAAAGCCTTTATAATTTAGGCTTTATCTGAGTGGGTTTTTTAAATTACTTTTTTAAAGTAGCTTCTAATAAAAAATATTTAATTTTTACTAGAAAGCTGTTTTAAAAAAACATTAAAAGGAGTCTCAAACGAAACCTTAGGCTTCATTTTTGGAATGACTTTCTTTATGCTTCTTAAAGCAGCTTTTTTAATTACAAAAGTTAAGATTTTGTTAACTAAGAAAATTGTTTTAAGAAGCATAAAAAAAAAATCTGTTCCAAACAAGCTTTAGGCTTCGTTGGGACAGCTTTTTCATTGCTTCTTAAGCATTTTATTATAAATTAATTATTGTCACTGCAAGTTGTTTTAAGAAGCAGTAAGAAAGTTGTTCCAACAAAGCCTTAGTCTCAAAGTCTTAGGGTTTTTCTTATTTGGGACGGCTTTCCTACTATTTCTTAAAGCGGGCTTTCTAGTTCCAAAAATTTAAAATTTCATACTAAAAAAACTACTTTAAAAAATAGTATGAAAATCATCCCATAAAATCTAATAATGAAGCCTACACGTATTTGAATGACGATACAGGATGGCATCATGCAAAGCGTTGGAGGGCTAACCCTGAGGATCAAATCCATTCAAAAATATGTGTAAAACAATTCAAAGTAATTTTTAATTTTTATAATTCAGAAGTAATTATTTTCTGCACACTAATAATCCTTATAAAAATAATTTTTATTTAAATAAATTAAAAATTACAAAGCAATGTCCTATTTATAATTTTTCCCAAGCTTTTACAACTTTAGAAGCCTTATAAACTAATAAAACCACTATTTATATTGATGATGATTACTTACAATATAAAATAAAAGGCAATAGTGAAATAAAAAAAAATAGTTTTTTTCTTTGAGGCTTAACAAATTCTTTGATTAAGTAGTATATCTATAATATTAAAAATAAGATCTATATCATGTCATTAGGGTTTGTTGGATTTGTATTGTCGAGAGCGTTCAATTTCACTATAAAATATAGGGATTTGGAGATCGTTTGGTTGTACGATAATAATCCAAAGTTTTTGAATTTGCCTTCAAGTGTTCCGATATAAGATTTTTTAGATTCAGATCGAGTCTTTTTTGGTGTCGATGGATTTGCCTCATCGAGACTTTCAATTCAGATATGAAAATTTCTAAGTTAGAGCTTAAATAATTCTGATTTGGATTTAGAAGTTCTCATTTAATTACGTTTCAAGATTCGTTGCCGTTCAAAACAATTTTTTAATTGATTAATCGGTTAATCCGTATCAAAATTTTTTATAAATGGGCACATTTTGATTTTTAGCAAGAAGATTTTGTGATTTTCTTTCCAAATGCATTCGAAATTGGCCAATATAAATTGATGATGATATTTAAAAACATTATTGAATATTTTTTATTTGCCTATTTCGTATCGTTGTCTAATTATTGTATTTTATTTTGCTCGTTATGTAACAATTTTTTTGTTGCTTTTTAAAATAGTTTTTTAGTAATAAAATTATTTTAAAGAAGCAATAAGAAAAGCCATCTCAAATAAAGGTTTCATTGGGGGACGTACTTTCTTCTTGCTTCTTAAAACACTTTTTATTACAAAAATTTAATTTTTTTGTTTATTTTTGTAAAAAAAGCTGCTTTAAGAAGCATTAAAAAAGTCGTCCCAAATGAAGCTGAAGTCTTAATGAATCGCAAACTAATTTATTAAAAATTAATTTAAATTCAAATTTATAAGTAAATTTTGTATCATAAGCAATTGAGTTTCTTGATTATAATTAATTATAATTAATTGTAATTAATTGCT
>NW_021319083.1:16743945-16747421 GCF_001605985.2 Dendrobium catenatum | reverse complement strand
GGTTTTTCCCTCTTTGGGCTTTCCACGTAAAAAAGATTGGGTGTTTTGCTTTCTCTCTTTCTGCTTGTGTGCTTGATATCTGTGCGTTACTAAGAAAAGAAATTTACTCACTCTACCGCCGCAAATATCTTAGCCCACAACAGTTTGGCTCCGTCTGTGGGAACGACAATCCCGCTATATTAATCTTTACTTTAATGGCCAACAGGCGTAGCAATCGCCACCAGGGAGCATCTCGCTCTAACTCTCACTTGTCCAGGAATCAGTCCCTGAATCAGGGACGTCATGCATCTGTCTCTTTTCACCCTGGTGGGAAAAACCCTGTTGGAGAAGGGATATCAGGACCATCTATGGAAGACTGCATCCGAAGAATGGAGGAATCTCAGAAGGAGATCCTTCAACTCCTGTGAGGGGCCCGACAACCAATGCTAGCAGAGCAGGAAGAGATCCATCTTCCTCAAGATCCATCGCTAGCCAGAGGTGTTCAACCAGAACATTTTCAGGCAGACATCCCTATCCCCCAATCAAGGGGTCGTCCTAAAACACAATAGGATGTTTACCTTGCCGACACCGCTAACTCTACTCATCCTTTTTTCCCCAGTCAGTTAGTCCTCATTCCGTCGGATATTCCTAAGGGCGCGGCCCAACCTCACATTGCTGACCTCCCACACAATGTCATACACCATGAACTGAGACAGTTGGTCCGAGAAGAGTTCCCTAGCAGGGGTGGAAGAAAATCTCTCCATCAGTGGGACTTCCAGGAAACCTCACCACTAACAGAAGCCATCCTTCAACACCCCATTCCTACAGGGTTCAAACTACCGAGCATTGATTCTTATGACGGGACGTATGATCCCTATGAGCACATCGATCACTACAGAACTATCATGCATATTAAGAGAGCCTCAGATGCTCTCCTCTGTCAAGTGTTTCCGGCTACCATTAAAGGGCAGGCTCGAACATGGTTCTACTCTCTTCCTACCGGAACCATCTCTAAGTTCGTTAAATTGGCCAAAGTGTTCGATGAACAATTTGTTGTCAATCGAAGGATGGTTAAAGATTATTCCCATCTCTCAGGAATTTAACAGAATGAAAATGAGTCCCTCAAAAAATACTTTCAAAGATTCTCTTTGGAGGCTCGACAAATTCTAGGGGTAGATCCTGAATTGCTAAGAGGAGTTTTTCTTGGTGGACTTCTTCCTAGACCTTTTTATTCACCACTTATGCAAGATACAGTCCATTCCTATGCTAACGTAATTCATCGTGTGGAGGCCCAGATCTCGGCAGATGAGGCCATAAATGCTCGTAAGAAGCAATTTGAGCAGGTTACAGGGAAACGTAAAAATGCATCGGGGATGGATGTTTCATCACCATAGTGGAAGAAGCAAGGAAATTATAATTTGCCCCCTCGACCCTCATAGTAACGACGAGAGCCTCGTCAAGAGAAGGAGTATACGCCGCTTAATGTATCTCGGGCCAACGTGTTGATGGCCATCCGGGATCAGGAAAGTGTAAAGTGGCCGAATCCTTTGAAGCCTAATGTAGGGAATCAAGAGCAGTATTGTCATTTACACTGTAGTCAAGGACACACAACCGAAGCTTGTAGAAAACTCAAGGAAGAGATTGAGAGGCTAATCCGACAAGGATATCTTCACCAATTTATCCAAGCGCACCTGCTCGGGATGAAACTGGTCATGCTAGGGGGAAGAATCAAAAACAAAGGCAACCATCGAATAATCCTCAAATGGTAGGAGAGATCAAAACTACCGAGTATAAAAACCCTTTATAAAGTGACCCAAAGAGACATATTTAGAGGTGTTCCCAAGCTTAAGTTCAATAAAGACTACATGTGTGATGCCTACAAACTAGGGAAGCAAGTCAAATCCTCTTTCCACTCCATTAAGGATATTAACACCTCTAAACCTTTAGAATTCCTTCACATAAATTTGTTTGGACCCATTAGAATTACCAGCTTAGGGGGGAAAGTTTATGGCTTTATGATTGTTCATGACTACTCAAGGTTTTCTTGGATTAAGTTTCTATCTCATAAGAGTGAGTCTTTTGATGAATTTAGATCCTTCTTCACTTGGATTCAGAAAAAGCTAGGTTATGAGATGTTGACCATTCATAGTGACATTGGTGGAGAGTTTGAAAATGAGAGATTTAGAGACTTTAATGAGGATGAAGGGATTAGTCACAACTTCTCATCTCCTAGGACCCCTCATTAGAATGGGGTATCTGAAAGGAAGAACAGGACCTTAGTTGAGGCCGTTAAAGCCATGCATACTGCGTATTCACTTCAAAAATACTTTTAGAGTGAAGCGATAAACACAACTTATTATGTGTTGAATAGGGTTATTGTTAGAGTCAAACTAGATAAGACACCCTATGAGATTCTTAAGGGTAGGACACTCACCTTTCCCACCTCCATGTCTTTGGTCGTAAGATTTTCATTCTTAAAAATGGGAAGTCACACTTAGGAAAATTTGACCCAAAATGTGATGGAGTGTTATTAGGATATTCAAGTGTTCGAGAAAGCCTTTAAGGTGTTTAATAAAAGGATATTGGTTGTGAAGGAGACTACTCTTTTAGTGTTTGATGAATCTGATCCTAAGAAGTCTAGAGTTGAGAATGAAGATGAAGTTAGGGAGATTATCCAAGGAGTTGAAAATTTAAGGAAGAGGGTAGAGCCCCAAAATATTGAAGGAGTAGGTGAGATTACCCAAGGAGTAGAAAATACAAATCTAGAGGAAAGGGTAGAACTTAGACACACTTTGCCTAGAGATTGGAGATATTATTCGATTCATCCTAAAGAACTAATCTTAGGAGATCCTTTTAAAGGTGTTATAACTAGGCATGAATTTAGGAAGGAAGTGAACCACTCTGCCGTTCTCAATGGCTGAACCCACCTACATCAATCAAGCCCTATCAAATGAGTAGATCTTAGACATGTAAGAGGAATTAAAATAATTTGTTAGGAATGATGATTGGCAGCTTGTAGAAAGACCAAAAGGATAAAGTATAGTTGGAACCAAATGGGTCTTTAAAAATAAGATAAATGATTCTGCTGTGGTGGTTAGGAATAAGGAGAGATTAGTGACTAAGGGGTACAATCAAATAGAAGGGATTGATTTTAAGAAGATCTTTTGCCCCTGTAGCTAAATTGAAAGCCACTAGAGTGCTACTAGCCTTTGCCTATTATAAGGGATTTAAGATTTTTCAAATGAACATCAAGGGTGCCTTTTTAAATGGGATAGTAAAAGAGGACGTGTTTGTAAAGCAACCACTAAGTTTTGAGAGTTTCTAATTTCAAAATCTTGTTTACAAATTAAAAAAGGCTTTATATAGATTAAAATTGGCACCTAGAGCTTGGTATGAGAGGCTTAGCACATTCTTATATGAGAGGAAGTTTGTTAAGTGGAGCAGAGACTGTTAAGATAGTTTCTATTTGAATGCTTTACATTTTTGCATCTTATGTA
>NW_021319083.1:16733255-16743845 GCF_001605985.2 Dendrobium catenatum | reverse complement strand
TTCCTGACCCGAACCCGACCCGCTTCGGGTTCGGGTCAACCCGAATGACCCGTTTACAATAAAAAATTGCTATTTTTCGGGTAAAAAATGGGTCTATTTCCTGTTTTTCGGCTAAAAAACGGGTCAAAGGGTTAATCCGAATCCGACCCGATTTTTGAAACGGGTCGAAATGTGAAACATTGTGCTTAAGCACGGTAATTTGAAAGGATCCAAAATCCCTTTCTCTATATAAAGATTTTTTTTTTTCATGACCTTATTTTGTAAAATACGGGATATGCATAATATGTACGGGTGGGGGTGGGAGGGGGTGGGGTTGCCACTAGGGCAGGCGATTTTATGAGTATATTGTGTTGGAATTAGTGAGAGGGTTCTTGTCCTTAACTGTGTTGTGGAATGATGCCCACGATTACAGCGTTTCCTGCTTCGACATAGTTCTTGGTTTTTTGCTGTTCAATGTGCAACTAACATTTCATTCAGTGCATTATTATTTTTTTCTGATGTTTTGGTTGGTCGTTGTTTGATGGAGGAGTTTTGATAGTGGAAGCTCTCATGGTAACGCCCAAAACTTTAGTCTGCAATTGTTAGGGGCTATTTGGTATCGGACTTACAGCTGGATTTAAGTTGGATTTATGCTAAATCTAGTCTAATTGTTTTTGTGCGCGCGTTAAAACCCGGTGATGGGTAAATCATGGATTTAAGGATTTACGGCTTAAATACCGAATTTACTGATTCCCTCAGTTCAGTGGATTTACGGGATTTGGACGAAAGATGCGTGCGAAAGGGAGAAAGTTACCATCATAGCCAGCTCGCACCCGGTTTTGCTTCTGATTAAAATATCGTAACATATATATGAACATGATCAAGTGATCCATCAACCCTTTAATATATGGAATTTCGTGGTGAATTTTTGTCCATGTAATCAAGTATGGTGGTTCTTTGTGTAGAGATGATAATTGAAGAGTTGTAATATTGTAAGAAATCATTATTAAAAGGGAGAAAAATGACACTGCAGTATAAGAGAAAACTTTTAGGGAGGTTTACATACATATCACCATATACTACTCTATTTATATATTTAACATCTAAAATTTTAATATTACATATATACTACTCATAGTTTATTTTCATATCAAATGTGTGTGGTAGAAATGAAATATATGAGTGGTAGGAAGGAAATATGAGTGATATATTTGATATTAAAATAATATAGGGTGATATGTATGTATTATTAAAATTTTGGATGTTAAATATGTAAATAGGATGGTATAAAATTGTATGTATGTAAATTTTCCATACTTGTATCTTTTAGTGGTTTGTTAGTTATCTTCGCCATGAAATCTATTAAGGAGGTTATAATGATTTGGTAATTATTAGGATCAGTGCCATACACTTAAGATGCAAAGTAATAATTTGTGAGGGCAATGATGATGATGATTTATAATTTAGCCATCAGTTGACTATGGTTTCTATGGAATATTTATATTTTCTATGGTAATGATGTGGCATTATTGGATGGTCTCAGC
The DNA here is from genome assembly GCF_001605985.2 of Dendrobium catenatum. Lineage (NCBI taxonomy): Eukaryota > Viridiplantae > Streptophyta > Magnoliopsida > Asparagales > Orchidaceae > Dendrobium > Dendrobium catenatum. The sequence goes on along the minus strand of NW_021319083.1, from coordinate 16,742,322 downwards.
TTTTCGAGCTTTAGGCAACCATAGGGCAAATTTTCAGTCTAAGCATCATTAGGAAGTTAATTAAGAAGATAAGCATAATTAAAAAAAAATTAAAAGTAGGCATAATCGCCATTACATTCGGTGATTTAAGCTTGACAAAAAGTCGCCTATTGTATAGACGACTTCTAAGTCGCCCAATCAACGGGCGACTTATGTAATTTATTTTTAAAAAAAATAAATTTTTTTATCGCATAATAATTGTTGCATTGAGTACACACAGATATAAATATATATATATCATTAACTTATATATAAGATTTTATTTATGAAGAATTCTATAATTTGAAGTAGAAATTTTGTCTCGTATTTATCTTATGAAATTATTTATGTGTGATTGTATTGTTAAATTCAATCAAATTGTAGTTATATGTTGAAAGAGTACTTTGCCTTACTAGTTAATTTCATCAAATTTCAAATAAATTTAATTTGATTTAATTTAATTATTGAAGTGTGTAGTATGTTAGCTGAAAGAAAGATAAGCAAAGTCATAGTCATTAATCACCAAATGCAATATCAGTAGAAGTCTACATAATACATAATCAAAACATATCATAAACTAACGTCTCCTACGTCCTCTATGGGGTAAAGCATCAAAGCCTGGTGTGTAATGCTGTGGTCGATGTACAGTTGCTCAACCCCAAAGACGCCCTCCTGCTCTGCCTCAACTGTGTCTGCTAGAGTACTGTCTGGAACATGCTCATGTGGGTACCAGCCTGGTGTAGTCTGTTGAGTCGGCTGAGTAAAGAAAGGCTGAGAAGGTCCCAAATCTTGATACGATAATGGTCCTGCATCAGTAGATTGAGGCTCACCTATCACTGGACTGAAGGACTTGTATGGATACCCTGTATATCCATGCTCAGAGTATAGGTAATCAGGGATATGAACCTCTTTACGCAAATCCACTGCCATCTCAGCAATTCTCTTAATAACACTATCGGCATTGCTGTAGTCATTTGAACCAACCCACAGTGTCACACCTTGCCCCCCAGCCCACTCTCTGTCTGCTTACGGAAGGAAAATCTTACGTTTCTTGGCATGAAGGAAACAGTATACTAAATACTCATTAATGTTTTATAATATATAATAAGAAGTGGAAGTATAATAATCACATTGATATTTTAACGTTACTCAAATATTCAGCTCTTGAAGGTTGCTCTGGGGTAGGTGATTGCTTATGTGCGGCATTGGTGTTAGGTTGGTGGCTTTCAATAGTATAGGTTTTTGCTCGCCTCATGCCGAGCTATGACTCTGTTCTACTGTCTATGACTGAACCGCTAAGTTAAGTTACTCGTGAGAATCTGCAGTGGTCCAGCTTTCATCAGCAGTCCTCGCAGTTAATATATGCCTGTCATATTGAATATGAGTGCTATTGTTCCTCCGTCGCTACCGTGATCCTCCACTCAGGTCCACTCAATGTAAGGAACGGTGGTAACAACTACCATCCCTAATCTTGTACTTCAGTGCTTTTACCGCCTTACTACGCTCCTATTGTGTGTGATGCTGGTTTGTCTCATATCAACCTCGGGCAAATTTGGAGCTCCCATTGGTTGAACCTCCTACTTTGTCCGGAATACAGAGCCCCAACTGTCTAACAAACAACTCTATCGGCGAGTTGCCATCCACCCTGAGCTCCAACAGACCAGAGGCACACCGTATGCCTCGCAACCAGATAGCTTCTTCTCGATAAGTTCATTATATCACACCTGAGGAGCAACTTCCATTGGTGTCGGCTTTCCCAATCACCAACTCAAATCTGAGTTCTTGACTCCGGTATGGAAAGAGAGGAATTTTCAGACGTTGTCATTTATTAATCAAGGTTAGATTTCCAGGTTCTGAATTGGTGAGATATGGTCTATTTGTTTGAATTATAATTTTTTGAAAACTTTCTCTCATAATCCAGTGGATCAATTTAGGCCCACAACACTTTTTTTTGGTGGATATTTATTGGGTGTATTCTAGGCATGTGCATGTAATTATTTCCTAGGGGTCACGATACCTAATGGATTTTCTTGTGATTATGAATTTTTTCAAGGTAAAAGGGTCATTGTTTTGGATCGACCTAAAGTTTGCTAATAATTCAGTAACTCATTAAGATCTTCTAGTTTTTTTTGGCTGTGAAATTGTTGTGGTGGTGGATGCATTGTATGACCATGGGCTTAACACAGTCCAGATTTCATACAGCCAATTTGAACAGGCTAGAGACATCTAGGTGAAAGGAAATTTAAGAAAATGTCTAGAAATTTTTGGAACACTTTTTACGGTAAATTTGTAAACACAGGCACCCAATAGGAAGTGAAACTTTAACATAGTACCACACCCTCATGACCATTTGACACCGACCATAGGTTCAAACTTTCATCCAAATTTGATTCATCTTCAATTCTTGTCAGATATATATTAGACAATCAAGGTTAACCTTTCAATTTGAGCTTTAAAATTATTCAAAATTTCAATGAATCGAACAGTGTTAATCCAAAAATTCAAAGCACAGACCTCTAACTGACTGGAATCATGTTGACTTACATTCACTTAGCAGAATTAAACATCCTCTCCCGGTTGAACTCACACATATCAACGTTACAATACCCTGTCAATTTAATTGTTAAATTGAACAGATTAAAATATTTAATTTTATTAATACTAATTTAAATATATAGTTTCAAAACTTATTAAAAAGGTGTCAAAAAATTTCCTTTAAACAACTTGAGTGAAATTCTGCTCTGCTTAGGTTAGTCTTGCCGACATTTTGGATGTTGATTTACAAGAGGAGTTTTGAAATTCATCTTTGGCAAACAATCTTAGCGTCGGAAAACCCTTCTAATTAAACAATTTTTAAAATAAATTTAAAATTAAATACATCAAATTTTGAAAACAAATCAGTAATTAAAACCATCTGGATAATCAAGACAAAACGTGCCAAATTTGAAACCCAAGCACAAGAAGCATTTCATTACTACAAATATTTCAAATTTCATATTAATCCGTTATTAGTTTTATTATTAATTTCCAAATTCCTTCCATCAATAAAATCAAGATCAATAGTCGAAAGAAAGTCTAACAATTGGTCAAACCTTAATGGTACATTAGTATCGTTCGGATTAACACCTTCATAACTAATTGTAGTAAAAGTCTAATTTACACGTGTACTTTTGACCCTCGTTCTAAGTGTGATTTCGTGCTTAATTTGGGCTCTTATTTTTTATAATCCATAAAAAATATTTTGTTCAAATATTCTTATGCGAGAACACGTTTCATCTCATCTGAAAAGCTCAAATTTATGATCCCTTATGAATTAAAATGTTTAGATACAATCCATGAAGATTCCTAAGAATAGTTCATACAATCACCTCTAAAACTCCATGAAAATTATTAATTTCTGCAACCTTTAAATAATCAATTTTAAAATCATTAATACTTCACATTATGCATTCGAATTTGAAATCTTCGCCTTACAGCCCTTTCAAACCAATCATGCACACAGTCAAACAACTTTAACATATTGTTTGCTCCCACATTACAGTATGCACATTATTCCAAACCATTGACCAGTGCCGGCCTTACCCTCTACAACACATTTAGATGCGTCTTGGCTAAGACCATTCCAACCTTCTAGTTTTAAGGCTAGGCCCGGTGTTTACTTTTTATTTGCTGAGTGTGTCGGGGTTTTCAAGCTTTCACTGTCATGCTGGTTGTTTAGCCTTAAGATTGCATCTGACTGTCTGTTTATTTATTTATATCCCCTCCTGCTGACGAGCTGCTAATTTGTGTCAATCTTGTTGAGCACCTGTGCATTTTAAATTTCAAATATTATCAATCTGCTTGAGATCACTTATAACTGTTCTTTTGGGATTATTATATAAGCTGTAGGTTCATTAGTGCACGCTAATCCTCGCAGGGAACTCGAGTCCTATAAAACTTCTTCCATTATTTTTGCTCATAATCGTAGACTTTGGATTACATTACCCCGATTTGAGTTAGTATTTAAAAGTGATCTTGATCGTTTATGGATAGTTTAGCATTTCCAACTTGGAATTCTAAAGAGTGAGACAAGCATCCCTAAAGGGCGAGAGTTTCGTTGGTCGCGAAGTTTGGAAGATCAAGTTTGGATGCTCTTTAAATATATCCAAAGCAGAAGAGATAACACTTCTTCGCTCGCCTTCTTTTTTCATACCACCTCTTCGTTCACCACATTGCGCGGGAGTTTTTTCTTCCTCTCTTATTTTGGCCATTCATCCAAAACCGCACGACTTTGAACTCTCTCTCCATCAAGATGATTTCGTGAGACAGACAGACCACACCCACGAATAATAGACTTCCCGACCAGACGGAGCGCCTTCCGTCACAGCCAAAAATCCCCCATTACATCTGATAATCTTTCATTGATCAGCTTCCTGCCCTGTATGCTCCCCTCCTAGGTTTACCACAGCAACCTCTCTTCCGGGTTGTTGTCAGTGTGGTCTTCTGTCGCCTTTCTGGTGTTCAGCCTCTCTCGGATCTCCCTTACACCACCTGCCTTACCTGTTTCAGCAGGACCCTTAGGTATAAGCAATAGTGGCAGCTTGCCATAATTGGATTTCAGTTTGAATGATCTTAAGTTTAATTTGGATTTGGAAATCATACATGTTGACCATGTTTGATACTTCTTCTATGCGGTCAGTTCGATCATCCAGATCCGCCTTCTGCGTTATTGCCTCTCTACTCCGTTCTACCTTAGTAGTTTTTTTTTGACGATTCTCCCTTGGCTACTGCTCCGAACTGTCATATATGCGATGTATCTTAGCTCCTGACTTGGATCTTGGAATCCCCAGTCACACACCCACCACCACCCGTCCCTCTCTTCTTGAGGCTCTTAAGCGCACCCGTTCTTAATTTTATATTATTCTACTTACCTTTCTAGTCTTTATAACATTACGGATCTCAATTAAATAACAATATTTTTAAGCCTTCCTCCCAATATACTGATTTGTATTCCCCTTTCCCGTCTACTCTGCCCATTCGGTTCTGCTAATTCTACGTCTCTCCTCTCTGTTTTAAGAAGTAAAGCTCCTGGTTGATCTCTGATCCTCCTTCTGCCTCTCCCACCTCCCGGACCGGCCGTGGCGACTGTCTTCCCCTCATTTCAAACCATCCTTCGTTCATTCTTCGATCCCACACCTCAACCATTCTATTACTATATTTTTAATCTACGATCCTGTCAAATCCAGCTCCACATCGTCACATGAGCTCCTTCGCAATCTCTAAGCAACAAATTTTTAAAAATCTTTATCCCACTCGCTACAAAATAATATAATTTCGCATTTTATTTAGAAAGCTTCACATTCACATAATCACCCCGCATTCATGTCTCCTATATTTATTATAAGAGTTGTGGTGTTCAATTAATGCGCACTTGCTTTCTATTGATGTCTGACTTATCTCTCCCACTGGCATTACCTCCCTTGTACTTCATTCCGCTTCAACTTTTCTAAACATTCCGTCGCCGCACCACCTGTCCCCTTCTGCTCCGTTCTCTGTCTGCCTTTTCATTTTCTTTCCTCAACATTTTATAAAAGACGTAGTTCACTCATATTTTACAAAGCGCATAGGTGGTTTAGCTATTCTGGCTTCATCTCCTACCCACAAATTCTCAACTCATATCAGGCTGGGTGTAGTACGCAGATTTGCACGGTGCATATAGCTAGGGTCTATCGGGTCCATTTTTTTTTTCACTTTACCTTCTATTTTTAGACTTAGGGTTTTCTGAGGCTAGCTCGTGTGCGCTATTTGAGACCTTTCAATTCCTTCCCCGGGAATTGAATCTCCACAATTGTCTAAATAAATTGATTTCATTTATAATTAAAGTCTCTTTATAATGCAAATTTCAACGCCTAAAACTTACAGATAGTGACTCAGAGGTGTTTTATGAAGATACATCACAGGTCAGATTCAATCCAGCAAACCAACTACCTCCCTACATTCCTTTTCTTCGCGCTTTGATTTGCTTTCCAGAAAGATTCCTCACTCTTTCCTTTAACGCTTTGGTCCGCACCCGGTCCGCAGGTGGGCTCCTGTTTCCACCATTCCCTTTCGCACGGTTCGTACGCCCGCGGGCAACCGGTTTTCGTTCCTTACCGTGGTGGCCTTGGCACCCGGTGGCTGGCTTCCTGCGGGGTCTTTCCCTCAGTTCCGCTTGTCCGGCCGTCACTGTTTTTTTGTCCAACTGTTTCACCCTCCAATCCTCTTTGTAACCTGTCTCTTTTTCGTTTGGTGGGGGCTCGCCCCTGCCCCGGGGTGTCCTGCGCGGGTCATGCATCCCCCTCACGCTTTTTCGCGTGGTAGGCCCGCACCCGTTTTTCCCCGTCGTTTTTCCCTCTCACGGGGGCGGCTGCCGGGCGGCTGCCGCACTATTTTTTTTCGGTGCCCTTGCTGCTTCTTTGGACCGTGATCCCCTCCCTCCTATTTCACACTTTGGACCCATTAATTTGGCCTTGGTCCGGATCCGGCTCGCATTGCGGAAGAGCCCTCTTAGCCTTGCTTGACATCTACCGGACTGGACTGTGCTTTCGGGCTTTGACTGGCACACCTTAACTGCCCTCACATTTATGATGATTACTGACCACTTGACATTTCAACTCCATTTTGGGACACTTTGCTTTTGCCCACACTTCCCTGACTCAGTGCCCTTTGACCTTGAGCTTGCCCCCGCCCGGTAAACTTGAATGTGGAATCCGTAGTTTTCACGCCTGCCTTTTTTATCTTTCAATGATTTCATGCATATTCTCATCTTAAACTGAACTAACACTGTTGGTGCATAATGTTCAATTCTCATAACCACTTTGGTGAAGGTTGGGGGACTTAATAAAAGATGGTAACCTCTCAAATTAACTCAATCAAGTACCCACATACATGCTGATGTAAAGATTTGAATGGTTCTTCAATTTGAAGCTATGATGGGGTGTTGATTGTAAATAGAAATAAAAAAAAATCAAGAGGTGACTTAAAACCTGAAATCAAATTGGTGATGCAGCAACGTCAAATGAAGAATATGAAATAATTGCATGTGCAAATTAGATCTAGTTAAAATATTAATGAAATATTATGAATGTGGCAGAGGTGTATAATATATTCATGAACAATGACATTGAAGCTACATCAATTCATGTAAAATATGTAAGAAATAAGAAACGATTTCTTATATGTCATCAATGATTTACCATGATAGTTGCCATTGGTATGCTCATCGAACAGATTGGATGATTATATATCTCCACATGGGGGAATGATAAGCTAGAGTCTACAACCAATAAATGAAGCTTCGCACAATGTTGAAATCCTTATCATGCAGATCAAGGATGAATATACAATTGATGAATATTCAAATTTATCATGTTATATTTCATTTTCTTTAAAGGTAGGATAGTTTGCATTGGAATGGTTCATGACACATTAGGCTTTCTTGATGAACGGATCATTCAATCAATGGCTCTTGATGAACACGATGATCATGTCAATCAATATGTGAATAACAACATACAACAATATTGAGAGGTTACAATAAGCATAACAGTGAATGTTGTAACACTCATACACTCAACCATATTCAACCTTACAAGCAATACAATAGAAGAAGATTTCGCACAAGTCATGGAGTATAATGTGGAAGTTCGTATGATCAGTAACGATTCAACACAAAGATCTGCAATACATAAAAGTCTACGAATATAGATGTGAACGCCATATACCATCTGCAGGTAGATGCAAAAAGACTTCAGTAAATGCAGTATCCTGAAGTCAATTTCATTACGAAAAGGAAGACATCTACCTACCTATATGCAGCAGTAGCAAGATGTGCTGAAAAGATCAAAGACTACCATAAAATATATGAAGAATATGACAAGTGCAATCTCCTACGACCTAAAGCAGGAGACTAGTTAGTGCACTACGATCCACCTACAGAAAGCGACAAAATAGTGCACGACAGTCTACCTGTATAAAGCAGCGAACAAGTCAATTCAGGAACTGCTACAATACGCCACCGAATCTGTAACACACATATAAGCAGACAGAAGGCGTCCACAACTACAATGCCACGCCACCGGATCCGCAACATTTATGCAAGCGGACAGAAGGCGTCTACAAATACTTTCAAAGTACCCCCACATGCACTATAGTTTGTATACACATAGGTACACTAAAAGGGGTAAAAGAAATTATAAAACCAGCATGGGCCCCGACGAGCTTGTTATTAGTACACACGTGACGTCAAGGGATGCTGCGCGGGTTATCAAATTTTAAACCCGATCCTCCTTAATAGGTAAAAGGAGTCGACAGAGTTTAATTATAAAATGCCCCCAAACACCCGCATGGGCCCCGGTGAGCGTGTTATTGGTACACACGTGATGTCTATGGATGCTGCGCGGGTTGACAAGTGAATTCAAAATTTGAACCCGATCCTTCTATACGAATCAATAGGAGTCGACAGGGTTTGAACCTTCAAATAAATACATGGTTGTGGCAACCGGTGTATTTATTTTAATACATTCATATTAGGCCTTAAAAGTCTATAATAATATGAATTCACTAACAAGGGCACAAAGCCTACGAAACCCGATCCCCTATAGGCAAGGTGATAGGGTCGACAGGGTTCGATCGACATAAAGAAATAACACCCTGATGATGGCCGTTTTGAATGATTATCTCAACCAGAGGGGTTTCATAAATATTTCTCAAAATTTTACCCAAATGTCCATACCAAGTACTCAAAATTTCACCCAAATACCCAAAATCCACAAAATTCAAAAACTCCACAAAAATCTCAAAAGTCCAAAAATATTTAAAAATGAAACTATCCATCTCAACGCTTAAAGCAAAATCCATCTACCCTCCGCAATAGTTTACCGAGGTGGACAAATTAAAATTTACTTCAGCTCACAAAAGAGCCAAATACCTAGTCGAAAATATCACTAGGATCCATTCTCAAAACAGTCTCCTGCCTGTAAGGACGTGGTACGTGTCCTCTAACCGGCGATTTGCCGCCAAATGACAACGC
>NW_021319083.1:16676290-16728151 GCF_001605985.2 Dendrobium catenatum | reverse complement strand
TAAGCTTATTACTTTTAATTTTCCTAATTATATAACTTTCCATATTTAATAATAATTATGTAATCAATGAAGGTTAAAAAATTTATTTAATAAAAAAATCATATAGATTTGTATATCAAGATTAATATATAATTAATAGATATTTAGATTATGAGCAGATCAAATCATACAAGTAAATATTAATGGACCACTAACATACTCCTATGATAATATAAAGTCCTTCAAGTTATCCATCTTGGTCCATCTTAATCTCAACATTTGATTGAACTTGAGTTGTATAATGTAAATCCCATAAGTAATTACTATGAACATCATTACACCTAAAATACTTAGCACACAAATTAAAACATCCAAGCATATATTTGTTATCATCAAAATCTCTAAAATATATCATGAGGTAAATAATATCAACAACAATGCAAACCATGGTTTTAGATATAAGAAAGGTGAATTCATCTTTGGGATATGCCTTATTTAGATCTCTATAGTCATCAAAAACTCAAATTTGATAGTTTTCCTTGTAATTAGCATGATACTGGGCACACAAGAGGGGTATTGTTCCTCTTAAATATAACTAGCCTAAGCAAATTTCTTCACTTATGAAATGACTTAATGTTCATTTTCAATTCACATGCACCGAGGAGCTTTCCTAATGGGAATGACATTGAGATGAATTCTTAGTTTATAAATTACTGCCACTGAAGAAATTCCTGTCATTTCATCATATGACTAGGAAAAGAAATCCTTAAACTTAAAAAATAATTTAATTAAGTTATTTGATTCATCGTCACTAAATAAAGAACTAATGAAAGTATGGCAAGGGCCATTTTTTATTCCAATGTTAATTTCCTTTAGTTCATCATTTGTAGATTTAATTTCTTCTTCAAATTCAAGGGATTCATACCTAATCTCAAGCTCATCTAAATCATATGAAATTTTTAAATAAAACTCTTCAAAATAATCTATTGCTTCTATAAAGACTTTGTTAGATTCAAGATAATTATATATCACAAGATAAGCTTCATCATTAATTCATTAAGGTCTATTTCCATGGTGTGAGATCTTTAACAACCATATTTTTAACACATAGAGGGTAACAATCAACTAGTAAATCCATTAATTCATTAAAATAATCTTCCTAAAGTTTTACAATAACTTCTACTCTTGAGTTAGATAGACAAGAATAAAACTTTTGAACCCTTCCTACTTAAATAGTAAGACTAGGACAACCCTTAACTACTACCAAATAATTGACTACTAGAATCAGGATTTTGAGCATAAAGATTCCATTGACTAATATAACGGGGGCCTAACCCTTAGGGATATGAAAATATATCTAAGAAATTGTTCCACATGACAAGCAGATCTTTTGACCTAATTTATGTATGAGGTAATCAAGATTCATCTAGACTACTATGTATTAATCTAAAGGTTAGAAAACACTCAACTGTCAATCATCCATAATTCAATCTATATATCAAATATCACCCTATACCTATCTACAATTACCAGTCTACATTCATATTTCAAAAATCTAGTGTTCAACCAAACTTTAATCAAAATTCAATCAAACTTGAATTAACTTCAATCATTCAACTGATATCAATCTAAAATAACTTGAGGCTACAACCCTGCACTATAGTCAGGTTACTTAGTACATTACCCAGTTTAGTGTTCTGGCACCTACTGATCTCCACATGATTTTTTGTATCCAATCATTAATAATCACCTAATTGATTCTAATTGATGTTGATAATCAAAATTCAATTAATCAAATTTAAATTATATTCAAATCAAAAATTCCAGACCAAAATTCATGATTAAGGGTCTATATCTTATATTCCTTTTTGGGTGATTTTTTTAATCGCCTCAAAATCCTGTTAAATGACCACTAATTCATGATATATCAATTAAATATTGATTAAACTTATTCCTATGGAAACCATTCAAATTTGGGATCAATATGAGATCCCTAGCCCCATAACTCGATTGAAATCCAAAGGGTGTAAAGCCTTCAAATATTTGTAGCCTATGCCACTAGATCTTCTACCTTATGGAATTTGACCTTGGGACCTTTCCCAAAACCCTTAACCATGTACATAACCCTTTTTATGAAATGTTGAACATTAAATAATACTTTGGTGGACCCAAGTTGACCTACAACAGGCTCAAGGTCTAATTGACCTAAATACCCTTTAAGGGAAAAATTGAAACTTTCTCCAAACTTCAACATGGCCAATCAACACTAGGCCACAGAACCTTCCCAATGCATCCTAAATACCTATAGGGATGAATTTAACTCAAACTCAAGCCTTGGTCATGCATGGTTGACCAAGTCAACTCATGTTGACAAAAATGCCCTTTTAGGGTTCAGATCGTCATTTCAAGTTAAATGGTCTTCCTATCACTTGAGACCACCTCTATTGGTCTCAAATCATTCTTTCAAACCCGTTAGATTCAAATTAAATTCTTGGGTTGACCAAGTCAATCATGGTTGACCATATCAACCATGACTCATAGCTTCTTTGGTCTAGTTTGTTGCCCAACTCTATCCACTAAAATCAATGACTTTAATTATGTTCAAATTATTTCACTAGTATCTCTATGCAACAAACCAATCATTAATGGCTCCTTAGCTAGTGATTGACCTAGTATGGCCCAATTAAAATAGCTTAAGCTAGCTTAATATATCATTAGCATAAGTTAACATTTAATTTAGCTCCAACTCAACATGAATTTTCATGAAACCCATTTGAGCACCTATCATTTTTAAATGGACATGATTGGTTATGTTGACCTAGTCAATAGTTGATTTGGTTAACTGAACCTATGTTTGTTCAAACTTGACCTATTTGGGTCAAATCTCCATATGCATTCAATGTAAACTCCATCAAGTCTTCAACTTCATTTCATTTCATGGTTTAAATGTATTCAAACTCACCATGAGTCAAGCCAATGGGCGTTTGACCAAGTTAACTCAAAGTATTTGGTCAAATTCCACCCTATATGAACTCATTCACTCTTATATTGGGCCTAACACTCATGATCCCTTCCACTCCAGCTTAAAAGCAAACCACTCCTTCAAGTCTACCTCACGAGTTACCTTAACCAATTAACTGGTCAAATATTCAACTAGGAGATTATATAACTTCAAATGGTCAAATAACATGACATTATTCCTTTCTCTCCATCCTAAACTATTTAGGTGATTCAATATTTTCCTAAAAGCTCTCTAAACTTCCTTTAAACTATGTTCAGGCCTTGGACTAGTCCAAAAGAGAAAATGTGATCACCCTCCCATATATACATGGCCACCAAATGACATCTAATCTATCCCATCCTTTGGCACTACCATCTAACCATCTTGGATAGGTGTAGTGTAGCTAAGGAAAGCCTCAGATGCATCTTAATTCCAAATGAGCTTATTCATTCAAGGGACATTATCTCACTACCCAATCTCTCTCCATTAAAACCCTAATTTTATTTTTTACTTTAAATAGGTTTCTCCATGTTCCCCAAGCAAGAAATTGGCTATTGCATGTCACTGGAGGCAAGATTTTGGTGAAATGAGCTCCCTAGTCTATCCAAATTGAAAAAACTCATGATCCAGACCATTTTAGCTATCAAGCTCTTCAGTGGATTTGTTTTAGAAGTCTAAAAAAAACAAAAAGAAAATGTTTGGCCATTTACATCTATTGAATCGAGGTAAAAGTGAAACCCTAGTTCATGTATCTAGGATTTAATGTGTTTTGCATGTGATGCATTTTTAAACATAAAAATAACTCTCATTTTTTACTTTATTCATATTTTATAATCTTTTAAAGTTTCATGCCATCTAATATCTCTTAAGTTATGTTTAAAAAACCTTTTTAGTTTAAAATTTTGGTCATTCACGAGTAGAAGATGAAATCACAAACCATCTGTTTCTTCAATTTTTATTAAACTATTGTGATTTCACTCTAAATTTGTATAAACATACTATATAATCTCCATATCATACATAATGATCACTTATATGATTTGCACTGAAAACTCATATAAAATATCATATTGTTTGATCCAGATCATCCTGTATGATCTAAGTTTCATATAGTACGATCCTTGATTCAAAAAATAGCTAAAACTTTGAAAAACACCAAAACCCATTTCTAGTCCAAATTTGATCTTCTTAAGCTCGTTCAAACCTTTTCAAACCCAACTTTACTTTAAAATTAGTTTCATTAAATTTGGACCACTGGAGTGTTAGATATTTAATTTTTATTAAAAATAAAATATTATCAATAACTATCAATCCACTGATCTAATCAAGCTCAAATTTGGGCAGGGTAGACTTGAGGATGTTCCTCACATGCCATAATTTTCTTGGCCCTCTAGTTTAAATAGTTTAAAAAAATTTAAAAAAAAAAAAATAGTATTCATCCTTAAAATTAGATGTATAACCATCAAATATACAACAAACACTCTAGCAATGAAATTTTTAGGATGAACTAGGTTGAGCTACAGGGCTATGTATCCTAAGGAGGCCTTGTTCCTCGAGCCCACTGTGAAAATGTCACGAAAAGATTTAATGGAGTACAAAATTATAAAATAAATTAATTATTAACTACTTAATTAAAATTAAAATTTTAATACATATCAACTTGGTTTTTAGGATGAACTACCTTGAGTTATGGGGCTATGTGTGCAATGGAGGCCTAGTTCCTCGATTCCACTAGGACAACACCATGGCCAAGTTGATGGAAAACATAATTAATTTAATAATTCAAATCTATAACAAACCAATTAATATTAATAATCATAAACCCTTAATTTCAACCAATTAATTTAATTAAGCAATATTGGTTTTTACTAGGTAATGTTGGCCTACGAAGCTATTAAGTTTGCCTCAAGAAAGATAAAATTAAATAAAATTTATAGCCCTCGTGTTAATAAATGTTGTAATCACTCAACACTTAAAATTTTATCTTAAAACTAATATTAAAACATTAAAACTTAAACTCGACTAACAATAAATATTGAAACACTTTACTACTTTAATAACTATCTAACATAGGATACATCCAAGCCACACAACCTGATGCACATATTTTAGATGGCTTATTTGGACAATAATTCCTTGTTTTAGTCAAAGCAAATGTTTTCATTTTTTGTCACTTGTGTGACAAGTTTTTTGTGGATTTCATTACATGGTGGTTGCTATAATTGATTGACGTAATGCTTATTAATATGCTAATTTTGTAATGTTGTCTAAGAATTGGTGTGATTTGCATTAGATTACTCCTAAGTTAGGAGTGATTTTGATGCTCACAGAGTATTCTGTAGTTGGCTAGGCTCATGTAAGGAAAAATTCAAGGGGGTAAATTAAAATTTAACTAACAAATTTTCAGTAGGTGCTAAATATGCTAAGTCCCCCTTGAAATTAAAAGATCGTTGATAAGTATGACTGTATTTTAAATTTGAATAAATTAAATTTAATAATTGCTTGTGAAAGTTGAATTTTAATATGGGATATTAATCATCTATCTTGAAGTCCAAAGAAAAGTGAAATATCCGTTAAGGGGGAGTTCCTTTCACTTGGAGATTCAAGTTGGGATGATTTAAAAATTCAAAGAGGAAAGGAACACCCCTTTGGGGAGGAGTTCTTTTCCATTTGGATATTTGGACCCAAAAAATCCAAGGTGCTCATAGAAGGGAGGAGAAACAAGTGAAGACTTAAGCATATCCCATTCTTAAATTACTTGCATCCGTTTTAGGATTAAAATCTAGGTTATTGTAAGTGGTACCTAATAAATTTTAACTTCTACAGACCCTAAGTTATAATTAAATGGCATTTGTTACATGAACTTTTTAATTTACTTGTTTTCTTTTGATTAATTGATTTGATTGATGTGTTTAATTTTGCACATTAGGAGTTTCATAATCTTTCTAGATTTCTTACTCTTGCATGCCATTTTATGATTTATCTTGGAGGTGTTTAGGATCTTTAAAGACTAAAATTTATTTACAAATAATTAAAATAAAATTCTAGTCCAATATAGAAAGATAATAAATTTTAAGAAGTAAGCTCGGATTCACCAAGGATCTCATGCATTCATATTAAAACTTTCTCTTCCTTGTTTGGCACCTCTGCGCCTATGGGTTGTGGAAGACCACCTGGCTTATTAGGGCACATCTTTGTCTAGGAGATGTTGTGCAATCACTAGGAAAAATTTTATTTTTAAGCATATTTTCAAATTTGTTTCATATTATTTTTGCATACAAGGTCAATCAACATGCATTCATTAAAAGTTAATTAAAAAAAATTAATTGCATTCAAAGCATAATCACCCCATAAGTAAAGGGACCTATTATGAAATTCTCTAGATGTCAACCCTAATTTGTCAAAACTAAAAAAAATAACCCACCCACCCATCTTTTGTAAAAGACAAAATGCAGGGTTTTGATGCATTAGGCGGTTAGCTGGTTCCCTAATCCAGACCAAGATAAGTTCAAATTTGTATTAAGTTAGCAAGGTTTAGGCCACTATTATTGAGTTCCCAAATTAGACTTAGGACATAAGAAAATCTCATAATTATAAAATCTTAACCTTGAGAATATAATCCCAACTTTCTAATAAAATGACAGCTCAAATTAAATTTTCCCTTAAAACCAAAATTTAAAGTCCGACACATACGATAGATAGGGGTGTTTTTGAAGTATTTCAAAATCCCAAAATACCTCCTACCTTTCATCCTTTGTCTCCCAAAATACGTTCACAAATTTGATTCAATACCAATTGAAGATTCAACCTCACTCCTTTGATATCACTCCTTGAAATCTTATAAAAATAAAATCTCTACAGTTATTTCAATCGAGAGTTTTCATAAGAAGCTCGAACTTCCTACTATGTAATTAACTATGAGGGCTTGCCTTCGTAGTAGTTTTGAAGACCACAAACTCATTTGGGTTCCCAAATCTAACAACTGATGATTTTGTAGGTATGTTCTTATAGAAGGCATAGTGAGAGCATGCGTTACATGGATAGCAGATGTTCAAGGCACATGATTGGAGATGCAAATCAATTCATTTTATTGGAGGCCAGGTTAGGAGGTAAGGTGAAACTTTGAGATAATACCACAAGAAGAGTGGTGGGATTAGGTATAATTGGTAACTCCAAAAATTTTATTATGAAAAATATTTTATTAGTAGATAACTCGAAACATAACCTACTTAGCATAAGCCAGCATTGTGATAAAGAATTTAGCATTAATTTTTTGTCTACTAACTACTTGATTAGCTTAAATTTAAATATAATTCTATAATAAAATAGAATTAATAATATTTATATTCTTGATTTAAACTGTATTGAACTTGATGTTTCTTTTTGCCTAAAAACTTTTGCTAATGAATCATGATTTTGACATAGGAGATTATGTCATGCAAGCATAAAAAATACCTTAGGAAAATCATTAAAAAAGATTTAGTGAGAGGAATTCCCAAACTAGGGTTCACTAAGGACCACATATGTGATGTTAGTGAATTAGGAAAATAAGTCAGATCCTTCTTCCACTTAATAAAAGACATTAACATTAGCAAACCGTTAGAAGTCCTACACATGGATCATTTTGGACCTATTAGCAATGTAAGCCTAGGAGGGAAAGTCTTTGGGTATGTGACTGTTGATGATTACTTGAGATTTACTTGTATTAGATTCCTATCTCATAAAAATGAATCATTCAAGAAATTTAGATCATTCTCCACTTGGATTTAGAGGAAGCTAGGTTATAAAATTCTGACAATTCATAGTGATCATGGTGGAGAATATGAGAATAAGAAATTTTAATCTTACTATAAGGAGCAAGAGATATATCACAAATTTTCAGCTCCTAGAACCCCTCAGTAAAATGGTGTTACTTAAAAAAAGAATAGGACTCTGGTAGAAGCTGCTAGAGCCATGTTAGCTGAATTCTCACTTCCAAAATATTTTTGGGAAAAACTGGTGAATAAAATATGTTATATTCTAAAGAGGTAAATGTTAGATCCAAGCTGAACAAAACCCGATATGAGATTCTTAAGTGTAAAACCCAAGGCTCTCTCACCTTTATGTATTTGGATGTAAAGTGTTCATTCTGAAAAATGAGAAATCTCTACTAGAAAAATTTGATAGCATATTTGATGAAGGAGTGTTCCTAGGTTACTCAAATGTTGGGAAATCCTATAGAGTTTTTAATAAAAGAATACTGGTAGTAGAGGAGACCACTAATGTTATATT
This sequence comes from Dendrobium catenatum, assembly GCF_001605985.2. Classification (NCBI taxonomy): domain Eukaryota; kingdom Viridiplantae; phylum Streptophyta; class Magnoliopsida; order Asparagales; family Orchidaceae; genus Dendrobium; species Dendrobium catenatum. The sequence goes on along the minus strand of NW_021319083.1, from coordinate 16,719,900 downwards.
TAATGAATCTGATAATTTTGGAGGGTCTAGGAGAGAAGAAGAAGAGGTTGTAAAAATTACCCAAGGATTAGAATATGCAAATATGGATGAAAGAGTATAACCTAAAAATACACTTCCTAGAAAATGGAGATATTCGTCAAGTCATCCTAAAGAACTGATCTTAGGAGACTCATCTTAAGTTGTGAGAACTAGGCATGGACTTAAAAAATAAATAAACCATTTTGCCTTCATTTCAATGACTGAACCCACCAACATAAATTAGGCCCTATCTGATCAACATAAATTATTGCCTTCATTTGTGTGATATTTAGGAACTTGTTGAAAGACCTAAGGATTAGAGTTTGGTTGGAACTGAATGGGTTTTTGAAAATAGAATGAATTATTCTAGTGTAGTGGTTAGAAACAAAATAAGATTAATGGCTAAAAGATATAACCAGTTAAAAGGAATTAATTTTGAATAGACTTTGCCTATATAGCTAGATTAGAATCTATTAGGGTGCTACTAGCCTTTACTTATTTTAAGGGATTCAAACTGTATTAAATGGATATCAAAAGTATTGAACAACTCCAATGCTTTGAAAATTTATAATTTCCTAATCATGTGTTCAAATTAAATAAGGTATTATATAGGCTAAAACAAGCACCTATAGAATGGTATGAATAAATATTTTCTAAAAAGAACCTTTGTTAAGGGGAGCGTTGACACCACCCTATTTCTAAAAAAGGTAGGCTATAACTACTTATTATTCAAATTTATGTTGATGATATTTTACTTAGATCTTCTGATAAAAATCTATGTGATAAAATTGTAAAATATAAGGCAGAAGGATGATGGAACATTCTTTAGTCAATCAAAATACATTGAGGACATTCTTAAGAAATATGAAATGGATAAAGCCAAGCCAATCAATACTCCCATAAGTTCCACTGTTTAGTTATATAAGGATTTAAATAGAAAATCTATTGATCAAAAGAAATACATAAGAATAAATGGATCATTTTTTACTTGACTATTAGCAGACTTGATATTATATTTAGTGCTGGTCTCTATGCTAGATTTAAGGCTGATCCAAAAAAATCTCACTTGACTACTGTTAAGAGAATTCTTAGATATATCTTATGAATCCAAGACTTAGGAATCTGGTATCCTATGCATAACAACTCCTTTGAAATAATAGGTTATTCTGATTCAAATTTTGCAAGATGTTGAGTTGATAGGAAAGGCTCTTCTATAATATGTCAATTCATAGGATTATCTTTAGTCTCCCGGTCCAGTAGAAAATAGAACTCAGTTGCACTGTTCACTATTAAAGTTAAGTACATAACCTTAGGAAGTTGTGTGCCCAAATCCTTTAGTTAAAGCAACAAATTCTAGATTTAAGACTACCTATAAGCATAATTTCAATCATATGTAATAACACTAATTCCATCTATATTTCAAAGAATCCAATCTAACACTCCATGACCAAATATATTGACATAAGATACCACTTCATTAGGGACCATGTTACTAAAGGAGACATAGAGCTACAATATGTAGTTACTGAAAACCAACTTTCTGATATCTTTTTAAAACAACTGGCCTTTAAAACGTTCAACATCTTAAGAACCAGATTAGGTGTAATAGATATTCAAGCTTGAAATATATGCTTTCTATTTTTGATATTTTGTTTTTATTTTATTTCTATATTTGTTTTTATTTATGTATTTTTATTTTTTATTTTTTCTTTTTTAAATATTTTTCCTTTAACATTTTTAAAGAATCATATCAATACTCGCTTCTGATATTGAAATCTTAAATAACATTTTTACGTTGCTTTTGGTTTTAGAAATTAGTTAGCAGTGTTTGACTTCTCTAAAATAGTTAAAGGCAAAAAATTTGATGACTGTCACTCTTCCTCTAATTTTTTTAGTGGCGTATTTTTTTTGAAGAAAAATCTATTTCAAATTAAAAGTTAGACTTTGAAATAGGGATCTATTTTATCTTTTTGGAGTAATCTATCTCATATGAATAATATTCCAAGTCAATAAATCACTTTCAAGTTTTTCTTAATCAAGTTGTTGTATTTTTCATATGGAAATGATTCTATTTTGTGGTTTACTCTTCTTTATATTAGAGAGTGAGTTTTTCTTCTCTTATATCTAGAAGATAATCTCACAACTGAGAGTATTTAAAGGTTTTGAAAGGAAGCAAGCTCAAAATAATGATAAGAAGCACAAAATGAGCCCAAAATTAAAAAGATGCGTAATGACAACAAAATAATTATAAGATACACAAAGTATCAAAAATCAAAAGATGTGCAAAGTGTGCCAAATAATTTAAAAAGAGATACAAAATGAGCCAACAAAAAATAAGCTTCCTTCTCTTTCAAATCTTTAAATCTTAAAAGAATCTATGGGCCATTTGATGTCTTCAAACACTTGAATTGAAAATAATGATTTTGGTTGATTACTTTGAAATATTATTTTATTAGATATTTTTTGGAAATGAAGTTTGAATGTATCACTTTTCTTATCTTTTTTTTTGAATTAAATATTTATTTAAAAAGAATTTTGACTTGTAAGGAGTGCAAGCTAGGGTTAACAAGATTGGTTTTCTACCCTTTATAGTTTTTAGTATTATCGATTCATTTTGTACTGATTTTTAACCTACTCATAAGGGAAATTTATGATTTATTAGAGTTGATCGATTAAAAAAAAGGTTTTTTATTTTGATTTTGATTTATGACTAGTTTTGACTTATTTTTATTTTATTTTATGTTTTTTTTTTTGTATATTTATTTTTAAACTCTCCTGATCATCACATTCCATCTGAACATCATTCAGGACGATCTATATTGTCATGTATGATATTAACAAAACATCAAATCTCTGATCGTTGCACATCCGTTGGCTGATCTGTATCAATTACTGGTGATCGTACTTGATGATTTTCCACTTTGTCCAGTATGATCCACGTGGCAGAAATGGTTGTAAAATTTTAATACAACTGGTATAATTCATAATGACACATCATACTAGATGATCCACATGTCTATCATGTATGATATAGTAAGTCAATGATTATACAAGCTGACTCTTCAAGATGATTGTCTTGTGTCTAATCATCTAGTATGATATCATATCATCCTGGATGATAAGACTAACTTTTTAATTGATCGCCTGGACAAATTAATTGAACTTGATCATCCTGGAAAATCTCATGATCATCTTATACGATCCAACTGATTCTATATAAGCATCCCAAATTCAACCTTTCTTCTTCACTCTAAACTTTCCAATACTTCTTCCCTCTCACTTAAGATCGAGATCTTTGCAATGGTTGGAGGAAAGCAGTCTCGATCAATTGTTGGAAGTTCCTTCTAACATTAGGTTGATCCAAGATTTGTTGTGGCAGCTGTTGAAGATGCATGTAACAGATATAAGGATGCCGTAGTCACTCTCTCTAAAATCATCAAATAGGAGGACCTCCACTTTCAAGTACTACCTCTGTTCTCTCATACCACTCTAACCTTTATACTTACTCTTGCTTATCCCTTTTATTCTGAACTACTTTTTAAGCTTTTTGTAAGCCTTAGACTGAATAGTGTGTGTAATGCCCTCCCAACTTATGTTAACAGACATCCAATAGAAATTACCTAGTAAGACTTTCATGATTTTCTATACATGTCCACTACTGGTGAAAAAAAATTCATGCTTTAGTTATAAGTCCTGATTTTTATTGGACACCTATCAACATCATCCATAGGGAAGCTAATAGTAACTTACACATTGCCCAGCTTTGCACTCTAGTTCAGGATGCTCACATCATACATCACATACTTAGAAACTCTATCATTCCTAAAGCTGGTGATCAACTCAATATTACTCTTATTCTTTCTCTTATAACTTAGTTCATAATGGCTAAAATAGACATTAATGCAACTGATCTTTTAATTCATTATCTTTCAAATCTAACATATATTAGAGATCCCAAACATAAGAGAATGCCAAATCATAGCTTTTATCCTTGAAACAAAATATAACTTATAATTTCGTACACCATCGGATCATTTCCAAGTCTTCTATCCTGATACATCCTTCCATGTCATTCAAAGTACCTCTCGCTGCCAGGACAGCTATTAAGAAGAAGATGAATATGAGGAAGGTCCACAACCTATTCTTGCATGTGTCCCTATCGACCAGCAGTCCTAGATAAATCACCTGGTTGAGAGGTTTTGTCACGACCCGACCCGATACGGGACGGATCCCGCTCGCACCGGGTCGCGACCGGAACGAACCGACAGACTTACTGACCAGGATCTGGTTATGGAATTTTTTTCGGAACTGAATCTTCCAAATATTTCAACTCAAACACAGACACACAGATACAGAGCTACTATGAATCATCAAATGCAGCGGAATAAAACATCTATATTTTCTTTTCCTCAAAACAATTATCTATAAATACAGTACATGGCTTTTAGACAGAAAGAAAGACAAAACAGAAAAGCCATGACTATACAAAAATCAAAAGGTACAAACAATACCTACAGATCAAACTCTGAAATATAGTCCTGGACTTCCTTCCCTTTCCCAGAACCTGAAAACCACCAGAAAATAAGAGTGAGCTCAACAGCTCAGCAAAGCAACAAACCTTCAATCAAAATTCTTAGAATCCAAAACCAAACACATCAGACAAATCCGTACAGACATCAGAACAGAATCGGATAAATATCAAATCGGACAGATCAGAACGAAACAGATCAAATCAGAACAGATACGGACAGATCAAATCAGACAGAACTGAACGGAATAGATATCAAAGCAAACAGAACTGTACGGAAACAGAAGTCATATCAAATCAGAAACAAAACAGATCAGACATATCAAATCAGAAACGGAATCGTACAGAAATCAGAAATTCAGATCATATCGGAACAGAACAGAATCGTATCATAATCATATCAGAATCAGAAGAATCAAAAATTCAGATCATATCATACAGATCAGATCAAATCATACATATAATTTAACACAAGACTACACAGAAAAATACAGTGGCAGTATACGAAATTTACACAATTTTCCTGCAAAATCACAAAATACCAAATTTGCACATAATGTAGATAACAACATTGCAAGATTTTAATTCTACTGCTCAGCAATTTTTAGACTACACAGAAAAATACAGTCGACGGAAAACGCCGTCAAATCAAAACTACCCGGACGAAAATCTCCAGAAAATAACCAAAATGTGCACACTCGGCACGTCAACAACATACAGAAACTTACGCGGTAAAAACTGAACCAGACGGAAAATAGGGCCAAAAATGCCTCACCAAAATCAAATCCGAACAGAAAACACCGCCAAACATGACGGTTCTGAAAATTGAGAAAGGCGGAATGTGCCTTACCTTGCGTACAACAATTTCTCGAATAGTCTCGTCGGACGAAAACAGCTCCGCGTCGCCCGAAAATAACCTTTTGCAAAATATTCCTCAACTTTCTCTCTCCTCAAAAATCAGATATTTTTATTTTGATATTCTCTCTCTTCAAAACGACTGATTTCAGCTTTATAATACACAGATCGGCCCGGCGGATCGCCAGATCGTCCCGGGACGATCAAACCAAATTTGATCATCCTGGACGGTTCCCAGAACTATTCTCAGGCCGATATTTTGAACAGTGCAGATCGGCCTGGACGATGTCCCTATCGGCCCGGACGATGCCTACAGAAAAACACCTGGAGCAAATCTGGGCAAATTCTGGAGCAATTTTACCACTGATCGTCCCAGGACGATCCCAGATCATCCTGGACGATCCTGGAGCAAAAACAGCACTTTACAAGTTTTACTAGTGGGAGGCCAGGTTTGACTCCTACGTAGCCACGTGTTGACCCCTATACCTCAAACCATGCGAGAAAGGACCCCAATTGGTGAACAAAGCGTTATGTACTTTGGCGCCATATATCACTTGAAGGGACAAATGAATGCTGACTGCTAAACGGATGGTATCTTTGCGATCAGGACACTGAATTCTGCTAGGTTCAGGCCCCTTGTAATTGAATCAGATGAGATTGGTCAAAAGAGACAACCGACACCCGAAATGAAAGCGCGAGGCTGATCAAACGATTTCAGATCGACAAACAGACAGTTTCATTGTGTCCGGAACATTGTCTACATTCAAAATATATATTTTATTTAATAAATTTGGATTGTCTGAGATGGTGGCGAATTACTATGCAATTCAAATATAATATAATGACATGCGTTACGACGGAAACGAGGCCTCGAAGACGCTCAGACGACGTCCGATCGACAAACGGACAACTCCATTGCATCCGGAACGTCGTCGGCATTAAGTGTCTACATTTTATTTGATCAAATTGGATCATTTAAGGTAGCGTCGTAAATTTTAAAGACGATCAAAATATGATGCGAAAGCACGCATATCAAGGAAATTTGTCTCTACGGAAACAAAACGACATCGGATCGACAAACGGACTTCACCGTTGCGTCCAAAACATAATCAACCTCTAAAAACTGTATTTTGTTTATTCAATTTTAAGTATCCATAATGGTGGCATGAATCTCGAGGCAAAGCACACATACCGAGAAAAGAAGTCTCGAGGTTGCCCAAATGATGTCCGATTGCAAAACGGACTGCGTCATTGGGTCCGGAACATCGTCAATACTATGAATGTACTTCCAATTTGTTTGAATGAGATTTTTTGCTCAAATCGAGACAACATGCATTTCGAGGGAATTAAGCCTCGTCATCGCCAAACAACGTCCGATCGCAAAACGGACTACGCCGTTGCGATCAGGACATTTGTAATACCCTAAATGCATTACCAATTTATCCAATTTCAATATTCGGCAAGATCGACACGCACTACGAGATGAAATACACACAAATATCGAGGAAACATGCAAATGAAGATCAAATGTCATTCTGATTAATCATAATATTGATAATAATATTTTATCATTAAATATTATTATTAATTTGATAGAAATCAAAAGTCAAATTATGAGAAATCAAATCAGATTTAATGTCATTAATGTAAACCTCGTATCTCTTCAGATTTTCTGCTCTGAAACCTGCTCAAATCCTCTGCCGAATCCCGGAAATCCTGTAAAATCTGCCAATGGCCTCGATTGAAAGGTCAGCCTTCTCATTAAAGTAGAAGAAAATGAGGGTTCTGGGCTCTCTATTACATTGGCAAGCTTAAGTCCTCTTTAAGAACTCCACCACCCCGTTAACTCCTTGCTTCCACACCTGAAAGCTAAAACCGCCTCTTCTCTGTGATCCCTTCAGCCCGTCTTCAACAGCAGCCGCGACCCTCAACTGGCCGGAGTTTCCTTACTCGAGCCAGACGTCAATCCTCCCATGCACCTGACCTCCTCCAATCTCAATCTCTGATCTTACTCAGAGATCTTTATCCTTCTCTATGCAACCTCATTCGCATCTCACCAACTGAAGTCTCCAACTCTTACCTCGCACATCGTTGGAAGCCCAAGACCTGCAGCAGAACCAGCCCTCAATCGATGATCACCCTCACACCAAATCCCTGTTTTTACAAACCCGTTTGTCCATATTTCCTCCAACTTGTCCAGCTGATTTTCTTTGGCAAATCTCAACTCTTACTAGCCTCTAAGACAACCTCTTATACACCTCCTCTATATTTCTTCTCCAGCAAACCCAAGTGTCCACGTTTTTCCACACTATTTTGTCTTCATTCCATTCCTCTTCACAAGAGTCCATTTGCTTTTTTTTTTTAAGAAAGAGAGAAGATTGCTGGAAGATGCATATGCCTTTGTTAGCATTATAGTTATTTAATTAAATATATTTAACTATTAGTGTTGTAGTTATTTGAGCTAATATCTCTAACTATTAGTGTTGTGGTTAGCTAGGTTAATGTCTTTAATTATTTATGCTGAAGTTATCTAAGTAAATATATTTGGCCATTCATGCTATAGTTGATTAGGTTAATATTTTTAACTATTTGTGTCATAGTCAACTGAGTTAATGTTATTAGTTATTTGTGCTATCTCTGTGGTCAAAGTTGAATATGTGTACTTGCATATGTGTGTTTATTTAAGTGTTCATGCACATATTTTGTAAAAGAAAAGAGAGATCTTTCCAAAAAAAAAGAGAGAAAAAAAAGAAGAGAAAAAAAGAAAGAATGAGAGTTTCCAAAAAAAAAAAAAGAAGAAAAGGTTCTTTTCTCGATGCTTGCAACGAGTCGGCAAACCCCCGAGGCGCTCACGTAGCGTTTAGGGTGGGAAACCGGTGCGATGCTCGCGACGATTTAAGAATCCCTCATCAAAGCTTGCAACGAGTCGGCAAACCCCCGAGGCGCTCAAGTAGCGTTTAGGGTGGGAAACCGGTGCGACGCTTGCGGCGAAGGGGATAAAAAATGTGTTTTTATTTTATTTTCATATAAGTACCCCCGAACGTCCACGTGGTGCAGAGGGGGGAAATTTGTGTTCTTTCTAACCTGTTTTCTTCTTAATAAACAAACAAAAATACCCTTAAACGCTCACGTAGCGGGCGGGGATAAAAAATTTCATATGCGACCGCGGTGTCATTTTTGACACCTACCTGAAGCGCTCACGTAGCGTCGAGGGGAACATGTGCTACTATATGCCAGATAACATGTATTTCTACGTATCTGATTGACAACTAGCCTTAATCGAAAGTTCTCTCTCGTGATCGAGAGGGGTAATTAACTATAGGGGATTGCGCCTATAGGAAACCAGAACTCAGATCATAAAGTCCTCACAAAATGAGGGCGAAATCTCTGGGTAGTGTCTTATCTACAAACCCATCTGCCTTCCAAAATTTACCCCGGAACTTATTCAGTTAAAACTCCCTCGCCGAATAAAAAAAAGAACAGCGCAAGCGAGCGGAGGCCGGGGCCAAATTTTCGGATCCCACATCACGCAGGAGCAACAGCATGCCCAAGACTTAACTCACTTTGATTCCTATATAGCCTAGTAGCAGCAGCAGCATGACTAGGTTATGTCCTGGTTTGGGGAGTAGTTTGCTTCCATTCACAGGTTATTTCAACCCCACCACCACCTCCTCTATATGATCATGGTGGTTCCTTTTTCCAGCTTGCTTCTTCTATTTATTTTTCTTTGGTTGTTCCTATATGTGTGATATTCTCTACTTCTTTGATGCCTTTTTTGTATGTCATTTGCTTTTCAATTGTCTTCTCCATTTTGTGATGTCAAAAGGGTGAGTTGGATTGTACTTTGTTATTAATTATATGTATATTCTATTTTAATGAAGTTTATTTCCTATTTAGTGTTTAATTTATTTTCCACTTAGTGTTCCTATTTAGTGTTTACTATTTTGCATTTTCTTTTAAAAAAAAAATTACTCCCCTTACAGAATTTCATCCTCTAAGGGGGAGTTACAGAGAATATCAAAGGGCTTTGAAATTTTTAACAACAATACTTTTCATCATAAAAAAGGGGGAGATTGTTACAAATCTAGGCCCAAGTATTATGATTTTGATGATAACAAATATTATTAAGTTTTTCTATCATTATTATTGCATATTTGTTTTGTTTTTCCTACTTACTAACCTTTCAATTCCATAAGTTCACTTACAGTGCAAATCAACTCAAGATTGGGTGGACTAGGGTTCAGTCTGTATTTAATTTTAAGTCTAATGTAATTTTTACTTTCTTGAGTCAAGTCATATATATGGTGGATCCCAAACTAAGTAACCTTACACATATACACTCAAGGGAGTGGGTTGGTGAGTTAAAAAATTATTATGGTTTTTGACCTAATCATATAGGACATTTCTATCATACTCGATGATTAGTTAAAAAAACACAAATTATGGCATCCCTGTTAATTAAGAGTGATTAAAATAGTTGTACTATATAATATGTATCATATAGGACGATCAATTTAGATTATGAAAAATAGACGTCTATAATTAATTTAGGCAATATTTTAATTTTCAAAATTTGTATATATCATATAGGATGATCATCATCATTCTGGATGATAGATGACACTCATGCCTAAATTAATCATGTGATTAAGAGAATAATTATGGTAAAAATTAATTTGATTATATCATACATGAAAATCGATGTAGATCATCTTGGATGATTAAGCACAAGCATGGGATGATAAGGGATCACCACCTATCATACTAGATGAATACCATAGTTTTTTAACTAATCATCTAAGACGATTGACCCCTTTTATATAAGATGATAAAGAGTTATATAGGATGATAAGGCATCGTCAGGTATCATACTAGACAAAGTTCAATTATTTAATACTAATCATCCGAGATGATAAGTAACTGTAGAACTAATTATAGAGGGCAACACAATTCGTACTAGCTGAAAGGGATGTTTTGAACTAATCGTACATGATGATCATATGATTATATGGGACGATCATAAGCATAAAGTTGAAAATTAGGGCTTCTTTTAGAGGCTCTTTATTTAAGCTCTCAAATTATCTCTTGAGAATATCTTTTACTGTTTGGTTGACCTGAGAGAGAGCTTACAGAAGGAAAAGAGGAAAGCTTTGAGAGAGAGAGAGAGATTTTTGTGAGGGGGAGTTGTGAGGGATTCAAAAAGGTTGCTCCAATCATGGTTTCTACCATCTTCTTCAAACTTCTTCCTTAATTCCTTGGTGGCATTGAAGAAACTTTCATTGGCATCAGGTCCAAGTTTCTCTTCCTACTTTAGGAAGGAGTAAAAGGATTCCAAGATTATCAGCCTACTCTAGGAGGGACTAAAAGGATTTCTATGTTCTTTGCCTACTCTAGGAGGGAGTAAAAGGATTAATGGTAATCTACCTCATTGGGTTGATGGAAAGATTTGTAAGGTCTTTTCTACCTTCTTGTTGGGGCGAAATGAGAGACGCTACTATTAGTGCAATACCCGAAAGGAGGATTCTAGGGAGCGAATGTAGGTCAAGTTAACTAAACCACTATAATTCTGGAGTGCTATTTCTATTTACTTTTCTTCATTTAATTTTTGTATTATTCTGTGATTTGTTTTGTGGTTGACATCTATGATTTTTGTTATTATTAAATTAATTTTGCTTATGTATAAATTATTGTTTTAAAATATTCAAAAAGATTTTTTTTCTTAAGAAATTTTTGAATAACTAATTCACCCCCTCCTCTAGGTTAATCTCAAGCTAACTTATAAAGTTTTAACAGCCCTCACAAACTTTCAGGAGTCAGCGAGCTAAATAGGTCGCATCATAGTATATTAATACTCATCCAAAGAGTCAATGGTCCTCTGAGTTGCAGTCTTTTTCTCGTAGGGCTTCTTTAGTTTGGTTTTCCTTTTAGAATATTTCATTTTACCAATTTTTAAGGAGCTAGCCTAGCCAAGGTGCTGCTTGGAAGTAGATACATGTACTATAGGTAATCCATTTAGATTTAGTACCAGCTCAATAGGAGACCTCCACTTCACCCCTGGGACTCCTTCGTGCTTCTTTAGAATTTTCACAATCTTCTTGGTTCCCATTCTCCCGCTTCTCTTCTGGAGATGGTTTCTTTTCATTTTTTCTTTTATAAACTAGGGGTATGGAATAGGACATACCACCCGAGTTGATTCCTTTCTAGGATGAGCTAGTACATTATCCGACAATGTGAGTTCCCCCTTTCGATATTTTTTTTCCAACAAATCCTTGAAGATATAGCAATCTTCAATAGGATGGCTGAGTACCCAATGATATAGAGAGTAGTTCAGGTCTCCAATGTGCTTCGACTCCTCCCGCCTCTTGCACTCTGGCAGTTCTAAGCCCGCTTTTGCTACATATCAAAACATTTTAGGAACACTTTCCCTCTTAAAAGAATATTCCTTATTCATTTTATATTTAAGGTAAGGGAACATTCAATCTTCATTTTCTACCATTTTCATTGAGCATTCTCCTCCACCTTTGATGGTTTATGTCATATCGTTCCCCCCAACTATCAGCTTCAACTAGGGGTTATGATTGTAGACCTATTTGGTGCGCCGACAATGCCGGCGCAAACAAATCCGCCGGAAATTCCGACGGTAATCACGTGTTTTCCCGTAGTGTCTACGTTATAAATCACCTAATTTTCTTTATCATCTCTAGAGAAAAATGTAGAGACGGCCTCACCTCTTCTAGCACGCGAGGCTTTAGCCTTCTTGGGCTTATCAAAGTGGCTCTCTGATCTTGACAACTTCAGTTTTTTAAACTTAGCCACCCTATCCAGCAAGTCTTGAAATGCGGTGATTGTGTCCATGTATAGGAATGGGTACATCTTGTCATTATTATTTCTTATTAGTAATTATATGGCATGTTCTTCTTCAAGCTACTGCTCATATTTCAAGCTTAAGTTACCCCAGTGAAATTTATTTCAACACTGACTCGTCTATCTTCCGCTTATCTAAGGCAAGGTCAGCTATCGCTGTCTTCTCGGTCGCACTAGACAACATCTTCATGAACATAGCTTCCAACTCTATGGATGCCTTCACATAGTCATTCAACAATTCAACATATCATTTGAAAGCAGCTGCTATCAAATTGTTGACAAATTTTCAAAATACCAAGGTGTAATATCCCTCTATATTGTCGTAGGTGGCCTTGAATTGGGCCAAGTGCTGTCGAGGGTTGTTATTACCATTGAAGGTGTTGTATTTATGCACAAAGTATCCTTTTTGGATATGAAACATGATTATATTCGGTAGGGTACGGGTGACCCTTGCCAACCAATTCCCTCCAACTATGCACCAGTCACAAGTTCGGAGGTACTTGCAATATTTTGCGAGGTGGGATAGCGAAGGATGTTATGAACCATATGACCACCTTCAGGTGCTCCCCATACTCTTGAGACTTAAGGCATCTAAAGGTTTGGAGGGTCGGCTGGAGGAGTAGGTGCATAACGTTCTACAATAGTTCTCTGAATCATCATGCATCATTGCCATCATTTGAGTCATCATCTTAGTCATCTTTTCATTCAACTAAGTGATTTCTCTATCCTTTACTCTTGTTTGATGCCATATTTTCCATCGCATATCGTCAAGTGTGACATATTCAGCATCGCGAGGATTCTCCTCAGCTTCCTTCGCTTCATCTTCTTCTTGGGAGTGGCCAGTCAGTGATGGACCCAGCTTCACTGAGATGTCGGTGTACTTGTCAAGATGGCTATTGTTGGTAGTTATCACCCTCTTCACCATCATCATATTAGACCTTCTCATTGGCATTGGTTTGCCTCATCATATAGACGACCTCCACATTCATGATTTCATTAATTTCTTCCTCTTCCATATCTTTTTCCTCTTACTCTTATAGTACTCAGATCTCCGAGCGGCGATGCCACTATATCTCCTGTTCTCAAATCGACAAGAGGATTTCTTCGATAGGATGGCTATGGTTGAAGTTGGTCATCTCTTGAGCTGGGGAAGGAGAATGATGAAATCCCCTAGAGGATTCTCTGGGGTGTCGACCATCTGGATGGATGTCATCGTGGGCCTTCTATTTGACCCACTTCTAACATTGTTTGTTGGTTGAGGTTGTGAGGTGGACATGAGGCTTGGTCTCGTCAGGTTTTAGAAGGTGGAATCAGAAGTTACGATGTGAGTTTGTTGTTAGGTCGAATAGATTTTGACCTGGTTCGGTAGTTAGAGTTGACAGGTTGAAGACTTCGGGATGGAGATCGAAAGAAAGAGGGGTTTCGTCTATGGGGAGCTAGAAGTGTCGTGGGGTATCTGGGGAAATAAACTAAAATAAATGAAACCCTTTTTGGTTTTATTTTAATGACGACTGCGAGGTCTGATTTAGGTAAGTTCTTCACACATGGGGTTTGGGCGATTCTGAAATAGTGTAGAATTGCTGAGTTATAGGGTACTGTAGAAGCCGCGGGATATGACATGTATTTTGCCTTAGCAATTTTCTATTTCATTTTTTTCAACCGGAGAGGTCAACAAGGTAAAATTTGATTCATTTTTAGAAAGGTGTTAAATACCATCTAAACATTGTTGAATTTTTCAGATGCATGTTGAACTTTTCATATGCATGTTGAACAATTAAAAGACTAAAAAATAGAATAAAACAACCCTAATATATTAAAGAATTATTTTGTAGATTGGAGTTAATGATGAATGATTGAGAAAATTTATACAGTCACTCTCCTCTCTTTTTCTCTTTGTCCTTATATAGATATAAATGTTTGAGTGTGATAAAAATAGCAAAAAAAAAAACGACAACTGTAAATTCTTAGAGGACCCCTGCAGTAGGCTTTTCTTGGCTACATGTTCTTTGGTATTAATAGCAGTTCTTAAAACAATTCTAAAATTAGAAATTGAAGGCAATTAAACCATTGAAAATGATTTACTGTTTTTATTTTTCCCGGCCTCAATTACTGAATCCGTAACCAGACATTTGTATTTGCAATGTTGTTTTACATGGTTAAAACTACAGTTTGTGGTAATGTAATCATTCAGAAAACCGAATTTCAAGCAATTTATGGTCACCTACCTTCCTTGTATATGTTAGATAAACATTTAAATCATTAAATATCTTGTAAACCTTGTGACCTATAAAAATTGAAGAAATTGCCATTCGATGATATGTGTATTGAAGTTAACAGAGGAACACATAAACACAAATATCTGCATAATGGAGTATGTCTTCCTGCAATATTAAAAACAAAACTAATTATCGCAGTAGTAAATCTAAGAAAAAGCTTCTTAATTAATGTCATGTATAATGTCCTTTATAGAAACATAAGTTCCTAATATTGAAACTATTGCCCCAGCTACAATAACGCAAATTATCAAAAGCATCTCGACTCCCCATTTCATAGAGGACTTAAATATCTTCATGTAGCAGAAGCAAGGTAGAAATATTGTTGCCGCACAGGTGATTAATGATCCTGTTAATGATATCACATAAGCAAAAAATGGTACTGCAATCGCAATTATGGCAGTACTAAGCACAAGGGATGTTCTAAGCATGATACTGCTTATTCTTTTTGTGATTTTACAGTGCTCCTCCAGTGAATTAATAACGGGCATTATAGCTAATGCATATTTGACTACTGGAATTACTATGACTGTCCATGTTGCTATTTTGGAAGACATTTTGTTTCTTGGTAGATTGAGTGTTATTATTGATTTTGTTGCCCCACCAAACATCAAGTAGCCGATGATCCCCATTAGCAGGTAGTGAATAGTGCATATTGTAAATGCAATGGAAAATATCTGCAATAATGATGAGGTTTGAATAAAAATTTCAATCTTATAAAGGCTTCGTTTGGGACGGCTTTCTTGCTGCTTCTTAAAGCAACTTAAAAGCAACAAGAAAGTCATCCCAAACGAAACCAAAGTTGTTTAATTCCTCGTAAATATGATAGGGAAGAATTTCTCAAAACTTAATATGATGCAACTTACTATGGTGACTTTTGACGGATTTTCCATGGATGAGAAGATGGTAGGCATTATTGTGTGGCCACCATAAGAAAACACCAAAAGGCTTAACGTAGTTGGCATACCATTCATGATAAAAACATCTCCACTTTCGTGGAATCCAACTCCGTCAACAGCTCCTGCCCAGAAAACTGTAGATAGTATGAAGAAAGAAACCAAAAAGCTTCCCAACGACAAATAAGAAAGAACTCTCAAGTTTCTTGGCCATGTTGTAGGCAAGAGAATTAGGGTTACAAGAACTACGAATGCTTGCCTCCCCTTGATATTTAACCCAGCTAAATGAATTTTAGTACTCGGAAATATTCGTTCAATATTATCTCCTTCGATGATCAACATCCCAATGACAGTGAAGTAAAGTTCTACATTCATGAGCAGGGTCATCAGTATTCTTCCTGTGGAGCCAAACGCAAGCTCTCCAATAGCAGGGTAAGTTTTGATCAACAAATTGTTTTCAATGCAGCGTTTGAGTAGCCAAGCTGTGTACGCGCAAGTGGCTGCTACGGTCAAAATAGCAGCTAAACTCAGCCATCCTCCTGCAGCGAAGGCAAAGGGCATTGCAAGATAACCATATCCTGTCAATACAAGTTATTGCGCATATTAATCTTCTGAATGTGAAATGAAATCTGAAGAGGAAATGAAACTGTGTGAAGGAATCAAATAAATGCAATTGCATATCTGGAGCATATTAATTGGTTCGGAACAAACAAGAAAATATACCTGAAATAGCATTAATTGCATTTAACAAGGATTCAATGAAGTTTGTGCCAGTCTTCATGGTAGATGGAAGATGATCTAGTTAGGGCGAGCTGGCAGCAGGACTCTGTGAGGGGAGTTGTATTCATTGTGATGAAGGCGGGTGATTTTTATAGTGACCCCAACGCATTTTTTAATATATATATATATATAGAAAGAGAGAGAGACTTTGCCTATTTTTAATTTTTGTTTTAAAATATGCTTAAACTCTTAATATAATTTATAATCATGCTTAGTCTTAAATTTTTTCCTATATAGAAAGAGAGAGACGGACTGAATAATTCTAGTTTTTAAGTGATAAAATGTTCGGCGTTGTGAACAATGACACGAAAACAAAGCAGAAGAAGCTGAGCAATAAAAAATTAAAAAAAAGAAGAGTTTTGAGAGATATATGCTTTTCTTACTGCATCTGGTTAGTTGATAAAACATTACAAAAGAACAATGACGTAAATTAATTAAACTAACAACCAAAAAGAAAATCTTGGACTTGCATGAAATTTCTTGGAAGATTAACTTTATTTTAAAACTACCATCATAATTAGCCTTACTAAACCTTTTAATGGATTACTGTCCAGCATATGCCGAATGGCACTAGCAGTGCTTCTATTGAAGTCCAACTTACAGCAGATTGGTAAAAGTGTACCAAATGTCATTAATGTTGGAGTCCCGCCAGAAGAATAGTTGAATATTATTTTTTTAATAAATTCTAACAATTGTCGATGATAAAAAGATTGTAGTTTATACTATGTATTAACTCATAGTTATTCATAAGTATATGCTACCAAAAATAAGGCTATCAAAGTACAAAATTAGACCTTTTCTGACAGTTTTATCAGCCAAAGATTTTCTTGCAACAATTTTAAAACCGTCGCAAGCCCGCTGTAATTGTAATGCGCTGCACGGAGGTTTCATGACTACTAGTTTCTTTAAAAAAAATGATAAACACTTTTTTCTAACAGCTTTTCACAGCTGACCAATTATGTCTAAAATGAATTTTTTGGATCTGTTTAATCATCACCAATTACAATAAAGCAAGACATCCTTATGTTAAAGAGAAAAAAATAAGAAATACTAAATTTCTCTTTTGGATTGTACTCATCTATAACTTTGTTCCTTGTTATAATAAATTTATGATATGTAAACATATCACTTTCAGAAGAATTGTTGAATATTATTAATGTTGGAGTCCCTCCGGAAGAATTGTTGAATATTATTTTTTTTAATAAATTATAAACAATTGTCGATGATAAAAAGATTGTAGTTGATACTATGTATTAACTCATAGTTATTCATAAGTATATGCTATCGAAACTAGGGCTATCAAGGTACAAAATTAGGCTTCGTTTGGAACGGCTTTCTTTCTGCTTCTTACAGCAGCTTTCTAGTATAAAAAATTTAATTTTTGAACTAGAAAGTTGCTTTATGAAGCAGTAAGAAAGTCGTCCCAAACGACGAAGCCTTAGAATTTTCCCAACAGTTTTACTAGTTGCAGCAGTTTTAAAACCGTTGTACGCCCGCTGTGATTGCAATGTGCTACAACGACATTTCGTGAAGATTTTATGACTACTATTTTATTAAAAAGAATTATTCACACTTTTTTCTAACAGCTTTTCACAGTTCATGACCAATTATATCTAAAATGAATTTTTTGGATCTGTTTTAATCATCACCGCCAATTACAATAAAGCCAGAGATCCTTATGTTAAAGAGAAAAAAAATAAGAAATACTAAATTTCTCTTTTGGATTGTTCTCTTCTATAACTTTGTTCCTTGATATTTTAAATTTAAGATTTGTAAACATACCACTTTCTTAAACCAACACGTAATAAATAATAATTATTAAATTCACACCCACATCAATTACTTATGATATGTTAGTATTTGTTATGTAAACCCATAAAGTTTATCTATTTTTAAACTTTTCATTAAAAAAAAACATCTTTAACATGATAGTTAACTACCACTAGGTACGTGTTATCATCCACATTTTTTATCTTTTGATTTATCCTTTACACACATCTGTTTTTAGTATTCATCCGGTTAATTCTCATGCATATTTTTAGTATTTAAAATATAGCTTGATCATTTCGACACAACTATAAAAATATGTGCATTTTATCATTTTCTAATTCAAATTTTCATTTACAAATATATTAACATTTTATATTTCTTGAGTCAACACCATGCAAGGGTGTATGATAATATGGCAATCGTGTACACACACAATGGGGATTGAAAAAATAATCTTTAATTTTTTGAACTAATCATACCGTACGATCCAAATCATATTGCATGATCAGTTATTCACAAAAACATTAATAACATTTAACTTTTTAATTAACATTTTTAACCTAATCAGATAGTATATATGATCAATGTCGAACTAGATAATTAATTTAAAACAAAAACCATAGCCTCAAATCAAATTTAAGTAAGTATTTTTAATTCCTTAATTCATATTATTTGTACTATATAAATAATTTTAAATTGTATGATATTTGAAAATTTACTTAAATTAATCCCCATGATTAGTTAATCAAATCAAAGTTTAATTAAAAAGGCATATCGTATTGTACAATGTCAATCATATTGTACGATAGATAGAGATGAAATCTGATTGTCCTAGAGATCATCTTGGATAAAACATTAGTTTTCAAAGTAATCATACAATACGATGTCAATATTTTTGTACAATTGGTAGAGATGATTTCCAATCATCATGTAGATCATCCTGTATAAACTTAAGATAGTCGGACTAATTATACCGTATGATCTCCAAATCGTACTATATGATCAGTATCGAGATCTTGAACTGTTGACCCCATGACTTTTCTAGTGTACAGAATGATATCTTTTTTATGAACTAATTTATTATACAATCCTCTATCGTACTGTATAAACAGAAGTGATAAAATTGAAATTTTAGGGTTTTGTGAACCCTTATTTAAAACCTCTCTTATTTTGTTCTTAGTAATGTTTTGGCTATTAAAGAGATTCTAAGGGAGCTTTGTGAGATATCTTAGTACATTAGAGAAGGAGAAGGTGAAGTTGTGTGAGATGGAGTGTGAGGGGATTTCTTGGTTGCTACCAAAAGATTTCTAAGGAAGCTTAAAATCACACGGTTGCTACCAAAAGACTTCCACCTTGCTTCCTCTAGTAGCTCTATTGATTTATTGGGGTTTCTCTTAGGAGAAAGACTTCAAGGCTGAAGATTGAGACTCTCTTTCTTCATCAGGAGGGTGAAATAAAATTGAGGTACTCTGCCTTCACCAAAAGGTTGAATAAGCTTCCAGGTTCGCTACCTTTAGCATGAGGGTTAAAAGTGCTTTTAAGGTTCTTTGTTTCACTAGGAAGGTGAAAAGGATTCTGGTTCTCCGCCGCATGGGGTTGGTGAAAGTGATTCTTGTAAGTGTTTCTCCACCATGTTGTGTGGGTTAAATGAGGGACACTAAATGTTTAGTGTAATACCCGGAGAGGAGGACTATAGGGAATGGGCTAAGGCCAAAGTTGATCGAAGTACTATAAAATTTATTGTGCGTATTCTTAGTTTCTTTTATCAGCTTTTTTATTTCTTACAAATTGGCTGAAATCTGAGATGAAAGATTTATGATAATTGTGGATTGTTTTCTGTGAGCAAGAAAATAATTAAAAAGAAATAAAAATTTGAAAATGAAAAGGACAAAAATATTTTTCTTTTCAAGCAAAAATATACAATCCATTTTAATCTATGATATTTAGATCTGCTTGTGTATTTGAGTTGACTTCATTTTTAATGTAAAATTGTAAGGGTTGAATAAGGGTTCAAATTTCTTCAATAGTAAACCTTGTGTGTCCTTGAGTGTATCGGTTGATCTCACGCAATCCTCCAACTTGATTCTTATGAGAGTTCGACCAAGCTCCAATAAGATATTTTGACTGAACATCAAAGATTCAATCCACAGCTCCTCTTCCTTCAACACTTGAATAGAAGTAGTTACTTATTAGAGTCAGTCGAGTGTGAAGGAATGAAAGCTCCCATCAACAAGGAATCAAATAGAGGCAATCTTCAATCCCAAGCATGCACACTCTTTAGTAGATTTGGTCAAATATGAAGTAAATTTTCAATTCAATTGAATCTAACAATTGGATTGAGAGTTCTAGTCCAGTTGATGCTCCATGTTGAATTTGAGCCAATTCCATTGAGTCATTTCCATGGATCAAGCCAAATAAGCTTTATAACTGAATTTGGGTGTTAGAATTAGAAGCCAAAATCAAAGCTATTGATTCTTCGTGTTTTATGATGAATGATGTTGAATTCATGGAATTAGAACCAATCCAAGCTCCATGCTATCCGAAGGCCATCATAAACACTTGCATGCAACCTAAATATAATGAAGAATTTAAAATAATATTAATCCTCGGAAATTCAAAATAAAAAAACAAAAAGTAAAAGTTTTGTTAAACCGCTAAAATAAGGATGAAATAAATAATAAAGAAATTTAATTAAAATTTTTAAAAAATAAACTAATAAAAAAAATTAGTATACATAAATAAATAAATCAATTAAAATAAATTAATCAAGCTAGCTCATGTGACCCATTAGATACCTTGCCTTGCTTGAACCTAGCCCAACCTAGGTGGAGCTTTATTTTGGACTAATTGGAAAAAAAAATATTTGGAAACCAAACCATGAGCTATATTTTTCAACCATTTGATCGAAACAAATGAAATCAAGATCTTAGGTTAAACTACAATTTGAAGAAATTTCTACTTCACGAGGATCCAACCGTTGGATTGGACAGTTCCATCACATAGATCTTTTTGGATCAATTTGATAAAGGTTAATTGAGCTAAATGCAAGGATAAGATGAATTTGTATGAATGACTTATGTTGCGTTTGGAATGTAGAAGATGAAATAAGAAGTATCAATTCCTCTTGAATTAATGGGATTTATATTATTTCCTTGTAAGCTATGCAATACATATTCCTGCAGATTTGAGCCCCTTAATCTCAATCATTAGATTTTACATTAAATGATTGAGGTTAAAGTCTCTTTGGCACTATCCATCACCTATATTTGTTTAAGTGCTCAATTAGGAGCCATGGTTGACTAAGACTTCGTTTGGGATGACTTTATTTCTTCTTCTTAAAGTTACATTTTAGTACAAAAAATTTAATTCTTCTGCTAAAAATCTGCTTTAAGAAGCACTAAGAAAGTCTTCCCGAACGAAGCCTTCGTTCGGGACGGCTTTCTTATTGCTTCTTAAAGCAGATTTTTGGTACAAATATTAAATTTTTTGTAATAGAAAGTAGTTTTAAGAAGCAATGAGAAAGCCGTCCAATATGAAATCTAAGTTGATGAGTTTATGAATTGATTAATCTATGTATTTTAATCAAAAATTTTGACAAAAATTAAAGAGTTCATAATTACTGTTCCATTAAACCAATTCAGGCAAACAATTCAAACCCACTATGAATTTGTACTGATGAGCCCTATCCAATACAAATAATTCCTAGGCCAAATAATTATTAGAATTTGTTATATAAATTAATTTTTACATGTGTTACTTTGCATAACTACATTCTCTAATTTCTCTAAAATGGGTTCAAATTTGTTGGGGAGATAATTCAATGCATACTTAACATCTATGAATTTTCTCAGGCCTATTTGAATCCATCATTGACCTAAATTGAATGTATAATCTTCTTGGTCTTGAAACTAAAATTTCAATAAATTTAAATCCATAGAGAAATAAGTTGTGAATATTATTACCCCAAACCATTACTAAGATTAGCACTTAATGAGATATTGTAAGCTTTAGGTCAACCACCTTTAATTTTTTTTTATAAAATTCTAGGTTAATTCAATTGCTTTCAAATTTTAATGGGGGCTTTGTAAGGTCCTTAGGGACATGTAGAAATAATCCCGTGTTTATTTGAATTCATTCGGACTATTAATTAGTATACTCTAAAGTCAGCTCTTAAACTTGTGTATTTCTTTTCGTCATTACGCGATGTTTTTTTTCGCTCCGCTAGGGTTTTTTCTCCGCTAGGTTCCGCCGCCTTGTCTGCTCCGACGAGTTGTGTGAGCTTTCCCTCCTCGTTTGTGGGTCATTTTTCCCGTCTCCTCGATGGCTTCGGTTCGTCTTCGCGATCCTGGTTTTTTATGTGGGGCTTCCTCGCCTTTATTTTTAAAGATGTTTTATCTGGTTCTTCTTCTTCTTTCCCTGAGCTTAACGTATCTTCGCATCGTGGCTTACCGGCTTTATTAATTTCTGAGGATGAGTTGCGTTCGCTTGCTGCTCCTTTTGATTTTGCTTTGGTTGGCCGTTTTCCGGGTACACCTCCAACTATTGATGCGATTCGAAAGTTCTGTTTCAATTTAAAACTGATAGGGGATTTTTAGGTTACTGTTCTTAACCAAAGGAATGTTTTGATTAAATTGGTGAATGATTTTGATTATTGTCGGATTTTCGCTCATAGATCCTATTTTGTTCAAAACTGCTATATGAAAGTGGTAAAATGGTCACCTAATTTGGATGTGGAGGTTTATTCTCCCATTGTGCCTATCTGGATTTCCTTCCCTCTTCTCAGGCCGCATCTTTTCTCTCCTATAATCTTGTTCGGTTTAGGTTCGATTTTTGGTCACCCTCTTAAGTCTGATATGGCCACGGCGTCCGGTTCCCGTCCGTTTGTGGCGCGTATCCTTGTCAAGTTGGATGTTACGAAAAATTTTGCTGATAAGGTTTGGGTTGGTTCAGCTGAATCGGGTTATGTTCAGAATGTGATTTTTGATGAGATTCCTCATTTCTGTGGGCATTGTATTTCTTTAGGTCATTCTAAGGTTCTATGTCATATATTGCATCCTTCTGTTAAAAATATGAAAACTGTGGATGCCCAGCTTGGGATGCCGGAGGCGATTGACCCTGGTGAAGTGAATTTGGATATATCTGGTGAGATTAACGCGGGTTTATATGTTGATGTAAATAAGGTGGTGGCTGTCAATTCGGTGGCTGCTGAAACTATTTTGCCTCCTATTGCGGTTCCTTTTATTTCGGGGTGTGGGGTTGTTGGTATTGATCATTTGGATGTGGTGGAGGCTTTGCCGGATGTTATGGTGGTGCTGGATCACTACGGAAAAACTCGCGATAACTGTCGGATTTTCCGGCGGAAAATTATGGCCGATAATAAACGGCGCAAGCACCGGCGGAATTGTTCGACGAAAAGTTTGCGTCAACATTTCCGGCGCAAAATACGTCGTAAATTTACCGACGCCGGTTCCGCCGGCCAATCCGACTGTATAGGGATGTCTGAACCATTTCCGTCACACGTTACGGCGGAAAAATTCCGGCGTACGTTACCGGCGGACATTGCGCCGGCGTATTTAAACTCAACGAAATATAACCGACGGATGGGACGTCGGAAATGATACCGATGTCACTAGCGTCAAAACCGGCGAAACTTCCTCTGGTAAAAGTCCTATTTCCCGAAACCGAACCCCTCTGGCCGTCATTCGTTTCCTTCCATTCTCTCACTTCGACTGCTTCGCCCGTTGCCCTCCGTCGTCGTTCGTCGCTCGCCGTGGTTAGACGTCGCCGACGGTCACCGGACTTCGCCGTCGACGGTCACCGGACTTCGCGGTCGACGGTTACCGGACTTCGCCGAGCCTCATTCCTAGTCGCGCACCGCCTCTCTCCTTCCTAGTCGCGCGCCGCCGAGGAGGGTACCGAAGGTATTTGTTTTCAAATTTTTTTCCTATTTCGGTTGGATTACATGTAGGATTAGCCTTAAGTCCATATCTTTTTGCTATAGTCATGGTTGTTATCACTAGACATTTGCTAGAGGATGTACTTTGGTGCATGCTTTTTTTTCTGCGTTCCGGCTTCTCGGGGCAAATTCTGGAATAGAGGTGGTAGAAGAAGATAATTTCTTTTTCTATTTGGAACAATTTTTGTGGTTGTTCGGTTTGCTTGGCGATTGGATTGGAGTTTGCGGAGCGATGATGTGGCTGGGACTCCTCGCCTCATCGGCTGTCTTGCGGCAACCGTCGGTATTTTTCACTCTTCTGGATGGTCCTTGCACGGAGTTGAGCTGCTGGGAGTCCCGGCTATCTGCTGAGCTCTCTTGTTTGGATTTACTTTCCTTGTTTTTTTATAATCTGTGTTGAAGTCTGTAGTTTCTTTTTGGGCCTTTCTCTTTTTGTGAGTAGTCCTTTATTTGGTGTATCTCTTTTTATTATCAATATAAAAATTTGAGTTTGTTGAAAAAAAAAATAAAAAAAAGTCTGCTCTTAAAATGGCATATGAATTTTTTAAAAAAATTATAAATATAAAAATATGCTATAAATATAAATTAATTTGCATTAGACTTAAAATAACATGCTTACTCTGAAAACTTATTAAAACCATAATTTAGCTAACTAAATAATATTTAGGGTTTAATTAAATAAATAATAAAAATTAACCATTATCCCAAATGGTTCTAAATTTTCAGAGATTGCACAATAGGTCATCCGTAACCTATGTTGAAAGTCTCATTATGATTTGAAGTTATTTCGTAGGTTTTATAACAAATCCTAATCATATTATAAATAAGCCTTAATTGGTATCGTGCAACTTAAAAAAAAATAAATGGTTTCGTGTAACTTTAGATATTCATAAATAATTCCATCAAAATCAAAAAATATTTAATTAATTGCATTATACTTTAAAAATCATAAAAAAAAAAAATTTAAAAAAATTGACTTAAAAATTCAATTTCTAATATACAGCCAGACTTGAGTCAAACATGAAGATAAACCATAAGAAATTTAAAATTCAATAGTTCAATAAATATTAAATAATTCAAAATGAATCCAAACTCTCATAGACTGAGCAAAAGGTTAGTAAAAATTCATTGATAAAGTCTTTTAGAGGCTTGAAATACATTTGGAAGCATAATTACATTACATGTACAAAGGCACTTATATATAAACCAAATTCATAAAATGTATAAATAATTCATAAACATTTTTATAAATAAAAAATTGAAGTCATTAAATTGTAGATAATCCTAAAAATATTATAAAAGTAAAATTCAATCAATATTTAAATGTTAAGTCAAAGTCAAACCATCATTAAACCTTTTAATAAAGCATTAAAAATATAGAAAATCTAAATAATAATAACGACAAATAATAATAAAAATAATATAATTAACAATAAATACAATATTCATAATGAAAGTAAATAATAAAATTTGAATTATAATTCAAATTTATTAAAAATTGTTTATGTAGGTTTAACTTAGACTAAGCTTCATATTCTTATTTGTATAGGGTCATTATGCTGTCATATTTTCTTATAACATTAGATTTTTTTTTTTTCTTTCATATATAGTTTCAAAAATGCATTTAAAAGATTTAGATGTTAGTGAAAATATTTAAAGTGCATTTAATTACCCTAGCATATTCAATGAACCATGATTTAAAATTTTAAATTAAAAACCCATTTCTCAAAAATTAATAACAACCTACCAATCCTACATATCATATAGACTTAGATTCATGGAATTAAAGTATTTTGGTGGTTTAGCTAGTATTCTACTTCAGGCAAATGTAAGTCTAGTAGTTCAAACCTTATTCTATTTTTTTAATATTTTAAATGTATAAGTCCAAGTGCAATAAAAGGAGCCAATTAAACTAACGACCCCGACGACCTCTCCCACGAGGTCTACCACGAGCACCGACAAAAATCGGACGTTCACAAACCATTTTGAAATCATATCCAGGGTCCGAACCACCACCATGATCCGAAGAGGAATCAGAATCAGCTTCCGATGAACAGTGAAGCCAATCCAGGTGAAGACG
Source organism: Dendrobium catenatum (assembly GCF_001605985.2). Classification (NCBI taxonomy): domain Eukaryota; kingdom Viridiplantae; phylum Streptophyta; class Magnoliopsida; order Asparagales; family Orchidaceae; genus Dendrobium; species Dendrobium catenatum. Next base: position 16,693,880 of record NW_021319083.1, on the reverse strand, counting down.
CACATCCATCCCAAAATTATCACCCACATGATAAACCATATCATTTGTCTCTATTAATTTCATAGGCACATCCACAAAAGAGTTAGGAACCAATCCAGCACTTGGAATAATCTCACTTCTAACAAACTCACCACCCAGAACAGCCTCAGAAGCCCGCACCTCAACAGCAGGTAGGGAAGAAACAACAGAATTCAAACCACTATGCATAACATCACAGACAGGACCCCCAATCCCTACATCGACAGACGCAGGGACACGATCAGAGGGTGAGCCCTCTCTAAGAAAAAATACAATTAGCCGTCGAATTAACCTTCTCAGAAGCAGCTATGGCAACACCAGAATCTATTCCCTTCACCACACCCACATTTTCAACAGAACAAACAGGTAAATCAGACGCAGTCACAATAACCGAATTACCATAATCTAAACTAGAGCCCATAATAACATTATTAACCCCTAAACTATTCTCAGCATCCCTAATAACAGAATCCACTTAACCCGAACTAACATCAAAACCAGAGTCAAACAAACCAACTGGGGAAACAACACACCCAGCGACCTGGCCAGCATCAACAGAAAATGGTGTAGAGGAGGGATCCATTAAAGGTAAAGGGGCAATAACGGGGTCAAAAGTAGGTGTCACCGGCCTCCATCGATGGAGCTGAATCCATAGCCGGGCGTAAATGCGAAAATAATTTAATGCAATTCGACTTTTTATGACCAACAGCTTTGCAATGAATACAAAAATTTGGCATTCCCTCAAAAACAACTCGCTGGATATACCCCAGATTCTCCGGACCAAGCCAAACAGAGTCCTGGAACGATTTGGAGATGTCGATTTCTATCAGAATACGAGCGACAGAAGGTCGCGAACCAACGGCCGTGGCATTATCGGTGTGAATCGGGCGACCAAAAAGTGAACCCAAACCAAAAAAGATTTTAGGAGAGAACAGATCAGGACGAAGCCCCGAAAAAGAAATCCACACCAGAACAATCGGAGACTCCTCCGACAGATCAAGTAGAGGAGACCACTTGATCACTTTCATGAAACAACAAAAAACAAAATAGAATTGATGCGCAAAAACCCTCCCATAGTCAAGATCATTAGAAAGTTTAATCAACACATTCGATTGATCCAACAAAGTCACAGAGAAATCCCCCGAGAGTTTAAGATTGAAAAAGAACCTACGAATCGAATCTAAAGGCGGCCGTTTAAGCAGAAACTTCCCAACTAAAAAGGTCTCGCAAGATGCAAAAACTCATCCTCCGAGAACCACAAAGCGGGCAAACCCCGAATCGTAGACACACGAAAATCCGGAAAAACCTTAGATGCATCCGAACCAGACAAAATATCTTTGAAGGATTTGGAATGCTTACCCTCAAGAAAGCCAGGATCTAACCTTTTATTTTCCATAAGAAAAGAGGGGCGAGAGAGAGCTGGTGCCGGAGAAGAAGGAGACAGCTAGGGCGAAAGTCCTAACCGAGAGAAAAATCCTAGCATACGGGAATAGAACATTGCAATTGCGTGCAAGTTCTCATAAAAATTGCCATGTTCTTTACCCTTTTAGGCTATAATATCCGGAAAGAATTGATAATGCCTTACCAAATACCTTTTGAAAACCCTTATTTTATAATTATTGTCTTAAACATTTTAAATCTATAACATACTTAGTCACCATTTTAATCGAGAGTTTTCTCAAGAGCTTTTAAGGAATAAAATTAACCATAAGGAATTGCCTTTATGATGAACATAGAACCCTAGCATAAAATATTCTCTATTTTAGTTCTCTATGATAGGAGAAACGTATTTAGGAGCATAGAAAATTTTATTCAAAACCCATTTTCAATTTTCAATTTATTGTAGAATATCATTTCTATCATTCGAGATTATGTGTTTTTGCATATGATATATTTGATTATAAAAAAAAATCTATTTCTTTCTTCAAATAATTAGTCAAACACAATTTTTATATTTTTTTGATGGTATGATGTTCTCTATGTTTTATTAGATTACAGAAATATAAATTTAGAAGCATGTGGTAGTTTATTTCCATGCACCATCTATGAAAGAGAAAATTGCATGTGAGAAGACAATATCTACTATAAGCTATGTATGGGCAACCAAAACTCCTTACTATGACGTTCTTAATTTGTTTAGATCCTTTTAATCAATACATATATATAATTATGATCATTCTTCTTTCTCATTGAAAAAATGCTAGCTAATGGAATGGAATGTCTCTTCTATCTAAAAAAGCTAGCATTGATTAATTTTTTGACTTCAACATACACTTGTTATTAAATTTTTAAGTGCATGATCAAAGGGGCTTATTTAATGAGAATGAACTTTACAAACTCCTCTACCCCTGAAAAGTATCCCTCCTTATGCCTACCAACATAGTGAAGATGTTAATCCCTCCTTTTTCTCCATGTAATGGTGGAGATCTTGTTCCTTCCTTTTTCTCCTTGAAATGATGGAGATGTTGCTCCCCTAGCTTCTCAAGTGTTGCAAATCTGGATTCAAGAATTATAATTTTGATGATAACAAAATTTTTTGACACTTCTATATTTTCTATTATTGCTCTGCCTACTAACTTTTAAGGTTCACAAGGTCAATTGCAAATCAAGCCAGCTCAAGATTGAGTAGATTATGACTGAGTCAGACTATAAGTGTACTTCAAGTGTTTTTACCTTTTTCTTGAGTCAAATGTAATAAAGTGGATCCTGATGCTAAGTAACCTTGCACACACACACTCAAGGGGAAAATTCTGTCTATTTTAGAGTTTTCTATTTTTGATCATATCGTCCGGGATGATCCAAAATAGTCCTAGACGATCTGTTAAAAACAAAAACCTTAATTAGGGCATCCCTGTTAAGATAACCGAATTAGGCAAATCATTCTAAACAATATTCATATCGTCTTAGATGATATGCTTAAATTAGAAAGAATAAGCTGCCAACTCTTTTAAGCATGTTATTATTTTTGGACATCGTACAGACATCATCTTGGCCGATGTATTACAATTATGCCTAAATTAGTCTGATGATTAAGGAAGGTAATTAAGGTTTGATTGATTGATTATATCATCCTAGACGATTACAGATCGTCCGGGACGATTAGTTAAACAAACCTTAATTTCTTCCTGAATCATCCGGGATGAAAAGAATGATGTGCTGGATGATATTTATTGATTTGAACTAATCGTACATGACGAAGAATCATCCTGGACGATGGTTATTTTTTCATCATCCAATATGTAAAGTCTGGCCGAGTAGAGCAATGGTCTAGATGATACTTGAGGTTTTATACTAATCATACAGGATTATGTACTCATCGTCCTATGCGATCAGAACAAATGAATCTTCTAATCGTCCAGCAACCCCCAGATCGTTATGACTGAATGAGCTGATTTTGTACTGATCGTATATAATAATCTATCGATCATCTTGGATGATATTTGTCAATTAGTTGCAATTTAGGGTAAATTTGAAGCCTTTCTATATAAGATCTCTTGTTTACTCAAGATTGCATCTTTTGTTATTGTCTTGACGTGAGAGAGCCAAGAAAAGGAGAGGGAGATCTTGGGACAGAGAGAGAGAGGATCTTATGAGGGGGAGTTTGTGAGGGGTTCACAAATATTGCTCCAAGTAAGAATCCGAGTCGTCTTCTCCAGTTATCATCCCTGGTTCCTTGGAGGTTCTAGAGAGATCTACTTCAGCAATTGATCGAGGTTCTCTACCTACTTCTGGAGGAAGCGAAAGGATGTCAAGGTTCTTTACCTTCTTCAAGAGGAAGCAAAAGGAGACAGGTTCTCTACCTCACCGGAGCTGGTGGAAAGGAGTTTTATAAAGGCTTCTCCACCATGCTATAAAGGAGAGTCACTGAGTTTAGTGTAATATCCAGAGGAGAGGCTCCAGTGAGTGGACATTGATCAAGTTTACCAAACCACTATAAAATCTGGTGTGTTCTTTCTTATTATATTTTTACACTTTATTTTATGTAGGTGATTATTTGGTTTAGATTGTGATTTTTATTTGAGAATTTTTAAAACAACAATTCACATCCCCCTTTTCTTGGATATCCTCGGGCTAGTTCATAAGAGCTTAATATCCTTAACAAACTTTTAAGTGATATCAGAGCATGATTCATAAAATCTAATTTTTAAAAATTTCTAAATTTTGATCCATGGCTAACTTCGGTAAATTATAATACTGCGGAAGGGTATTCTATTACTCGACCACCACTATTTGATAATATACCTTTTGATTTTTTGGAAAAATCGCATATCCATATTTTTATAATCAATTGACTACGCATGTAGATACTTGTTAAAGAAGGTTATTCACTACCATTATGTGAAATTAATGACATAAAAACTGAACTTCTATTTACTGAATGGACTTTTTATGATAGGGATTTAGCACAACTTAATGTAAAATGCTTAAACTATTTTTTATGTACTTTGAAATCAAAAGATTACATGTGTGTCTCAACTTATGCTACTAGTAAGGAAATATGAGATAGATTATGTATCACATATGAATACACAGATGAAGTTAAATAATCTAGGTTGAATATATTGCTTCACGACTATGAACTATTTTGCATGAAACCTAAGGGATCAATATCTAAGATGTATGCTAGATTTATATAAATTATCACCTCATTGCATGTCTTAGAAAGAAAACTCACTAACTATGAAAAAGTTAATTAAATTTTAAGATGTTTACCTTCTTTCTATGATGCTAAGATAACTGTAATCACTGAATCAAAATATTTGAATATTTATTCTATTGATAAGCGGATCACTCATTTCTTACAAGTAAGGAGGGAACTAAAGATAACTTGATGCACGTGAGAAAAATAAAGAGAAAACTATAGCGCTAAGGGTTGACGATATTGATTCTTTCGGGTCTGAAAATGATGATGTTTCCTTAATCACTAGGTAATCAAAAGTTTTCTAAGGAAGAAACAAAAGCACCATTAGAAATGGAACAAAGATAAGGGTAGCAAAAATTTTAGAGTTCTTCTGATATGGTTTGTTTTAAATGCAGGAAGCCAGGATATATGAAAGCTGATTATCCTAAACTTAAGGCTCATCCAAGTAAGGAGAAGGGTGATGAGAAACCCAAGTTCAAGAAGAACAAGAAGCGGTATCAAAAGGCATTCTAGGCAGATTCTACATCTAACTCCTCTGAGATTGAAGCTAATGAGGAGACTACAAAATTGTGTTTGATGGAAGATGATCATCTTTGTCAGTTTAACCAAGAATAGGTATGTGAACTAACCTACGATCAATTACTTAAAGTTTTTGAGAAAATTCATGCATTATATAGGATATTTAAGAAATTACATGCTAGCCTAAAATTAGAATTTTTAAATTTACATAGAGAGCATGAATTTTTACTTAAAGATCACTCTATATTTGATAGTAATCATATTTCATTACTTGAAGAGTTTCATGCATTAAACAAGAAGCATATTGAATTAACTAATGCACATGATTCCTTGATGTCATCGCATATTGAGTTAGAAAAAGAGTTTAAGAATTTAGAGGAACTTATATGGGAAATAGATAATAATGAACATCGGTTGAAGGTGGAAGTGCCAGCTTATGAATATGAAATAAAAGCATTGAAAGCAAAACTCATAGCATTTGAAAATGATAAACCATCATTGCATGCATCACACAACTTTAAGAAGAGACATCACCACCCGAATAGATTAGTAAACCCTTTTCCTAATATTCGATACTTTTTATGTTGCATGTTAGGACACATCTCACATACTTGCACTGCTCACTATAGTACACATTGGGTGTGGAGACTCAAATTATATGATTCATATCATAACACATATGGATTACATGCTTCTTTCCATAAGAAGGGACCCAAACTTATTTAGGTTCCAAAATCTAACGATTGATGATTTTATAGGTGTACTCTCACCAAATACCTCATGAGAGCATGTGGTACCTATATAATGGATGCTCATAACACATGACTGGAGATAACAATCAATTTATTTTGCTAGAGGCCAGGGCTGGAGGCAAAGTTAATATTGGAGCAACACCACCAAGAAAGTGGTGGGCACAGGTATAAATGGAAACTCTAAGAACCTTTTGATTAAAAATATTTTTCTTGTAGATGAATTGAAACATAACTTGTTCAGCATCAGTCATCTTTGCGATAAGGGTTTTATCATAAATATTTTATCAAACACATGCATCATTAGCTTAAATAACAACACTATGTTTTAGGGAAAAAGGATTAATAATGTTTATATGCTGGATTTAAATAACATTGAATATTCTACTTCATTTAGCTTAAAAATTTCTACTAATGAGTCTTGATTGTGTCATATGAGGTTGTGTCAAGCCAACATGAAAACCCTTTAGGAAAGTGACCCAAAAAGATGTAGTTAAAGGTATCCTCAAGCTTAAGTTCACTAAGTATCATATGTGTGATGCCTATCAGATAGGGAAGCAAGTCTAGTCCTCTTTCCATTCCATTAAGGACATTAACACCTCTAGACCTTTAGAAGTACTTCACATGGATTTATTTGGACCCATTAGCACTGCCAGCTCAGGGGGGAAAGTTCATAGATTTGTGATTGTCTATGACTTTTCGAGCTTCACTTTGATTAGATTTATGTTGCATAAGAGTGAGTCTTTTGATGAATTTAGATATTTCTCCACTTAGATTCAGAAAAAGATAGGTTGTGAGATCTTGACAATCTATAGTGACCATGGTGAAGAGTTTGAAAATGAGAGATTTGGAAACTTTTATGAGTATAAAGGGATTAGTCACAACTTCACAGCTCCTAGGACCCCTCAGTGGAACGGGGTAGCTAAAAGGAAGAACAGAATCTTAGTTGAAGCTGCTAGAGCCATGCTTGCTGAGTATTCACTTCCAAAATACTTTTGGGCTTAAGAGGTAAATAAAGCTTGTTATTTGTTGAATAGGATGAAGGTTAGATCCAAACTGAATAAGACACCTTATCAAATCATCAAGAGTAGGACACCCAACCTTTCCCACCTTCATGTCTTTGGCTGTAAGGTTTTTATTTTTAATAATGAGAAGCCACCCTTAGGTAAATTTGACCTAAAATTTGATGTAGTGTTCTTAGGATATTCAAGTGTGTAAAAATTATTTAGAATGTTTAACAATAGGACTTTAGTGATTGAGGAAACTACTCATGTAGTGTTTGATAAATTTGATCCTAAGAAGTCTAGAGTTGAGGATGAAGATGAAGTAAGAGAGATACCAAAAGAGTTAAAAATTTAGAGAAAAGGGTAGAGCCTCAAAACAATAATGGAGTAGGTGAGATTACCCAAGGAGTAGAAAATATAAATCTGGAGGAAAGGGTAGAACCTAGCACACTTTGCCTAGAGATTGCAGATATTCTTTGAGTCATCCTAAAGAACTGATCTTAGGAAACCCTTTTGAAGGTATTAGAACTAGGCATGAACTTAGGAAGGAAAGGGTAGAACCTAGCACACTTAACTTCAATGACTGAATCCACCAACATCAATCAAGCCATTTCTGAAGATTTCTAGATCTTAGCTATGTAAGAAGAACTAAACCAATTTGTGAGGCATGATGTTTGAGAGTTGATAGAAAGACCTAAGAATCAAAGTGTGGTAAGAACCAAATGGGTCTTTAAGAATAAAATGAATGATTTTAGTGTGGTGGTTAGGAATAAGGCAAAATTGGTAGCTAAGGGGTACAATCAAATAGAAGGGATTGATTTTGAGGAGACCTTTGCCCCTATAGCTAGATTGGAAGCTAATAGAGTGCTACTAGCCTTTGACTATTATAAGAGATTTAAGCTTTTCTAAATGGACATCAAGAGTGTCTTTTTAAATGGGGTGATAAAAGAGGATGTGTTTGTAGAGTAACCCCAGGTTTTGAGAGTTCCCAATTTCCAAATCATATTTATAAATTAAAAAAAAATGTCATATATAGATTAAAATAGGCACCCAGAGTTTGGTATGAGAGACTTAACACATTCTTACTAGAGAGGGAGTTTGTTAAGGGGAGCGTAGACACCACCTTATTTCCGAGGAAAGTAGGAGATGGGATACTCATTGTTTAGATCTATGTTGATGATATACTTTTTGAATCTTCTGATAAAAAATTTATGTGATAATTTTTTAAAAATAATGAGTAAGGAATTTTAGATGAGTATGATTGGAGAGTTGTCTTACTTTTTTGGAGTTTAGCATAAGATAACTGGATGATGGAATCTTTCTAAATCAAATAAAATACATTAATGACATCTTGAAGAAATATGAAATAGATAAAACCAAGACAATAAATACTCCCATGAGCTCTAGTATTCAGTTGGATAAGGACTCAAATAGAAAATCTACTGATCAAAAGAAGTACATAGGAATGATTAGATCATTGCTTTACTTGACTGCTAGCCGACCTGATATAGTATTTAGTTTTTGTTTATGTGCTAGATTTTAAACTAATCCTAAAGAATCCCACCTGACTGTAGTTAAGAGAATCATTAGATATCTCTTAGAGACCCAAAACTTAGGAATCTGATATCCTATACACAGAACTTCTTTTGAGATTATTGGATATTATGATTCTGATTTTATAGGATGTTGGGTGGATAAAAAGAGCACTTCTAAAACTTGTCAATTCATAGGACAATCTTTAGTCTTCTGGTCCAATAAAAAATAAAACTCTATTGCACTTTCTACTATTGAAGTTGAGTATATTGCCTTAGGAAGTTGTGTGGCTCGTGTCTTTTGATTGAAGTAATAAATTTTAGATTTAGGATTACCCATAGGAACAATTTCAATCCTATGTAACAAAACTAGTGTCATATGTATCTCTAAGAATCCTATCCAACATTCAAGGACTAAACACATTCACATAAGTCGTCACTTTATTAGGGACCATGTTACCAAAGGAGACATTGAGTTAAACTATGTGGCAACTGAGAATCAACTAGCAATCATCTTTACAAAACTACTGGCATTTGACACATACAGCATCTTAAGGATAAGATTGGATGTGATTAACTTAAATGCATAAACTTGATGCTTACTGAATATTTTTTGTTATGTTGTTTGTTGTTGTTTTATGTTCTTTCTTTTATTTTTGATTTTTCTTTTGTTTTTAGTTTTAATTGTTGATTTTTATTTGTTATTATTTTTCATGTTTTCATTTCTCATGTTTTAGTTTTTTTTTGTCACTGCTGAAATGATATTTTATACCGTATTTTTAAAAGATTATAATCAAGCTTTGACAACCCTAAATCAATTGAAGGGAGAAACACTGTTGATTGTTTTCTTTCCTCTTAACTTCTTTTAGCAGTGTAGTTTTCTTTTCTAAATAAATTTTTTTCTTAAATTAACAACTAGATTTTATGATTGAGATCTTTTCTATCTTGTTACAGTAATCTATCTTACATAAATAATGTTCAAAGTTATTGCATCACTTTCAAGCTTTCTTAATCTTGTTGTTACATTTATCATATGAATTTGATTCTGCTTTGTGATTTACTCTTCCTTATAATAGAGAGTGAGTTTTTCTTCTCTAATATCTGAAAGATATCTTAAGCAAGGCTTGGGTTTAGGTTTAATCCACTACAAACGATCCTTAGAATTGGTTGGAACTTATCTTGGGGTCATGGCATGACTAAGCCATAATGGTTTGATTCAAACCTTCAATTTTTAGGTTTTTAGGGTTTAAAGTTTCTTTGTCAATTATGGTCAACATTTGCATACTAAGATATTGATTGTATTTATTCATGTATGGTTTAAGTTTTGGAAAAATTTGAAGGTTTTGGTGGGGTTTAGGATGGATTCTATATATGATTTAGGGTTTTGGGTTAAAGGGGTTTAAGGGTCAAAGTCACCAATGATGGTCAACTTAGCCAATTCAAGGGTTCAATATGATTTATGCATGATCATGAATGATTGTTCAATGCTTAGGATAGGAATCCATGTCTTGGATTGGATAATTAAAAAAGATTCATGCATATGAAGGGCTTATCCTTAGAAGGGGTCCATAGGTCCAACTAGATCATCTCAAGTCAATCTTCGCCAACCATGGACTCAAATAAATTTGACTCAATGTAATGATGATTATGAACATGCTTAATGAGTTTGAACAAACATCCAAGGTGATTTACATCAAGATGTCGTTTCCACTGATATGAGTTATAAATATTTGAAGGTTTGTATTCTTGGAATATGCATTAGGTCTTAGGGTTCAAAAGGTGCTTGAGGCCTCCAAAATGTTTAGGTAGACTATGGGCATACCTAGTCAATATGCAATTGATAAAACACCATTCAAGAGCTTCTAATCAGGGTTATAAATCAAAACTTTCCATGAAATAAGGGTAAAAACCAAAGGCTTTGTGCTTTAGGTTTGAACATTAGATTTTTCGTGTTTGGACTTTTATGTTGGTTTTGGATTTAGATTTATTTAGGATCGAATTTTATCAGCAATTAAAGAGTTTAGTATTTAAAATCCTCATATCAATTACAAACATTGGGTAATTATCAGTGTTTTAGTGGTTGATCAGAGGACCATCAAAGTTGATTATCAATTTCTTATTTGGGGATCAATGATTGAATAATCATGCAAGAGGATATTGAGGAATTATATTGTATCTTTGAAGTTGCATTCGAGAAATTGAAAATGAAGATTGAAGCTTTGATTTATGGTTCTGACCTTAGATAAAAATGAAGTCAACAGAACTGCGAAGCTTATAATCTATTTTCTTTAAAAGGTTCTTTAAAATCATTCCCATCGCATATCTTTTGAAATGTAATATATAATTTAGGCTTTTTAAGATTCTAATCCTTTTTTGTGTTGTATAATGTGAATGTGAAGGATAATGATATTGTTGAGATTGATACTTTCTTGGTTGATATTATATAGGTTAATACTAATCAATTTTTCTATGTGCTTGTTATTTTAAGAAATTTTCTTCCTAGACCGTCTTTGCTTGTCATCCCTTATCATTAGATGAAACTAACCCAAATATAGTTTTCAATACTTTTTGGGGTTTTGGCCTCTTGCTATTAGATGGAGATTATTCATTTGAGAATATAAATTGTGAAGTTTCCTATTAGATGCTAAATGCCTTGCTTAGTAACTTCTCAAAAGTTATTATGGTGAAACATTTTTATATGCTCCCTGCTATTTTCTTACTCGTGCAAAGGCCCAAGCGAGACTTACTATATCCAAAATATATCAATACATTAATAGCCTTAGGAGGATATCAATGACATACTACACAGTAGAGAGACCACTACCACCCTTTCCTTAGAGGCTGATCAAACATATTTTGGATAAGAAATTATCTTGGTTCTTAAATGTGTTTAAAAAGTTAACCATCAATATACCATTCTCTGAAGCTCTAGAGCATATGCCCACTTATTCTAAATTTATGAAGGATATTCTGAATAAGAAAAGAAAGATATGAGAATTAAAAATTGTAACCTTAACTGGAACATGTAGTGCTATCACTCAAAAGAAACTTTTTGAAAAACTAAAAGATCTTGGTAGCTTCGCCATTCCCATTACAATAAAAGATAAATTCTATTGTAAAGCTTTATGTGATTTAGGATCTAGCATCAATCATATTCCCTTATCCATTTTAGAAGAATAGACATAAAAGAGGTTCAACCTACCTATGTTATCCTTCAGTTTATTGATGAATCTTTCACTTATCCTAAGGGGGTAATAGATGTTTTGATTAAGGTAGAAAAGTGTATTTTACCTGTTGATTTTATTATCCTTGACATGAAAGAAGATAGGAAGACATATGTTATTTTAGGAAGAACTTTCCTAGCCATTAGAAAGGCTATGATTGATGTTCATAAATGATAATTGACTATGAGGGTTCAAGATCATGAAGTGACAATTGATGTTCTTAAAGCTATGAAGTTCCCTTATGAAAAAATTAGAATCTATTTAGAGTTGGTCTGGAAGACGCTATAGTGGAGCGCTTTAAAGAAGAATTGTTAGGGAAGAATTCAATAGAAGAAGAAATTGAGAAAGATGATGAGGACTTAGGAGAATCTGTTCAATCTATTGGAGATAATATTGAAATGTTTAGGTAGATTTTTTGAGACTTTAGATACTTCATCGATGGGTAGAACTTTGAGACCTTCTATAGAAAAAGCCTCTGACTTAAAGCTTAAGGTTTTAGCTAGCCATCTAAAGTATGCCTTTTTAGTTAAAAATTCAACTTTTCTTGTGATCATTTTCTATAAGAAGAGAAAATATAGCTTTTAAGTGGTCTATTGCTGTTACTTAAATGGCTTGATGCTAGAATTGTCTATCATATTTCTGACAGTGCTTGGGTGAGTCACTTTCATTGTGTTCCTAAGATGGGGGTATAGCTATAATAACTAATAAACACAAAGAATTTATTCCTATTAGGACTATCACTAGTTGGAGAATCCGCATAGATTATAGGAAGCTAATTAGGCCACAATAAAAGATCAGTTTCCTTTGCATTTCCTAAATCATATGTTAGATAGGTTGGCAAGACATTTATTCTACTATTTTGTATATGACTATTTAGGGTATAACCAAATTTCTATAACACCTAAGGACCAAGATAAGACTACCTTCACCAATCCTTATAGGACATTTGCCTTCAGGAGAACGTCTTTTGATCCTTGCAATGCTTATACTACCTTTCAAAGATGCATGATGACAACTTTTTCAAACTTAATTGAGAATGACATTAAAATCTTCATAGATGACCTCATTATTTTTGGCACTACATTTGATTCTTATCTTAAGCATTTAACTTACGTCTTGAAAAGATATATAGATACAAATTTAGTGTTAAATTGGGAGAAATATCAATTTATGGTGATCAAGGGTATGCTCTAGGGGCATAAATTTCTAAGGGATAATTAAAGGTAAACATTGTAAAAATTCAAGTTATAAAGAAACTATCCCCACCCACTTTTGTTAAAGGAATTATGAGCTTTTTTGGGCATGTTGGATTTTATAAAAGGTTTATAATGGATTTTTTTTTTTTAATTTAAAAAACCCTTATTGCATTTGTTGGAAAAGAATGTTCTTTTTTTTTATTTTTATACTGCATATCTTGAAGCATTTAATACCTTGAAACATCAGCTAATTACCACTCTTGATTGGTCCTTACCTTTTATAACTATTTGAGATGCAAGCAATCTTTCTATTGGTGTTGTTCTAGGTTAAAAACAAGATAAGAAATTTCATATCATTTCTTATGCTAATAAAATCTTAAATTTTACAAAATATAATTATACTACCACTAAAAAGGAATTAGTTGCCATTATTTCTCTTCTTGATAAATTTATATTTTATTTGATTGTTATTAAAGTAATTCATTTTTACCGATCATGCTACTATTAAATATCTTATGACAAATAAAGACAGCAAATCTAAATTAGTGAGGTGGATTATTCTCTTACAAGAAGAATTTGATAAGCACAAATCCTTTTTTTATTATTATTTTGCAAGAATGCAAATCACGTTTTCCAATCGAAAGAATACTTTTGCAAGCCATAATTCACGATTTTTTTTTTTAAAAAAAAAGCTCTATAGGCACCATTTAAATGTCTGAAAATAAAAATTAGTTATGCGTCGCATGAGTTAACAGTACACAGAACAACAGAACCTACAACTGTAGATTCATACCTGTCTATAACACACCTCTCATTCTTCCGGTTCGTTGTCCGGTCCGGTTTTCACAACCTTGCCTATAAGGCTTTCAAGTACAAATCCCTTTTTTATTATTATTTTGCAAGAAAGAAAATCACGTTTTCCAATCGAAATAAGACTTTTGCAAGACATAATTCACCATTTAAAAAAAAAAGATAGGCACCAATTTAATGTCTGAAAATAAAAATTAGTTATGCGTCGCATGAGTTAACAGTACACAGAACAACAGAACCTACAACTGTAGATTCATACCTGTCTATAATTTATTATTGCACCAAAGTTCCATAGAAGCAACATTTTAACCTATTTCAACGGCTTTAAGGACTTTTACTCTGCTTTGCCTTCAACATTTCCTTCGCTTTGTAAAGCGCGGTGTGAACATCCTGAAAATATGGATTAGTAGCCTTCTTCACATTTTCTACCCACTGCAATATCTTTGGGTGAGGTTCAAGGATTCTCTCACGATCTTTGTCGTGCCAAAGCTAATTCAAAGTGTTAAAATGTGTGAAATAGGGAGTTGTGATGGTCTCAGCAGTAAAAAAAGCTCCAAAGTAACTTGTAATTTTTCACAAAAGATAAATCTGTATTCTGACAAATATAATAGCAGCATAGATTCACACATGAAAAAAATATTATTGTACAAGTCATAAAAATATGATTGCTAAATTCGTATGATTTTTGTCCTTTTTTTTTTCTTTCTTTTACTTCTTAATAAAGTACGAAATATCTAATAGCCTATGAACCTAAAAGCAAAATATATTAACAAAGTAAAAAAAAAAAATGTGATCTATTTATGCAGAATTGCTATCATGCTTTTGACATCAAAAGTCAAATATGTCAACAAGGTTAAATAGGAAAATAAAAAGATTATATTCGTGATCTCTTTAAATTTCAAAGCCAATCTTTTGTAAATTATTTCGAAAGATTATTAATTCCCCTATGCCAAGAGCGACCCTAAACTCTCTTCAAATTCTGAATTTCAAGTTTGAAATTCTTGAATAAGACATCTAGAAGAAAACACCACTTCCAAATAAAGCCTCTCTCTCTCTCTCTCTCTCTCCCTCTCTCTCTCTCTCTCTCTCTCTCTCTAATAGTAAAAGTGTTATATCATTGAGTCAAGCATTAGGTATTTAAGCTTATTTTATTTGATGTTTTATATATGTAGCTTTTTGTGTTGCTTTAATACAAATCATTTTATTTATGTTTGGCTGTCTATGCAGGTGCATTTTTTGCTTGATTTCTATTTAATTACTCCTACAAGAACCAAACCGTGAGAAACATGGCATAGCCATCTCGCGCGGGTGAGAGAAGGAATACAAATTCAAAGGAGATAGGGAAAAGGGACTCGGGCAAGATTGACAAGAAGACCAAAGAGGCTAGATTCAAAAGGGGATTTGTCCTCCTATATCACATCTAGATGTGGAATCCGATGGTATCTCACTTCAAATCATGAGAATCAGATAACGATCTAAGAGGCACTGTCTGTAAGGATCAGAGTAAATTTAGGTGAACGATTTCTTATTTCTTTTACAGATTTGTTTAGGTTTATTTAAAATATTTTGATAGGAATGATTTATGTGAAAAATTATAAATGAAAAACTGATTTAAACCAGAATAAATCTTATATACATGCAATATAAATTTTTAATTTTAGTAATAGCTATTAGCCACTTTCTTGTAGGGAAGTACGAAGAACGAAACAAATAAGAAAAAGAAAATAATTATGAAGAACATCAAGATTTAATGTGGAAAAATTCAAAGAACGGAGAAAAAAATACTATGGAGCCGCACCACATCAAAAACTCCCTTTTGAAAAATGGGAGAAATTTTATAGATGTTCGCTCACTCTCTTCTTCACTTCACACTCACATCTACCATCATCAGATGCAAATAAAAGAGTTTCTCAAGAGTTGCATACCCTTCAATTAAATATATCTCTTAAAAAATATGATAAAAATAACTCAACCGACCCATAGTGCCACAATGTAATATCCATTTATAAGTAATGAGATACTCATCTCTTTTCTTAAATAAGATATTAGCAATTATAAAATCATAAGCTAAAAAAATTTTTAATATAATCATATCACCTTTATTAATCACTCCAAAGCAATAGCCACAATGAATACTTCTAAAATCATCTACCTCTATAACAACATTGTTCATTTAAATCTCCTCCAATAAAAATATTTTTTCAAGAGTTATCTTCTATATTAATTCTTCTAGGTCATTCCAAAATTTTAATTTTGAACACATATCAAAACCTACTTGAGTATAAATGCTTATAATATTAATAATCTTAGCATCAAAAATGATCTTTAAAGCTATAATTTTATCTACAATTATATTAATTTTGCAATATAATCCTTTAAATTCTTATCTATAATCACACCTACACTATTTATATTAAGATTCCTACCAAAATATTATAGTTTAAATCCCAAATTATCAATCACCTTAGCCTTCTCTTTAATCCATTTTGTTTCCTGAATGCATAGAATATTTATCTTCCCATGAATCATAATATCTATTAATTTCATTAATTTGTCTATAAGGGAACCTATATTCCAAGTACTCAACCTAATTTTAATTTCATGGACTAGTTTCTTTGCTCACATCCATCCATGATGTTGGAACCAATGCATATTTAACATTGCACCCGAGCGCTGGTGCAGCAGCCCTTGCACACTTGTCTATATATTCAGGTCATACAACATGTTGCTTCAAACAAACGCCCTAGCATTAACACAATGCATTAAAAATTAAATTTCATGATTATTCGACAAATTTTACGCTGGCTATCGACTACCTAACGCAATCTTCCGTTTTTCTCATCCAGTAATTGGGACCTAGCAACGGCAGTGTTAAGTACACACTTCATATCTAATAATATTATAGTATATAAGGCTTTGGCATCTTCATCTAAGTCATATTAGTTAGAAGGGTTTAAAATTGTTTTACTCTGATAAAGGGTCTTTGTCAAAGGTAATGTAGACAAGATTAATTTATGTGAAAATTGTAACTTGGGGAGGCAAACTAGGATAAGGTTTAGTGTAGGGCAACAAAATATTAACGGAACTGTTGATTACATACAATCAAATATTTGAGGACTGTGGGCTCCAAAAATTCGGCCCCAGCCTCCCCGCCGCGCGATTTCCTTTTATTCGGCGAGGGAGTTTTAACGGATAAGTTCCGGGGTAAATTTTGGAAGGCAGATGGGTTTATAGATAAGACACTACCCAGATATTTCCCCTCATTTTATGAGAACTTTATGATCTGAGTTCTGGTTTCCTATAGGCGAAAGCCCCTATAGTTAATTACCCCTCCCGATCACGAGAGAGAACTTTCAATTAAGGCTAGTCATCGATCAGATACGTAGAGAATACGTGTTATCTGGCATATAATAGCATCAATGGGTTGGGATTTGGGAATTGTGTTTGAATTTGGGTATTTGGAAATGTTTAGAAAGTTTGGAAATAGTTGGGAATTTGAAGCTTTTATATTTAAAATAGAAATTTCCACCATCTTTCAGTTAAAGCGGATGGTGGGGGAGTGGATGATAGACCCGATCAAGATCCCATGGTTCCGTCGTCCCGGGCCATCGTTGTCCTTGGTCTACTTAGTCAGAGGAGGTAGTCAACCCAACCTGACAGAAGGATCCTTGTCGGCAGCCATGGGTTGCTTCGTCCAAGGGGACCTTGTAAACATGGGGTGAATGTTTGTCTAAGGAGACAAATTTGAATCCACCTTAGCTGACAGAGGGCTTTGTGCCCTATCAATCATATCCTATTGATTCATATCTCAAGGATTTAATGTCAATAAGGAGCATATTAGCTCTGGCCATAACCGTATTTTATGGTGCCGTTTGGCAGAAAAACCACTCGGTTTT
>NW_021319083.1:16667839-16673805 GCF_001605985.2 Dendrobium catenatum | reverse complement strand
TAAGTCATTCCAAAAATTTAATTTAGAACTCATATCCAAACCTACTAGAGGAGCATAAGCGCTTATAATATTAACAATCTTATAATCAACAACAATCTTTAAAGCTATAATTCTATCTCCAATCCTATTAATTTTTATAACATTATCCTTTAAACTCTTATCTATAATAACACCTACACCATTTCTAGTACGACTCCTACCCGAATACCAAAGTTGTTTAAATCCTAAACTATCAATATTCTTAGTCCTTAGCCATATCTCCAACCCATTTAGTTTCCTGAATGCACAAAATATTTAAATTCCTATGAATCATAATATCTATTAATTCCATTAATTTTCATGTAAGGGAACATATATTCCAAGTTCTTATCCTAATTTTAGTTTCATGGACAAGCTTCTTTGCCCACATCCGTCCTTGATGTGGGAACCCTTGCCTATTTAACACTGCACCCTGGCGCCGGTGTAGCGGCCCTTGCACACTTGTCACTGTATTCAGGCCATACAGCGCGTCGCTTCCAGGGGACGCCCTAGCATTAACACAATTTCTTAAAGGATTCATGTCATTATTGTTCGACAAGTTTTATGCTGGCTGTCGACTACCTAACGCAACCCTCCACTTTTCTCATCCAGGACTTGGGACCTAGCAACGGCAGTGTTGAAGGCCCAATATGAATGTATAAAATAAATATTCCGGTCAAATTTATAACCGCATATTTATCCGAGAGTTTGAACCCTGTCTACTCCTATTTATCTGCTTAGGAGGATCGGGTTTCGTAGGCTTAATGCCTTTGTTTAGTGAATTCTTTTGATTGTAGGCTTTGAATGACTAATAAGAATGTATTGAAACAAATACATCGATCCCCACAACCGTCTATCTGTTTGATAGTTCGAACCTTGTCGACTCCTATTGATCCGTATAGAAGGATCAGGTTCAAACTAGAATTCACTTATCGACTCGCGCAGTATCCCTAGGCGTCACGTGTGTACCAATAACACACTCGCCGGGGCCCAAGCGAGTATTGATTGTATTTACCCATTTAGTGTACCTATGTGTATACAGATTACAGTGCACGTGCAAAAGTATTTAGGAACATTTGTAGTTGTGCATGTATTTGTCATTTGAATGCACAACATTTCTTTGAAGAGCTTATAAAAGCCTTCTATCTGCTTGTACGAACGTTGCAGATCCGGTGGCGTGGTTACTTGGATGTCATGAAGTATTTTCTCATCTTGACATTGACTCCCCTTTCTCACTTACCGGGGAAGGATTTTCTAGATTTTGAAGTTTGTTGCTTTGTAGAGAACTCTTTTTAAGATCATCAGTGTAATAGATTTGTTATTTCAGGTGTTTATGGGTACCAGAACTATTTTCTTCTAAAGTATAGAACTAAGAAGAGATTTTGAAACACCAGGAAGTTTGGTTCTAATTTGTTCAAACTTCCTTTCCGTTCTGCCAGGAAGTGTACTTTTTGTACATCGAGTCGCCCTTGTACCCGAGATACTTGAAGATCTTGACCACCAATGTCGTAGGTGATATCAATACTTGTTTCCACAGCGGTTCGTTGTAACTACGAGGTACCCACTGTTGTTATCCACAAGTAGGTTGTATTCATTTGCAGGGACCCGTTGTATCCACTACGACCTCTTAAAAATGTTTGTAAAACACTCATTGTTTCTGTGTCATATCCACCCTTTCATCAATCTCGGGTGGTTTGATTGTACTCGCTTGTAGGGGCAGCTCTTTGAAGATTGATCTCCAATGTCGCCTTCTCAATCAACGGGCGTTGGGGAGATTGTCGTAGGAGATACTTGTACTTGTGCCCACAGTGGTTCGATGGTGCTTACAATATGCCCACTGTTGTTATCCACAAGTTGCTTGTGTTTGCTGGCGAAAGACTGTTGTATCCACTACGACCTTCTAGATGTATTTGTAGAAGAGCAGTTGTCCCTATACCATATCCACCTTTCACCAATCTCAGGTGGGTTTTTGTATATTTGCACTTGTTTGTAGATCGTAGGTTGAATGCGTAGGAGCCTTTAACTGTAGATTGTGGGCATTTGCATTTGTCGTGTTATATACTGAATACATTCGTAGGAGGTGTTGTAGTTTGATTAGTGTCGAATCTGACTCAAGTCTGAGTCCAGTTCGAATCAACCTCCTGAGCTCAGTGTGCAAGGTTGTTTCTTTGTCCCTTGTAGTCCAAGTCTTGTCCCATTTTAGTGTCTTCCGCACTTACTTCCTTTGAATTTGAGTCTGAATGTATGTTCAAATGATTATTCAGTCTCCTGGAGTATTTGCAGGTTCATTTTTGTGTTCAAATTGATTTGAATTTGATTCCAATTTGATTTTATTTTATTTGTATTTGGTCCTTTAGAAATCATTTGAATTTTGGTTTTGATTTAGTTTCCCAAGTCCACTGTTCAAGTTCATCTGAGTTCCACTGCTCGTTCTTTTGAGTTCAAAAGCGCACAAGTCATTGTTCTTTGGAGTCCAGGCTCTTGTTCTTTTGAGTTCAAACAGGTCCGAGTGTGATCGTACATTCACCCGAAATTTCGGCAGCCTCCCGACGTCTCCCAAGTTTAGGAAAAAACTACGAGAAAACTGGGCCTTCCCACCACGCGCAATAAAGACGTGCATGGTAGGTGCCCTTTTTCGAGGACACCGCGGCCGTGATTTTTCTTCCCACCACGCGCAATAAAAGCGTGCATGGGGTATTTGTTACCTATTGCAAGAAAAGAGCAGTTTGCTTTCTCCCGCCCAAGGGTACTTATGAATTGTTCCGGCCACGCAAAGAAGAGAGTACACCAGGCTCACCTGGCCTCGTCGTGTGCGTCAAACCGGTTTCCCTCCTACCACGCTCACTAAAGGCGTTCTTAGGTGGTCTGCCGGCTCGGCACGCATGTCGAGGCAGGAGGGCGAGGGTCGCCTACTTACGTCGTCTAGGAGTCGCACCGGGTTCCCTCCTACCACGCTCACTAAAGGCGTGCTTAAATGGTCCGTCGGCTCGACGCGCACGTCAAAGTAGGAGGGCGAGGGAAGGCGACTATCCGCCTCGTCATAGGTGTCGGACCGGGGTCCCATCCCACCATGCGAAATAAAGGCGTCTATAGGCGGTCTATCGGTCCGCAATGAATGTCGAGGACGGAAGCCTGAGTTTAGGGATTATACCTTCGGGAACCGGCGGACCAGTGGTTATCGGTGATGGGGCTCGGATGTCGAGGCGGGAGAAGCGATTTTTTTTATTTCATTCATTTTTATTGTAATTAGTATTAATTATAATAATAATTAAATAATTATAATTAATAATTAACGAGTAATTATTAATTAATTATAACTAATAAACTAATTATAATTATAATCAATAATTAACAATAATTAATCGAAATTAATTATAGTTAATCAAATAATTATAATTAATTATTAACTATAAATCAATCATAATTAACAGATTAATTACAACCATAATTAAATAATAATTAAAAATAATTAATAGCAATTACAAAAAATTAATCTCCCCCTCTCTCCCTCTGCTTACGGGTTCGGCCAAAGAAGCGTGAAAGGGAGAAAATTACCTTCACCACCAGCGAGCTCCCTTGTTGGCTCCGATCAAACAGGAAGGGAGAGGCGACAAAGGAGCGAAGTCGGACGACCTCAAGGAGGCGAAGAAGCGCGCGAAGGGAGTAAGTTAACTTCACGGTCGGCAGCTCCCGTTCTTGATCCGACCAAAATGTCGTGACTTTCGATCTCACAGGAAGAAGAGAGACAAGAGCGGGGGTCGCGTGCGTAAGAGCTCGGAGAGGAGAGCGAGAGCGTGAGGGAGAGCTTCAGAGAGCCAGAACCTCATGCCTCTCATTTCGTTCGGCTTTTAACGACTCGAGGTGAGTCGTGTGATGAAACGACGCGAGGTCGTGCGAGGAGTGT
This sequence comes from Dendrobium catenatum, assembly GCF_001605985.2. Lineage (NCBI taxonomy): Eukaryota > Viridiplantae > Streptophyta > Magnoliopsida > Asparagales > Orchidaceae > Dendrobium > Dendrobium catenatum. The sequence continues at coordinate 16,669,883 of NW_021319083.1, read as the reverse complement.
CGCAAAGACGTCTGCGACGTGCGACGACGTGCGCGGAACGGCTACGACGTGCGAGCATGTGAGGTAAGGGATTTTATTTTGATTTTTTTTTCTTGTTTTCTTTGTTCTGCTTTGCTGGCTTACGGGAAAAGGGTCAACAAGGACCTACTCCCATTTTAATGTATGGTGAAAGTGGATACTTATCTTTATCATAGATGATTTTTTCAAGAAAAAGCTTAGATTCATATTTTGAAATATAAGAATGACACTTTCAAGACATTTTAATTGCAGCTAAGATGAAACGATGTCCAACTGATAATGGCAGATCAATTGCGCCAATTATATCCGTACTCTAACATTCAAACGGCCCAGAGGCAATTGTGGGGTGCAACGGGTTTGATGGTTGATGTATAATGTCACTATTAATTTGACGTTCATGACACTTTTTAGCATATTCAATACACTCTCTCACCATCGAGGGCTAATAAAAACTCATTTTTTATTTTTATTGCCATTTTAGGGCCTAACTGATGTGCTATACAAAATCCTTCATAAACTTCGATTACTACCTTATTAGCATCTTCAATTCCCAAGCATCATAACCACATTTAATCGAAGGATCAACGATAAAGAGTATCATTAACAAATGCATACCGCAAAGCTCTTTTTCTAATATGTGAAGCAAACGATTTCTCTAATGGAAGCTTATGTTCTTTGAAATAATTGATGAAAGGTTGTCTCCAATCATCTTGCTCTTCAATCATGAAAGCATCCTTTTAAAATTCTAATACTTCTTCAGAGTTATATTTTTCTTGAGTAGTTTGTGACTTATCTTTTTGGGTTTCAACAATAATTTGTGTTGATTTGTATCATTCTGACATGAACTTGATGACCCCTCTATCAATAGGGATTGTAGAATTGCTGGCACTAGCACTCAACGGGTATGAACTCCAATCAACACTAGCTCATCGTTCATGCCTGCCATTTCTTTTGCTAACTTGGCGAGAGAATCTGCCGTGCTATTTTGTGCTCGGGAGACTCGGGTCAATGTAATGTGTTGAATTTGTTTCATGAGTTCAAGAACTCATTTGTGACAATAGACTAACTCAAGCCTATTAATTTTATAAATACCCAATACTTGATTTATGATAAGCTGAGAATCACAAAAAATATGAAGGTTTTGGATCCCTATTGAAATAGCAATCTCAAGACCCTCAACTAAGACTTCATAATCAGCATTAGTGTTTGTTCGAGGCTCAGTCAAATCAAATAAGTATATGATTATCCCCCCAACAGGTGTTATAAAAATGAGACCAACACTAGCACAAGCCTTTGGAATGTTTGGAGGTTAAGAAGGTTTAATTGATTATGCTCCATCAATATACATTTCACAAAATTGTAGTTTTTCTTTATCTTGAATAGGTAGAATTTGTTCATCAGGTTAGTCATCATTGAATGGTGAATCTACAGGGATGTGATGTATAGCGAGAAAACCTGCCAAGACTTGACCTTTAACTATCTTTTGTGGGACATATGTGATATCAAACTACAAAAGTATAACTACCCATCTGGCTAAACGACCTGTCAATGCTAGTCATGTCATCAAGAACTTCAGTGGATCGATCTTTGTTATGGCATTTGATAAATTTAATAATAACTTTAGTAAAAAGAATGATAAATTTAAGAATAACTTCAGCTCACAAAGAGCAAAATGTCTAATTGATTGTATCAATATTATTCATTCTCAAATGGTCTCATGCTAGTGGGGATGTGACATGTGTCCTCTAACCGAGTGATTTTGCTACAAAATAGCACCACTATATCACAGTTATAATCAAAGCTTGTATGTTGTCCAATGGTTAAAGGCCCCCTCGAGTAATAAATTATAGGGTACACTCAATAAGGCATAAAGCTTTCTGTTAGCTAAGGTTGACTAAAATTTGTCTCCTTAAACAAGCATCCACCTCAAGTCTACAAGTTACCCTTAGACGAAACAACCCATGGCTACTAACAAGGATCCTTTGGTAAGATTGGGTCAACTACCTCCTCAGACTAAGTAGACTAG
>NW_021319083.1:16635217-16667694 GCF_001605985.2 Dendrobium catenatum | reverse complement strand
TCAATACCAAGTGGTACTAGCTCAGTACCGAGCGTGTACCGAGCATGTACCGCTCAGTACCGAGCATATACCGCTGAGTACCGAGCGGTACTAGCTCGGTACCGAGCGTGTACTTGCTCAATACCGAGCGGTACTGGCTCGGTACCGAGCATGTACCTAGCAGTACTGAGCATGTACTGAGCGGACAAATGAAAGAAAGCTGAATCAGGAGTTATTCAGGCTTTCGTTACTGCACGTCAAAGTCAAGGCCACAACACCACGTACCTGCTCTTCCGACCTAACAGATGCCTAAACGTTTCCTGCACTCACAACTTCGTCTTCGTTTCTTTCCCTGCGTCCTCTCCTTCCGACTTCATCTCCTACACTCACGGCTTCGTCTCCTTCCCTCACGACTTCGTCTCTTTCCTCACGGCTTCGCCTCTAGTTTGTCTTTCAATTCTCACAGGAAGCCCTAATCCTATACGCGAAAACACGAACACGAATCGGTTGCGTCGTATTTATATATATACCGAAGAAAAAATTTCGAGGCGGTGCCTCATACTGCCTCGAGGCGTTATGCTCTAGTGCGTACGCCTCATGCGAAAAAATCGTAGGCTTCGCTGGATGGTTCGAGGCGTAAGCCCCGATACGCATGACTTCCGCCTCGAATTGAGGCGCGACTCAATGCAGACGCCTTGTCCGCTTTTTTAATGGTTGGTATAATGTCACTATTAATTTGACGTTCATGACACTTTTTAGCCTATTCAATACACTCTCACCATCGAGGGCTAATAAAAACTCATTTTTTATTTTATTGTCATTTTAGGGCCTGACTAATGTGCTATACAAAATCCTTCATAAACTTCGATTACTACCTTATTAGCATCTTCAATTCCCAAGCATCATAATCACATTTAGTCGAAAATCAACGATAAAGAGTATCATTAACAAATGCATACCGATTTCTCAAATGGAAGCTTATCTTCTTTGAAATAATTGATGAAAGGTTGTCTCCAATCATCTTGCTCTTCAATCATGAAAGCATCCTTTTAAAAGTCTAATACTTCTTCAGAGTTATATTTTTCTTAAGTAGTTTGTGACTTATCTTTTTGGATTTCAACAATAATTTGTGTTGAGTTGTATCATTCTGACATGAACTTGATGACCCCTCTATCAATGGGGATTGTAGAATTGCTGACACTAGCACTCAACGGGTATGAACTCCAATCAACACTGGCTCATCGTTTATGCTTACCATTTCTTTTGCTAACTTGGCGAGAGAATCTGCCTTGCTATTTTGTGCTTGGGAGACTCGAATCAATGTAATGTGTTGAATTTGTTTCATGAGTTCAAGAACTCGTTTGTGACAATAGACTAACTCAAGCCTATTAATTTTGTAAATACCCAATACTTGATTTATGATAAGCTGAGAATCACAAAAATATGAAGGTTTTGGATCCATATTGAAATAGCAATCTCAAGACCCTCAACTAAGACTTCATATTCAACTTAATTGTTTATTCGAGGCTCAGTCAAATCAAATGAGTATATGATTATCCCCCCAACAGGTGTTATAAAAATGAGACCAACACCAGCACAAGCCTTTGGAATTTTTGGAGGTTAAGAAGGTTTAATTGATTATGCTCCATCAATATACATTTCACAAATTTGTAGTTTTTCTTTATCTTGAATAGTTAGAATTTGTTTATCAGGTTAGTCATCATTGAATGGTGAATCTAGAGGGATGTGATGTACAGTGAGAAAATCTGTCAAGACCTGACCTTTAACTGCCTTTTGTGGGACATATGTGATATCAAACTACAAAAGTATAACTACCAATCTGGCTAAACGACCTGTCAATGCTAGTCTTATCATCAAGAACTTCAGTGTATCGATCTTTGCTAGGGCGTTTGATAAATTTAATAATAACTTCAGTAAAAGAATGATAAATTTAAGAATAACTTTAGCTCACAAATAACAAAATGTGTATTTGATTGTATCAATATGATTCATTCTCAAATGATCTCATGCTAGCGGGGATGTGACATGTGCCCTCTAACCGAGTGATTTTGCTACAAAATAGCACCACTATATCACGGTTACGATCAAAGTTGTATGTTGTCCAATGGTTAAAGGCCCCCTCGAGTAATAAATTATAGGGTACACACAATAAGGCATAAAGTTTTCTGTTAAGGTTGACTAAAATTTATCTCCTTAAACAAGCATTCACCTCAAGTCTACAAGTTACCCATAGATGAAACAACCCATGGCTACTAACAAGGATCCTTTGGTTAGATTGGGTCAACTACCTCCTCAGACTAAGTAGACTAGAGACCACGACAGCCCGGGACGACAGAACCATGGGATCTTGATAAGGTTCGTCATCATCTTAAAAAAAATAAATAGTATAATTCTTAAAAAAATTACATGTTGCTACTACATGCTAGGTATTTCATGACTAGCCTTAATCGAAAGTGATCTCTCATCATCGGGAGGAATAATTAACCATTGATGCTTGCACTTATGGAAAACATATAACCAAATTATAAAGTCCTCACAAAATGAGAACAAAATCTCTAGGTAGTGCTTTATCCCAAAGTCAATCTACCTTCTAAAAAATTTGACCTTGAACATCATTAAAAATCTCCTGACAAAGAGGCCAGGGCGCAAATTTTCCAAGCCCACAACTTTTTGATCGCAAGTGTATCCTTTCACAAGTCTCCTCTAAAATTATGCCATGCTCACTAATTACTGAAGATTCCTAGGAAAAAATACCCCTTGCTCAGATTTCTCCATCCCCCAACTTGAATGATTTTAGTTTTTGCAACCCTAGTACTTCAAAAGTTATCTAGTTGCATCATTTCGTCTCTCGGATCTTACTCTATTTGGAGCTTTTGTTATTTGAAGTCTCACTCCTTAATTCATATAGATATATATTTTTTAACTAATTAAAATTATCACACAATTTTTTAGATTTTACATGGAATGATTTCCATTTTCTTTATCTGAATTTAAATACACTTTTAAATTAAAATTCTTTTAAGTATTATTATATTTAGTGACCATATGCTAATTTTCTCATCATATGCTATTTGATCAGATTTGCGTTATCCAATTGAGATGGTCCTAAATGTTCTATTATGTTCACTTTATTAGGTTTTATATGTCATAAATATCTTAATTAAATAAATTAAGATTAATTTTAATCTCTCTAATATTCCTTAACCTTAAAGCTTAATACATACAGGTGATATATAACCCTGAATTTCATTAGAGAAATAAAACCTTAATTAATCCATAGTGATGTAAAGAAAATAGCTAATTATTGATTAACATGGCCAATCATGACTCAACCCAAGTATAATTAACATAATAAATATTTAAAATTCTGATAATAGTAATTAAATTTATAAATAAACATTCAATAACCTAAATAATTCATTAATTAACAATTTCTCTTATTAATTAATTAATTAATTATCGCATACTTAATTTTCATGATTTAATATTTTAATGATATTTGTGGAATCCTAATTATCTTAATTAAATCCTAATTAACCTCTATTAGCCATAATATTAGCGTACATAATTAATGATAAAATATCTTAATGTATTAGTTAATTATTTTGTCTGATTATCAAAACTAAACACCAATAAAACTTAAATTTCTTTATTATAATAAATAATCTTTAATTAGATAAATTCTTTTCAAATCACCCTAAATTAGTCTAACTAATCAAAACAACCTTACGAATGCTTTCAAAACGTGTGTTTTCATAATTTGAAAAAACGGTCTATTTTATTTCCAAAGACGAGAGATGATAACATGGTTGCCAAAATTTTTTTTCTTAAGCCTGTTTTTGAAAACTGGAAACAAAAAACACAAATGAAGTGAATCCAATGACGGCCAAGTTTTCTAAGTGATGATAAAGCTAGCGTGCCAAAACATTTTACACACTGGGCAAATGATGGTCTGTTCGCATTTCACAAAAGGAAAAACTAGATAGAACGGCCACGTATATAGGATGCATAAAGTAAGATCACCAGACTAGAAAAGAAAAAGATGCTAGTATTGGCTGGCTTTAAGAAATGGAGCAGAGTTCTCAGGAAAGTTTGGAAGTTTGACTTGTTTGTTCATATATGTGTTCATTTAAGTATACGAGCATAACATACTACAACAACAACATCAAGCCTTTGTCCCACCACATGGGGTTAGCTACATGAATCCTTTTTCTACATTGTGCCCTATAAAAGTCAAATTTTTGTTTAAATTTAATAAAGAAAGATTATTTCTAATATTTTCTAATCAAGTCTTTTTAAATCTACCTCTACCTTTCTTAACATAAGTCAAATCTAATACCTCAACTTTCCTAACTAGGTCATCGGAAGGCCACCATTTTATGTGACCAAACCATCTAAGGTGACTCTTTCGAATATTATCTTCCACTGGCGCTACTCCAACCTTTTCATGTATATGCTCATTTCGTATCATTTCTTTAAAGGTAAATCCACTCATCCACCTGAGCATCCTCATCTCTGCAACACGTAACTTAGTATTATGCTTCTCTTTTAATGGCCAACATTCGGCACTATGAAGCATTGCAGGTCATCTCTCTAAACGAGCATAAGATTAAAAAAAAAATTCACTCATTCAAAAAATGAGTTAAACACAAACATGAGTATACATGAGGCTCCCAAACATATGACAACAAAAATCTAGCTGCCAAGCATAGCACAAATTTGTATTGATTAACTACCACTAGAAGCGAATATTAACAAAAAAAATGCCAAACAACTATCATTAGAAAACTTTTTCAAGAAAATAGCTAAGATTGAATCGATATTTGTACCTCAGATTGCATAATTTCACAGACAAGGCTAAGATCAGCAATGGATGGATGAGGATTTCCCAATAAGAAATTTGCATCTCCACTGAGCCACATGAATTCAATATTTGAAAAAGAAGATGACAGAAGTTTCTCAGCTTCCGTTGAAGCTTGAGGATTCAATGTTCGTCCAAATATTGGTGCTAGTACAGTGTTCATAACAAAGGTAACTGCTTCCCATGTAGTCATCAATGGCAAGTAAAAGTATATCAATTAGAAATAGAGATATCATTAATGTGCAGGCTAAAGAATCATAAGTTTTATGAGTCTAGCAAATGCTTAAACAATAAGATGAATACAAAAGCTTAGAAAAAAGTTGATAGACTTTCGGAATATCCTTCATTCCTTCTATGCCTGTATCTATTAAAATATGTGAATCACTTGGTCTAAAGGAATTCTCCCTCAATTTTGGTTAAGGATTCTCAAACCAAATATTACAAGTTTCTGGCAGAGCGGTACATAATACCACCCCAATAGCAAGTCAAATCTCTCCCTGTACTCCATGTCAGTCCCCTCCTGAGTCAAGACAAGGAATTGCTCGTGTAGATCTCCTTCTTAAATAGCTCAGAAACGTTCCAACAAGCAATACATAAACTCCTCCCATGAATTGATCAGATATCTAGCCTCACTCCATTGGAACCAAGCAAGAGCTTTCCCTTCCAAACATAACCCTACGGTTGTTAGCTTCTACTCCTCTCTCAATCCATTCACCGGGAAATATCTATCCACCCGGTATAACCACCCATGGGCATCCTGCCCTTTGAATATCAGCATCTTCAACTTCCTCACCCAAGCATTGACATCGCTCCAATAGATTCTTTCTCCTCCAATGTAGTAGTTGTCGTGATTCCTCCATATTTCCCCCAGTGTATCAAGGGTAAGAATCCCACCTTTCTTCCACCCGCCTCACATGATCTGATCCCCATGGCTCGACTAATCCCCCCTTCTCCGATCATCCTCTCCCATTGCCCAAAAGACCTCCCATAGTGATCGGCTGTGGGCTCCGAAAATTCGTCCCTGGCCTCCGCCCAATTTTTTGCTTTATATTTCAGCGGAGTTTTAACGGATTACGTTCCGAGGTAAATTTTGGAAGACATGAGTTTGTAGATAAGACACTACCAAGAGATTTCGCCCTTATTTTGCGAGTACTTTATGATCTGAGTTCTGATTTCCTATAGGCGTAAGCCCCTATAATTTAAATACCCCTCCCGATAACGAGAGAGAATTTTCAATTAAGGCTAACCATCAATCAGATACCTTGTATCCATAGATATGTAGTATCATGCATATAGTAACAGCATGGGTATTTGGAATGGTTGGAGAATTGGAGAATTTGGAGAATTAGAAGATTTGGAGATTTGAAATGTTTGACATTTAAAATGGAAATTTCACCATCTTGCACTAAAAGCGGATGGTGGGGGAACGTATGATGAACCCGATCAAGATCTCATGGTTCCGTCGTCCCTGGTCAGCATAGTCCCTAGTTTACTTAGTCAGAGGTAGTCGACCCAACCTGACAGAAGGATCCTTATCGACAGCCATGGGTTGCTTCGTCCAAGGGTACCTTGTAGATGAATTTGAATCCACCTTAGCTAACAGAAGGCTTTGTGCCCTATCGATTATATCTTATTCATTCATATCTCAAGAATTTGATGCCGCTCTGACCATAACTGATATTTCTTGGTGCCATTTGTTGGCAAAATCACTCGATTCAAAGGGTCTCGGGTCATAATCGTTTATCCTGCGGTGTCATTTGGCGGCAAAACCTCCGGTCAGAGGACACGTACCACGTTCTTATTGGAAGGGGATTGTGTTAGACCGGTCCAGTGGACCGGTCCGCACGGGACCGACCGAGTCGTGAAACAGGCGCAGTTTCGCCTGGGCGGAAGCCGCACGCACACATGATCCACGGGAGCCCTTTTTGGAAGGTTTTTTAATGGAGTTTAGGAGGGAAATTGATTGTAGAGACTGTTTAGGGAATTCTTTTTGAATGGTATGCATTAAATAGTATATTTTCCTAGGGTTTGAGCATCTTGAATTTGGCTGAAATTGAGATCTCTTAGATTTAGGTTTTCTTTGGGCTCTAGCAGCGTCTAGAGATTTGGGAGAGATCGATCCTCCTCTTGAATTGAGGATCAATTGTATCTTCTCTATTTTCTTTGATTTCTATTGAAATACAAATAATATCTTGTGTTTTTCTCCTGTTTTTCCCTATTTCCTGCTGCGTTTTCATCGAATTCCTACTGTTTTGCTGCTGTGGACAGCAGTTGGCTGCTGTAATTTTACGGGTTTGGGATAGAAACACTTGCGAATCCAAGTGTTTCCGACCGGTCCACTAGACCGATCTAACAGATTGTTTAAGAAAAACTCTTAATGATATTTTCGACTATGCATTAGTTCTATGTGAGCTTAGATAAATTTTAATTTGTCCACCCTGGCAAACTATTACGGAGGATGAATGGATTTTTCTTTAAATGGTTTGATGGTTGAATTTCAATTTTAAATATTTGGAATTTTTGGAATTTTTTAATTTTTTTAAGTACTTTAATGGAACTTGGAAGTCATTTGAAAATATTTGTAAACCCCTCCGATTGAGATAAACATTCAACATGGCCATCATCGGGGTGACTTTAAGATCACTTATATTTTCGTGGGAATTTGAATTTTGTGAAAGTTAGGTGGCATTACAAATGGTTTGAGTTAACCCTTCCGATTGTGATTTTCATTCAACGTGGTCATAATCAGGGTATTTGGGGTCATTTCTATTCAAAAATATTTGCATTATGTAGATGAACCTTGTCGACTCTGTCAAATTATCGACAGAGGATCGGGTTGCATAGATTTTATGCCTTTATTAGTAAATTATCTTGATTATGAGCCTTGAAGGCCTAATATGAATGTATTAAAATAAATATATCGATCGCCACAACTGTATATTTATTTGATGGTTCGAACCCTATCTACTCTAATTTACCTGCTTAGAAGGATCAGGTTCAGCTTTAGCGACCCGCGCAGCTTTCCTAGACATCACGTGTGTACCAATAACATGCTCGTTGAGGCCTAGGCAGGTGTTTAGGGGCATTTTATAATTAAACTCTGTCGACTCCTTTTTATCAGCTTAGGAGGATTGAGTTTAAATGTGTTCACCCGTGTAACATCTTTAGAGGTCATCAATAACATGCTCGTCGATACCCATGCGGGTTTATTATAATTACCCCTTTGTGTACCTATGTGTATACAAACTACGGTGCATTTGCAGTGGTGTTTTAAAATATTTGTAAACGTCATCTGTCCGCTTGCATGAATGTTGCAGATCTAGTGGCATGTTGTAGCAACTTTTGGATCGAGTTATTTACTGTTTTGTACAGGTAGACCGTCGTGCACTATTTATTGCTTTCTGCAACTGAATCATAGTGCACTAACGAATCTCTTGCTTTTGGGATACAGGTAAAACATAGCTTTATCACCTGGTTGCAACTACGTAGCTCAATATTCTGATGTAAACTCCCTTTTCTCATTCACTGGGGAGGTTCTTCTTGAATTTTGTGGCCACTGCCATGAAAAGAACTCCTTTCAAGCTCTTTAGTGTAGTAGACTTATTATTTCTGATGTTTGTGGATACTAGAAATATTTTCTTCCTAAGTAAAAGACCAAGAAAAAACTTTGGAACACCGTGAAGCTTAATTCGAATTTGTTCAAACATCTCTTCCATTCTGTCAGGTGTCCTTTTCCGTACATTGAGTTGTCTTCATACTCAACGTACTCGCAGCATCTCAATCACCGCTGTTGTAAGTGTTGTATGTACTTGTGTCCACAGGGGTTCATTGCACTCACGATATACCCACTATTGTTATCCACAAGCGGCTATATCAAGTATTACTGCTTGCATAGAGTGTTCACTACAATCTCCTGGACGTACTTGATTGTAGGAGGATCATTATGTTTGCTTCATATCCACCTTTCACCAATCTCAGATGGTATGATGATCGTTCTTATTTGTAGAGACAGGTCTTCCACTATCAAACGTCAATATTGCCATCTTAATCTACAGGCATTATTGTTGTGTTGGAGATCTCAATAGCGCATATAGGACACATATACATTATGCAACCATTTGTTGTTCTTGCAGGTACGATGCACCTGATGTCGTAGAGACTATTATAAGAGTCCACTACATTCTTTGTTTGTATGCATTAAGGTCTTGTAATGTGCCTGCTTGTACCTCGATTTTGGTTACGAAGATGTTGCAAGATCCTTCCTACAAGAGTTCATGGTCATTTGTATTTGTTGCATCTTAGTAATATTTGTTTACAATGATCAATGTATTTCATCTGACATTGAGTCACTATTGGTCGTACAAATGTTTTTGTAGTTTGAGTTCTCTCGTATATGATTCAAGCTTTATTCCTTGTATATGTTTGATTCCAAGTTCAATTTCATTTAAACTTGAGTTCATCGAGTACAAGTCCAACTTAATATTGTATAGTCCGAGCTCAAGTGCTTGTTCAGAGTCTTCTAAAATCTTTGCAAGTTCAATTACATAAATTTAGATCCAGTCTGATCTTATTTTATTTGGGTTTGACCTTTTATTCGTCATTTAAAATTTATTCAGGTTTAAGTCAGTAAGTCCACTGTTCATTTGAGTCTAAGTTCTTGTTCTCTTGAGTTCAAACCAGGTCCCAATGCAGTCTTACATTAATCCGAAATTTCGACAGCCTCACGGCGTCTCCCACGTTTAGAAAAAATTTCAGGAGTCTAGATCTCCCGCCACGTTAAATAAAAGCGTGCACGATTACTGTCATAGGACACCACGGCCGTAATTTTCTTCTCCCACCACGCTAGAGAAAGGCGTGTATGCGTCTTCGGGCACCAGTTTGAAATAAGCAATTTTACATTTAACCCTGCTTAGCCATAAGCGTCGCACCGGGTTCCCTTCCCACCATGCTAGAGAAAAGCGTGCATGTTACTTTCTGGTACGCTGCTAACGCCAAAAACAGAGTTTTGTGATTACCCGCCCCGTCGCAAGCATCGCAACGAATTTCCTCCTACCACGCTAGAGAAAATGGTGCATAAGTGGTCGTTCGCCGTGTTGCAAGTGCCAAGAACAAGTTTTCGAAGTTTAGGAGGTTATACCTACGCGATGGTTGGTGACGACGGCAAAGACAAAAATCCCCCTCTTTTTTTAATATTTTCTCTTTTTTTTTTTACTTTCTCTTTTTTTGTTTTTTGAACATATCTTCTATGCTTCTTGATCGATCCTTTATTTGCTTTCTTGGAAGTACCTTCACCAACATCATCGCTATGAGAACAAAAACTTTTTGAGTGAATGGATTACCACATCAGCTTTCAAAGGATTAGTCACTTGAATAACTTGCTCAATGAAGATTCACTATCATCTTCCCTTTCTTGCTTCAAAATATAAAAATCATCAATGGATTCTTGAAGCTTTAGAATCTCCATGTTTCCAATGCCATATGTCTCATTTTCCTCAAAACTTGAAATGGAGAAGGTCAAAAAATTTCTAAAAATAGCAGTACGGATGCCATGGATTATAGATAATGTTGGAGTTTCATGTGAAGCTATACAACATATATTAACCAATCCAAAAATGCAGGTCTTGGCAGTCTGATATGCAACACCATCTAGATCTTCACCTCTCATTAGTATAGCCAAGCTCCAATTATACATGTTGATAGATTGCTGCTTCCAAAGCAGATGGACAACTGATGCATCACGTGGAATGAGTTCGGACATATTCCATTGCATGCTTGTACAACCTCTTGAGGTGGTGATGATTGAAAGGTATGCCTGCTCAAAATTATCCATGAGGCGAGGGTCTTTTCGGGAGACAGAGAACTTAATCCTCTTGTAACAGTTGTAGAGGTTTCGGATCTCCTCTTTGTCGAGCTTATCCATGCCGTGTTTGTCAGTTTCGGTAGAAATGGGAATGGGAAATTGTTTCTTGAGAACATTGCAGGTTGTAGATATATTCCTATTCTGGTTCAGAGTCTGCCATGGACTTTTGTCAGAAACTCTTTTAGGAACCTCATTCTGAGTACCCTCACCACCTTCAACAGATGGGATGTTAAGTATCTGTGATTGAAGAATCCCCAAAAGTTCCATATACTCAACTCTTGTAAAGGTTTCCTCAACATGAGCTTTATAGTAACCTTTTATAGTTGGAACAATGAAGAACTCATCATCAGAAGTAAGATTAAGACCAGCTTCTTTTCCTCACTTCACATACTGAGCTTTCCCACCATAGACTTCCCAGTTATTACAAAATGAAAGTACTAATCTTATATGATGACTTCTAGCTTCACTCACAACGAAGTCCAACCCCTTGAACAATTCCAAGTCTCCCTATCTCTTTAGGTTTCTGTAATATATCCCGTGTATTTCCAGGCACCAGCAAGTCTATGATCTTCCATGACCGTCCAGGCCCCTTCGCAACAAAATTTGCAGGCTTTCCATTCCCATCTCCATAACTCCCCAGCTCCTGCCTAAAAAAAGGCTTTCTTTCTTGGCCGACCACGCTTCGTGGATTCATCTTTGAGCTTATAGCAAAGCTTCAATACAGGGATGATGCCTTCGGAGTGGAGTTGGTGGATGTGATCAGTGAGCAGTTTTCTGGCTTACTTAGGCCAGAAGATTGAAGAGGCGGATGGCAGCAAGAGTTCACGTGGAGTTCGAATGGAGGGATTGGATGGGATTCAGACTTGCTTGGCCTTGTGGAAGAAGGTTCGAGTGTGGACTTCATGAAGGATCAAAGCAATAGGAGTTGGGGAATTAGAGCTGTGATTTTAGGGAGCAGAGAACTCTTGGTTAGAGAGGTTACGGACTTGGGAAGAGCAGGTGAAAGCTGAAGTTGAGGACGGTTCTCCCGCTCCACACTCCCTACGTAATAATTTCTGGCACTCCGCACCTAATAATTTCTCGAAGTTGAGGGACAACCAAAACGAGCTAGAGAAGTTTTCTGTTCTTCATTTTAACGACACCTAAGGCATTTGTTGGAGGCCAGCTGTGAGACTTTACGCGACATGACGGAGGTTCAGCGAAAAATCAGGGATTTAGCAGAGATTCGGTTGATACGAGGCAGTTTAATTAATGGCGATGGGATTTTTATTTTGACTTTAAATTTTTTAATTTTTCTTTAAATAAATAATGATATTAATAATATTATATTATTATTATATTAATTCAAAATGATAGAATTGTGCTAATAAGTCAAAAATAGTCTAGACTTTTAATTTTTTAATTTTTTTTAAATAAATAATGACATTAATAATATTATATCATTATTATATTAATTCAAAATGATAGAACTGTGCAAATAAGTAAAAAATAGTCTAGATTGATACTTTCTTGATTTGCGTGCCGATTGCCCCATTTTGCATGTCGAGTGCCTCGTTTTGCACGTCAATTTTGACAATAATCATAATTGGACAAATTGAGAGTGCATTAAGGGTATTACCGATGTTCTGGTTGCAACTATGTAGTCTGTTTCGCGATCATACGTCATTTGGGTAGTGCCAAGCGACCTTTTAATCGAAATTCGCACTTTGCCTCGAAATTTGTGCCACCAATCTGGATGATTCAAATTGAGCATCGAAAGTGTTGTTCTTGAGTATTCACGATATTCCGATCTTAATGGAGAAATCCATTTTGCAAACGGACATCATTTAAGTAGCGACGAGATCGATTTTTCTCGAAATTCGTGTTGTTGCCTCGGGATCCGTGCAACCAATCGGAATATACTTAAAATTGAATAAAAAATATAATTTTTAAAGGTTGAAAACGTTCCAAACACAACGACGAAGTCTGTTCGTCAATCTGATATTATTTGATCAGCCTCGCGCTTTAATTTCGGGTGTCGGTCGTCCCATTTGACCGATCTCATCCGATTCAACTACGAGGTGGCTCGACCTATAATTTGATGTCCTGATCGCAACAACGCCGTATGTTTTGCAATTGGAGGTCGTTTGACCCTTTAAGTGATGCGTCGCGCCAACCCACACACTATTTAATTTGCCATTTTCGTCCTTTTTTGCGTGTGGTTCATCGTATAAGGGTCGACATCGGCACCCCACCACGTCCACCACAAACTACCTTCCTGTTGTACCCCCATCCTAAAACTCTATTCCGCTCCTTATTAAAGCCCTAGGAGGTGATTCTTGACCCCCTCCTCCGAAGGGCCCACTTCCCTTGTCTGAAATGCTTCTCATAGTGGTCGGCTACCCTACCACCTCCAACAAAAAATTACTTCCTTGTTGTCCCCTCATCCGAAAACCCCGATCTACCCCTTATCGAAGCTCTAGAACATGGCTCTTGATGTAAAAAAATGGGAGATGGCTCTTGATGAAAGAAACTCTCCTAGTCGAACTCCTCCGCTTTGATCTCCTTTCCCTTCGATTTGGTCAAGAGAATCCCAACCAAATCTTGGTTAGGGTTAGTCATCGGAATTGTCGGTTGAGTTTTTTATTGCATCTCCAAGAGCTTCCTCATCACTCTTCCAACCCTACAAATCAATTTTCCATGGTTTAAAACCTTCCTTTCATGGTTGAAATTCTTTCTTCAATAGCTGAGAACTTCTCTTCTATCCCGAATTTGAATTGCTCCACTTCGCCTTTGAATGCATTCATCTTCTTTACTGTCATTTCTCCCAAAATATTGCTATAAATACCAAATTTATGCATCTTGGAAGTAAAAATAGCAAGTATGCAATAAGTAAAATGCAGGAATCCAAAGATTAGCTCTCTTCAACAAGAAAGAAAGATACAATTGATCAACCTATTTGAGAGGCAGATCAGCTATCCTACGAACCCTAGACGCCAAAAACTCACCAAAATAAAACTACAAAAAACACTAATTATCTCATCCCCTAACCCTAGACAAAACTCTCTTAAATAGCCGTAGCACACCATAACACAAATAGAACCTTCCTAAAAAACATAAATATAATTTAAGAAACCTTCCTAAATAATTAAAACCTTTCTAACACAATAAACATAATTAAGTAACCTTCCTAAACAGCTCCCCTTGATTTCTCTACCTTCCATAATGCATGATAGCCCTCATGGGCCCCACAAGGCTAGTGGAACCC
Source organism: Dendrobium catenatum (assembly GCF_001605985.2). Taxonomy (NCBI): domain Eukaryota; kingdom Viridiplantae; phylum Streptophyta; class Magnoliopsida; order Asparagales; family Orchidaceae; genus Dendrobium; species Dendrobium catenatum. Next base: position 16,653,726 of record NW_021319083.1, on the reverse strand, counting down.
TTCCATTGACTCCCTTCCTGATTATGCTCAATCCCCTCCTGCTGTAACAATTTCATTCTAGTTTTGACAACAACAACATTGATCTACAAATATTTTTAAGGTTTATCTCTACTTTTCTTAACATAAATCAAACCTACTACATCTACACTCTACTAACCGGATAATTGGAAGGCTGCTGTTTTATGAGATCAAACCATCTAAGTAAACTCTCTCTAATAGTATCTTTCACTAGAGCTACTACAAACTTTTCACATATATGCTCGTTTTGAAACCTATCTCTAAGAGAAAAGCCACTCGTCCACCTAAGTATCCTCATCTCTGTAACACCGAACTTAATATTATGGTTCTCTGCAACACCGAACTTAATATTCTGCACTATAAAGTATTGCAGATCTCACCACCATCTTATAGAATTTTCCCTTTGAGCATTGTTGTTGCTAAGACTCAGATCCTGTATGAGAAATGTGGAGGGTTGCATTAGGTAGTCAACATACAATATAAAACTTATCGAATAATCATGACATGAATCCTCATCCTAGTTTTGACCTTTATACAATATTTAAATAGACTTAATATATTGTATGCCATTATCTGTGAAGTTATTTATATGTACTTATATATTCAAAACAGTTAACAACCTGATACAATGGCCAATGGGTAAGATAAAGGGTTGCATCATGTATACCTGAACCCAGACGAAGGTTTGAATGATGCCAGTCCAAAATAGAGTTAACTTTGGCTCTACTGGAAGGATCAGCTGGATACCTTCACAAAAAAGCGTTACACTAACGCAGAGAGCCATAAAAATAAGTTTAAAAAAACTTATCATTGGCTTAGAAGAAAACCTTTTCTCATGGCATTTATTATGAGAAAGCAGCATTCAGTGTCTAATGAAATAAAATGATCGGACAAAATTTAGCAAGAAAAATTTGTTAGTTTTCTATGGAAACGTTGTCAAGGAAATCATCCTGGTGCTTATCAAAGAAATGGTAACAGTAAACAAAAGGTGATCATCTTCTTTCTTTACTTCTTTATCAGAAAAAGGACAGATGAAATTCTCATCAGTTTGATTGTTCCTCATTTATCATAGTGAGCCTTATACAATATTCTGCAAAACTAGTAACTTCAGCTTCTAATAATTGCAATTGAAAGGCTATTGATAATTACAAGTTGTTACGATCATTTATGATGAAAAAAGGAAAACAAATTTTTAAATTCCAAATCTTCAAAATTCATTAAAGTTCTCAAAAACCCCTTTCTCCTGGAAAAATGACATGCAAAAAAGCTAATAATCTTTAGTAAAATGTTTACAAGTTGTTAAGGTCATTTGAGGTGAAGAGAGAAATCAAAACCCCCAATTCTAAAATTTAATAGAAGTACATTCAATTTCAATTTTATAATTAAAACTAATAAAAGTTTAGGACTAAATAACATAGAAAAATACATAATTTAGAATGTAAACCGATGTTTGGTTAGAAACCATTACAGATTTTGATTATATTCCAGACTATTAGGGTTTCTGTTTTATCTCTAAGGAGGCTTACTTTTTTAAGGAAAAATATATTTTCCAAACCTTTTTAAAAATACAAATAATTCTAATTTGTGTTAGCACAATTAGCATGTATTGTACCATAAATAAATTAAAAATAATATTTTAATTATATTTAGCCTTAATTGCATAAGCACTATTCATAAGTATGGGACTAATTAAAATTTTCTCAAGATGACAATTCCAAATTCATAAAAACATAAATAATAATAATAGCTTACCCATCCTACATTTCATAAAAACTGAAATAATGATTTTTCAAAAACTAGGTAGAGTTTAGGCAGCATTCTACTCAAGACAGACGTAAGTTTAGTATTGTCGGGTGTTCTCTTAAATCTCTAAAAAGGTTCAAGGAGATAAATCCACCTCACTATTTTTGCATTTCATAATCTCTACCATGCAAGGATTCATCTTATTTTTAGATTATGTGGCAGATTATAAATTATAGGTTCTCACCCTCTAGAAATACAAACCCAACTACCTAATAAAATGTCAACTTCAACAAAAATAAATTTCAATTTCAAAACCCAATCATAAGAAAAACTGGAGCACTTTTGAGTTTCTCAGAATCCAGTGCTCCCTAGTCATTTTATTTGAATCTAAAAGATCTGCTCAATTTTGAACCAATATACTTTGAAAATTCCAAACTTCTAATCCTTATTTTAAACTTTGAAATCAATTGAAGTTTAGCAATTATTATAATCGAGAATATTCTTATTTCTTAAGATGTAATTAATAATAAGAGCTTGCATTTATGGAAAACTTGTAACTCCATATTAAAATAAATTATGTTTATTTAGGGAAAAGATCTTTAAAAATGTAGATAAGCTAGAATATTATATTCATCTTTCAAAATGATATGTTATCCTCTTTGATATATTTAATTATAGAAATGAAAAATTTTTAAAACTCCGTATTCATTTTCAAATATTATTGTAGAATACCAAGTCATTCTTTCGAGATAATATGTTATTCTCCTTGCTATATTTGATTATGAAAACTATAATTTTGAAAACCTTACTTTTATTTTTGAATCCCTTGTAGAATACAATATCCATCATTCAAGTTGTTGTGTATTCTCAATACAGTATTCGATCACAAAGTAAAAACATTCCAATCTGTGTAGTTTAATTTTTTTATAGGAGCAAATGGAAGTAAGATTTATAAAATTAACCTCAAATAGTTAAGATAAAGAAAATAATATTGACATGATGATTATGAATTGCAAATATTTGAAAAGCTTGATCGGTCGGAGCTATGAGAAAAATTCAGTGCTCTAAACATGATTTCATATGAAATAACAAGTGAGATATCTCAAAGGTACTGATGATTTTTAACATATTTCTTTTTAGCAATAAGAAAATAAATTCCTGCTGGAGAATTCTACAAAATTCATACACGTACGACCTCCAAGAAGACAGTAGTATTTACCCCAAATCATTTTGAAAGCTCAAAGAAGTTTTGCCAATGTTCCTAGAATTCCTAAGCCACCCAATCGCCTAGGGAATATCATCATAAATTTCAAGTACAAGGAAATTCAATATTTACTTAACCATCACATTAGTTATGACATGCAAGCTGGTTAATGTTCCTGAGAAGAATACGTTCTTCAACTAATAACTCATCATGGGAAAAACATAACAAATAAAAAATAGAGACACGACTAGCTTGAATTACCAGTGGTCAGCAACTCCTGGGGATGTCTCAGCAATGTACCTCAGGATTGCATGACTGCAAAAAAAATTTGACAAACGAGTTGAATAATAACAGTGAAGACAAGAAGCATCTGTTGATAGAAGAACTACTATGAATAAAAAATGTATAAAGTATCAGCATGTTTATTTTAAGTTATCAAAAAGCTACATGATGATTCAAAACAATCTCGTGGAATCTATCCATGAAAAAGTGTAACAACCTATGAGTATAAAAGCATATAATTAGTTAAATATTAAAGAAGCTATGCTGGAAATGAAACAGGCAAAAAATTTCATTAAAAGCAACCATACTGGTAAAAATTGATGTGGATTTGGGTTTGATGTAAGGAAGCCTTTGATTTATGCAACAGAAACATAATTAATTATACACAATTTCACATTAATCCGGTTTTGCTCAACCATGTAGATTTTTTTCCCAAGAGGTGAAACACATTTCTCAGAGAAAGTCAATGTGGATCGAGGTTACTAAAGCCAAATAGAAAATAATCTATGTTGTCAAAGAAAGACTATAAATCCACCCAAAAAGGCTGAAGAATAAACAAGGTAACAGAAGGAAAAAAAAAGTTGCAGGATATTGATGCTCATGACTTTTCCTTTTTTTAAAATAAGAACTGCTTATTAAAGAAATAAAAATTTATCATGGCTAATTCCTCCAAATTCGTTTTTGAGCATGTTCCGTGTCCTAGACACATACTACTATAAACTTGCAATATTAAGGTGCAAAACTTGCTGGGACACCAGCATGATACCTTGTCAGTAGAAGATAATCCCTACAGCCCATGGCTAATTTAGGGGTCGTTTAATTCAGGCTTATTTATCAGCATAAAGTTTTTTTTTTTTTTCCTTTCCTTCCAAACATAATTTTGAGCCATTTCTAAACTAGGTTAAGCTAAGCTTGGCTTTTCCTCGCTTAGGGGGCTAGGCCAGAATAAGCTAAGCTCACCACCTACCATTCTTAAGCTCTCTTTGCTTTTCTGCCATTTCATTTACTCTAAATCTCCTTTGCTCCCCATGATCTTCTTTTGTCCCTTGCAATCTTCTCGTTCCTCCTCCCTTATAGCCATCATAGACGAACATTTTGGTCAATTATTCACAACGTCTTCACTCATATCTCTTGTTAGCAAATTTCTGTGTGTTTGCAATCACTTTGGACCTGCAGCCATCTTCCTATAACCTAATGGCTATGGGCCTCCTCTACAATCTCTCTGCCACTTAGGGTTTATCATGAAGCTTCTTTTTCCATGTCTATGAAAGTTCTAAAAAATATCAACCAGCTTCACTAGTTCATATGATCTTATCCTTTTAACCAATCAAACGGCTTAACTCATGTTCCAGTTTAAGCTTCAAACATGTCATATTCACTTAGCTTATCCTTGCTTGGCTTTCATTAAAAGACAAGCAAACACGCCCATAAGTTACAAATCTTGATCCCTAAGTTTTAACTATAGATAATTAAAATAAGTTCTTAGCAATAGATATAATTATCACTAAACCAGCAAAAATTCTGGCCCATCTCATTCCAACTGTTCTAGTCATCTTCAACTAATTGCCATCCACTATCTACTCTAGGTCAAAGTTACCATGCATTTCGACTTTATTTGCATTGTCTGAGAATCTAAGCAAAGCTTGAGAAAAAACTTAAGCAAAAAAATAAAGCTATCAGAGAAAACACTAATTCTCTATTAGCTTGATGGTTGCAAAATCGGTCAAAGAGACCAGCTTGCTTATATAGTATTGTGGTGGCAATTGCAAAAGTTAAGCACTGATGAAAGAACATAGGTAGAAACCAGTATAATCTACGGTTAAACATCAGAAATGAATCTCATTATTAAATTCACAAAACAAAGAAAATATAATATATGAGCATAGGACATGTGCAAATAAGATGGATGTGAGTATGTTAATAGGACTTATGAAAATAACATTGATGTAATTATGTTATACAAACAAATATCAACATTGTTAGACCAAAAATTAATTTTAGAAAATTGTAGTAATGCTTTCAAAGCCAAGATTATAATCTCGAGTCCTCATCAAGATTAAATTTTATCCCCAAGGGCCTACTAAAGGTTTAACTTTATTTTGATGATAACAAAAATAGCTAATCCTAAATAATTTGCTATAAGAAGAAGCAACCATCAGAAAATAAAAAGACTTGATCAAAGATGAAAACCCTAGAAATAGCCAAGGAAATTCAAAAAATCCAACTCAATTGAAAAGCTAAAAGGTCCTCATAAATACCTAGGTTACATTTTATTTTCCATTTCTTAGAACAGATGTAAAAGGTATATAGATGAATACAGGAACGACTTAATTTTAATGCATTCGCTCAAGATTCAATATATCATTAAAATGAATTTGAAAAAACTTAGACCATTGGAATCTTATTTGAAGTTGATTTGATCAATTTCTAAAACGTGGTGGACTAAAGGATATTTAATGAATTCATGATATATTTAAATTACTAATTTATTTTTGAAAAACCAATTAGAACACATGCTTTTGAATGTCAACATCCACCTGTGTGAAGAATTTTCAAATATTTCTTCTATGTAATTACATTTATTGAATATGTTTTCAGAATAGATGAAATCCTTTCTTACGGATTGTGCCGTTGCAATCAGGACGTCGAATTCGCTTAAGTCGATACCCCTTGCAATCAAGTTAGACAACCAACACCCAAAATTAATGTTTGACGTCGTCCAAATAACGTCCGATCACAGAACGGACTTCTTCGTTGCATCCGAAATGTCATCAAAATTCAAAAACTAATTTTATTCGATCAATTGGGATCACCTGAGGCGGTGGCATGGATCTTGAGGCGACGACGCGCAAATCAATTAAGATATTTGAATAGAAAGCATCCAAATTCTACTTTATATATTCAATCTACACATGTTGAAGATTTAAAAGATGACCATAAAGAAGTACTTCCACCACATCTACCATGACCAACATACTTCCAAGAAGAGGGCTTTTGGGAACTTAAAAAGAGATTTCAAAGGCCAAGGGAATTGATATGCACAATAAATAAGATTTAGATTAATTTATAATATCCTAAAATTTATTACAATTTATTAGGATTTTTGGATTTATTATCTTTTAAAGTGGGATTTTTTATAGCAATATGATTTTATAACGAGGGTGAAAAATATAGATAAACATATTATATAAGGCCGCTATGATAATAAAATAAAATAAAATACATTGGATCCAGATAACATAAATATAAAGAGCAATGTTTATCAACTAAGAGAGAAGCTAGTCAACATTTTCAAACAAACTAAATCCAATTTGTCTAAATTATTAGGGAAGTTCTTACATTTATCTTCAAATCTACTACACATGAGAGGATGAAGAACGATTTTTCTTTTTTCAATTAGTGTCTCAACTAGAAAACACAAACTATAGTATTTTATCTACTAAACAAGCTAAATTTATAATGGAACCTTGAGACTAAACTAAGTTGGAATCATTAACAACCTCCACCTTAAAAGTAATTAATTGTAGCATTGGTGAGCACAATCGTAATATCACTTGGAGAAGAAATAGTGATTTGTGATAAAGAGAACCTCTAACACATATCTAAAAAAAGTATTGCTCTTCAGGTATCAAAAGTCTCAAAATCCAAAATTGATGATACTAGAGATAAATGAGCAGAGGGGATGCTATCATCTAACAAACATCAATAGCAAGTGAATGCACTAATGAATCTAAGGAAATATGTGGAACATGTAAGCCCCCCATAGGTACCAAACCAAAGGGATCATCTCCCAATAAATTTGTAGGCTCAATTTTTTAGCATAAGCATTTACCACACAAAAATCATGTGCATCGAAATTGTGATCATAAGAGGCATGGATCCTTAGGGATGATTTTATTAATTCCAGACACCCCTTTGAAGAAAACAACAGTCATATCCAAAAAATTTATAATACTTGCAATATGAGAGCAAGCCTTCAAATTTCACTTTCTGAAAATATCTACTTCTGAAAATGCCAATCTATATCTCCCAAGTCAAAGGGGTTAAGATATCCATCTCAATAAGAACATGAGCCACATGCAAAAAGAGTCTAGCAATAGTAGCATCTAGTTAATTTAGTTTATCAAAAAATGCACCCAAATATTATAGAATGAATTTAATGATGTCATAGGTCCAGATATAAAGGAAGAAAACCCAAAAAAGGGTAATAGGGTGCTCAAAAGTATCAAAATATGGAGACCACTTTAGCATAGGCATTAAGAGGTCATAGATATATATCAATGTCGAGAGAAAATTATAGAATAATATGTCATGACCCAGCCCGGCTAGCCCGATAAAATCGAGGCGGGAACAGTAGTTGTACGAAAAACACGTATAAAACATTAACAGTTCCAATTAAAACTTTAATGTCAAATCACAAACATCGTCCATAAATGAAAGAACTACTAAACAACATCAAATAAAAGAGAGATTCATACTGATCATCACACATGACTACTAAAATTTTCAAACTCATCATCATTACATAAACTTTCACAATTACATAAACTCTAAACTCAAACTTATACTCACAAACTACACAGGTACATAACAAAGACTCAAATTGAAATCATAAAAAGGAACTTTTCTTCCTAAGGTCCCCTACGACGATACGTGTACGATCGTCGTGCAGCCATCACTTCTCTCCTGAAAAATATTTCCAAAAGTAGGATGAGTCAACGCTCAGCAGGTAGTTCATGTTTTTAAATAAAAATTTACATAAAACTAAAATAAAGCAATGTTTCGTATGAAAACATGAAAGGATCGTCAAATTCCTTTATCATTGGCTCTACGAGCCTCCTTTACCATTGGCTCTACAAGCCTCTTTTACCATTGGCTATACGAGCCTCCTTTACCATTGGGCACTCCGCATCAACATGCACATTCTTCTAATATACTATCTTTCATTCTTATGTTTGAAAAAATAATTATGAAAATCATGTGCAAAGCATAAAACATTTATTCTAAACATAAGAATGAAGCTTCTTAAATTCATGAAATAACAGTTTTGAATATACATATTGTTAAAACTAAAAATTCATAATTCGCTCAATCATTTACATTGAATATTAGAACAAAACAAAACCATAAATTTTTTATAAAAAAACATGAATACCTACATCAAACCAAGTACGGCACGTCGCTTCGAAAAAGTTCTTTCACCTAAACGTTCACAACCTAAAATGATTACAAAAGAAACATGTCATTCAACTCTTCATTTTTTTCTTAACAATTCCTTACGATACTTAATAATTATTTAATTAAATAAACTTTAATTTTTGGATTTAATTAAATCTAAATTTTTGGAAAATCTTAAATTTCATCAAAATATTGCTATAAAATTAATGCTCAATATATATTTATAATTATAATTTAAATTTTCGGATTAAAATAATTCATGAAAATTAAAAATTTTCTAAAATCTTAAGTTTTCCTGATTTAAACATTTCTAATATCCTTAGGAATAACATTTGTAAAGGGGATTCCTTAAAATTCAAAATCTAAGAAAAACCTTAATTTTTAAATCTCTAAAAACTCTTTCAAAAATATCATTTCTACCGTTAAAATACTTTCTAAACAATACCTAACAATTCCTTAAAGAGATTTTGGAAGAAAAACATTTTTAGGAAAAATCCTAGAAAATTCGATCTCAAATATCTTGAAATTTAGAAAGTTTCGTTTAAAAATAATCATATCGGAATACTCCTTTTGTCGTCCTCTTCGATTTGGACTAAATTTTTCACCGGAAGATTGCCACCGGAGAGGAGCCCGTCGCCCACCCATCGCCTATGCCACCGCTCCTTTCGTTTCTCTTGGCAAACCGTGCGAATGGAGAGGGAGAGGGTTCGGTTTGCTCTATTAGGGAGAATATGGAAAATGCTAAAAGACCTCTATACCCTCACTTAAGTAAGTTTGTCATTTTAAATTGTTAGGGGTAAAATGGGTATTACGAAACTTCGTTAAATTTTAATTCCTAAAATAGGCTAAATTAGGTATAAGTGTTATATACCAAAACGATCAGAATTTTGCAAGGAATTTTCTAAAATTATTTTTGTTAAATTTCGTTAACATTGAAAATCTCACTTAAGTTTCATCGTGGCGCTTTGAAAAGCGTGCGATGACCTATTAATGTAGTTTTCAGATTTTAAAATTTCTCAAGGATCTTCTCAATCCGCATCAGCCAGTCCTCAGCTTCTATAGGTCCGCCACTTAAGAACAGTGGAGACTTCATATCCTGAAATAGTTTCAGGTTCTTATCCATACGTCCGCTTCCACTTCCACTATCACTGCCCTGATTTTGGGAAGTCTTAACCATGTGAGTCATCGCTTTCATCATCTGAGCAAATGACTCCATAGTGTTGTTCCTCTGAGGTTCTGCTACCTCTGGTAGCACCCTCTCTTCCTTCATATTAATGCCATCAATGGCATTCTGCTCATGATCCATATTTCTGAGATAAAACACATCAATCATAAGGCAAAATAATTCATAAATTATACTTTCAACACATTCTAAGAGTCAATCAATCATCCTATAGGCTCTTTCATTGATCATTACTAAACCTTTGGAGGAAGACCAAGCAGTCAAATCTCCTAGAAAGAATTTGTGAATGTATTCAGAGGTTGGTATGTACCTACGACAGTCAGGAGACAGATGCAAGATAAGTTCAACAGATTGATTCAAGGAGATCGATCTGTTTCTCAGTATGAGACGGTGTTTACGATGTTATCTAAGTATGTCCCTCACTTGATTCCCAATGCTGAGGAGAAGTGTCACCGCTTTCTGAATGGGTTGAAGGATATGATAAGTCAGCCTCTTGTACCTTTTGGAATTGAGGATTATCCCACTTTGGTGGAAAGAGTCAGAATAATCGAGATGTACATGCAAGCAACTTAAAAAAGGTGAGATTTTCAAAAAAGGAAGATGGAGGGCAGATCAAAGCCTTCTCAAATGACTCAGTCTTCTCAGTCATGGGTTTCTACTAAGAAGAAACCCAGATCCAGTGGCTCTGACATCAGTGCTTCAACTGTTACTTTGTGCAGTAAGTGTGGGAGAATGCATAAGGGATAGTGCCTTTCAGGCACTAATATTTGTTACTGGTGCCATCTGAACACATGGCGAAATATTGTCCTCTTTTGTGTCAGCGATCTTCTACAGAGGTGAGGTCAAGCAACAATACTCATAAGAGTGCTGGTAGACCCAGAGTTGTGGAGTCTACTGCTTTTGTGCCTTCTCAAGGTCAGACTCGTCAGAATGTTCAGCCACGAGTCTATAAACTGTCCCAGCAAGAAGCTAAGGAATCTCCTGATGTGGTTACAGGTGCGTAATTTAATTTATTATAATGAATTTTGTTTTTTAATGAATACGAAATGAATAATGAATGAAAATAAAATGAACAATTAATGAATGATATGTTTTGTAAATGAATTATGTAACTTTTCATGTTTATGGATAATCCTTATGTGTGATAGACCCGTTAGAATTATGTTTGATACTGGAGCGTCACACTCCTTTGTTTCAGAAGAGTTTGTTAGAGCTGTAAGTTTACTTCCTACTGTTATGATTAAGTCTCTGTCAGTCCTATCACAAATCCTCAGACTGATTGTCTTACCTCTATCTGAGTTTGATGCAATCTTAGGCATGGATTGGTTATCTTGTCATTTCGTGACTATAGATTGTAACAAAAAGGATGTTAAGTTTTGTATGCCAGGAAAGGGGAAGTTCAAATTTCAAGGGAATAAATGAATAACTACAGTGAGAGTATCATCCTTGAAGGCTTTTAATGTTAAAGAAAGATTGTGAAGGCTTCTTGGCCTATGTTAAGGAGGAGAAGAAAGAAGAAAGAGAGCTAAAGGACATCCCAATTGTTCAGAAATTTTCATAAGTGTTTTAAGATGATTTACCTATCTTACCTCCAAGTAGAGAAATAGATTTCTCTATTATGTTAGTAGCAGGAGCTGAACCTGTTGCTAAGATCCTTATAGAATGGCAATTAAAGAGCTTAAGGAGTTGAAAGAGAAACTGCAAGAGCTACTTGAGAAGGGTTTCATCAGGCCTAGTACCTCCCCTTGGGGTGTTCCTGTATTGTTTGTGAAGAAGAAGGATGGAAGCCTTACAAGATTGTTTTCCAAGATTGATTTGTTTGATCAGATTAATCTTGGAAAACACTGAAGCACCTTTCAACTGATCAAATAAATCATCTATCTTTGGAAGAGGATATTTATTCTTTATTGTCAATTTGTTCATCTCTCTGTAATCTATACAAAGCCTTAGGCTTCAATCATTCTTCTTCACAAACAGTACAGGAGCACCCCAATGGGAGGTACTAGGCCTGATGAAACCCTTCTCAAGTAGCTCTTGCAATTGCTCCTTCAACTCCTTAAACTCTTTAATTTTCATTCTGCAAAGAGCCTTAGCAACAGGTTCAGCTCTTGCCACGAACTCAACAGAGAAATCTATTTCTCTACTTGGAGGTAAGCTAGGTAAATCATCTGAAAACAATTCTAGAAATTCCTGAACAATTGGGATATCCTTCAGCTCTCTTTCTTCTTTTTTCTTCTCCTTAACATAGGCCAAGAAGCCTTCACAACCTTTCTTTAACATCTGAAAAGGCTTCGAGGATGATACAATCACTGCAGTTACTCATTTATCCCCTTGAAATTTGAACTTCTCCTCTCCTGGCATACAAAACATAACCTCCTTTTTGTTACAATCTATAATCACGAAATGACAAGATAATCAATCCATGCCTAAGATTGCATCAAACTCAAATAGAGGCAAGACAATCAGATCCGCCTCTAAGTCCTTATCACAAATCCTCAAACTCATTTGACATCTCTGCTTAGCTTCCATAAGATTTCTATTAGGCATTAGGACTGACAGAGACTTAATCATAACAGTAGGAAGTAAATTTGCAGCTCGAACAAACTCTTCTAAAACAAAGGAGAGTGATGCTCCAGTATCAAACAGAATTCTAACGGGTCTAACACACATAAGGATTGTCTCTAAACATAAAAAGTTGTATAATTCATTCATAAAACATATCATTCATTATTTGTTCATTTCATTTTCATTCATTATTCATTTAGTATTCATCAAAAAAATTTTATTGCAATAAATTAAAGTACGCACATGTAACCACATCAAGAGATCCCTTAGCTTCTTGCTGGGGCAGTCCATAGACTCGTGGCTGAACATTCTGATGAGTCTGACCTTGAGAAGGCACAGAAGAAGTTGACTTCACAGCTCTGGGTCTACCAGCAGTCTTCTAAGTATTGTTATCTGACCTCACCTCTGTAGCAGATCGCTAACCCAAAAAAGGACAAAACTTCACCATCTGCCAAGGCTGATGGCACCAGTAACAAGTATTGGTGCCTGAAAGGTACTCTCCCTTATGCATTCCCTCACACTTACTACACAAAGTAGCAGTTGAAGCACTGTTGTCAGAGCCACTGGATCTGGATTTCTTCCAAGTAGAAACCCCTGACTGAGAAGACTGAGTCATTTGGGAAGGCTTTGATCTGCCCTTCATCTTCCTTTTTTGAAAATCTCTCCTCTTCTGAGTTGCTTGCATGTCCATCTCGATCCTTCTGGCTCTTTTCACCAAAGTGGGATAATCCTCAATTCCAAAAGGTACAAGAGGCTGCCTTATCACATCCTTCAACCCATTCAGAAAACGATGACACTTCTCCTCAGCATTGGGAATTAGGTGAGGGACATACCTAGATAATATCGTAAACTCTGCCTCATACTGAGAAAGAGATCGATCTCCTAAAATAAATCTGTTGAACTTATCCTGCATCTGTCTCCTGGCTGTCATAGATACATACCAGCCTCTGAATACATTCACAAATTCTTTCCAGGAGACTTGACTACTTGGTCTTCCTCTAAAGGTTTAGTAATGATCAATGAAAGAGCCTATATGATGATTGATTGAGTCTTAAAATATATAGAAAGTATAATTTATAATTACTTTGTCTTATGATTGATGTGTTTTATCTCAGGAATATAGATCCTGAGCAAAATGCCACTGATGACATTAATATGAAGGAAGGGAGGGAGCTACCAGAGGTAACAAAATCTCAGATGAACAACACTATGGAGTCATTCGCTCAGATGATGAAAGCGATGACTCAGATGATTAAGACTTTCCAAAATCAGGATAGTGACTGTGGAAGTGGAAGCAGACCTATGGATAAGAACCTAAAACTATTTCAGGATATAAAGCCTCCACTGTTCTCAAGTGGCGGACCTATAGAAACTGAGAACTGACTAATGTAGATTGAAAAGATCATTGAGAAATTGTAAAACTCGAAAACTACATTAATAGGTCGTCGCATGATTTTCAAAGCGCCGCGACGAGACTTAAGTGGGATTTTCAATGTTAACGGAATTTAACGAAAATAATTTTAGAAAATTCTTTGCAAAATTCTAATTATTTTTGGCATATAACACTTATACATAATTTAGCCTATTTTAGAAATTAAAATTTAACGAAGTTTCGTAATACCCATTTTATCCTAACCATTTAAAATGACAAATTTACTTAAGTGAGGGTATAGAGGTCTTTTAGCATTTTCCCTATTCTCTCTAATAGAGCAAACTGAACCCTCTTCCTCCCCATTTGCACGGTTTGGCCGAGAGAAACGAAAGGAGCGACAGCATAGGCGATGGGTGGATGACGGACTCCTCTCCGGCGGCGATCTTCCGGCGAAAGATTTAGTCCAAATCGAAGAGAACGACGAAAGGAGTGTTCCGATATGATTATTTTTAAACAAAACTTTCTAAATCTCAAGATATTTGAAATCGAATTTTCTATGGTTTTTCCTAAAAACATTTTTCTTCTAAAATCTCTTTAAGGAATTGTTAGGTAATGTTTAGAAAAACATTTTAACGGTAGAAATGATATTTTTGGAAGAGTTTTTGGAGATTTAAAAATTAGGATTTTTTTAGATTTTGAATTTTAAGGAATTCCCTTTACAAATGTTATTTCTAAGGAAATTAGAAATGCTTAAATGAGGAAAAATTAGGGTTTTAGAAAATATTTAATTTTCATGAATTATTTTAATTATTTTAATCAGAAAATTTAAATTATAATTATAAATAAATGTTGAGAATTAATTTTAGAGCAATGTTTTGATGAAATTTAATATTTATAATTTTTCAAAAATTTAGATTTAATTAAATCTGAAAATTAAAGTTTATTTAATTAAATAATTATTAAGTGTTAAGAAAAAAATAAATGGTTGAATGACATGTCTCTTTTGTAATCATTTTAGGTTGTGAACGTTAAGGTGAAAGAACTTTGTTGAAGCGACGTGACGTACTTGGTTTGATATAGGTATTCATGTTTTTTTATAAAAATTTTATGGTTTCGTTTTGTTCTAATATTCAATGCAAATGATTGAACGAATTATGAATTTTTAGTTTTGGCAATATATATATATTCAAGACTGTTATTTCATGAATTTAAGAAGCTTCATTCTTATGTTTAGAATAAATGTTTTATGCTTTGCACATGATTTTCATAATTGTTTTTCCATACATATGAATGAAAGATAGTATATTAGAAGAATGTGCATGCTGATGCAGAGTGCCCAATAATAAGGAGGTTCGTAGAGCCAATGGTAAAGGAGGCTTGTAGAGCCAATGGTAAAGGAGGCTCGTAGAGCCAATGGTAAAGAAAATGGCCAAAATTTTGACTGGGTATCTGATCAATACCAAATTATGGGCACATCCGAGACGGGTGTTATTAAAATATTATATATAATATGGTTTCTATACGTTCTCTTCAAATTATGAAAAATTTATGTTTAAGAAAAAAGATAAATGAAAAGTATTACATTAAGAAAAGAGGTTAAGAAAAATATTTCTTTTTATGTACTGATATGAGATTATACAAGTTTGACGATCCTTTCATGTTTTCATACGAAACATTGCTTTAATTTAGTTTTATGTAAATTTTTATTTAAAGACATGAACTACTTGTTGAGTGTTGGCTCATCCTACTTTTGGAAATATTTTTCAGGAGAGAAGTGATGGCTGCACGACGACCGTACACGTATCGTCGTAGGAGACCTCAGGAAAAAAGGATCCTTTTTATGATTTCAGTTTGAGTTTTTGTTATGTACCTGTATAGTTTGTGAGTATAAGTTTAAGTTTGGAGTTTATGTAATGATGATGAGTTTGAAAGTTTTAGTAGTCATGTGTGATGATCAGTATGAATCTCTCTTTTATTTGATGTTGTTTAGTGGTTCTTTTATTTATGGATGATGTTTGTAATTTGACATTAAAGTTTTAATTGGAACTGTTAATGTTTTATATGTATTTTTCGTACGACTACTGTTCCCGCCTCAATTTTATCGGGCTAGCCGGGCCGGGTCGTGACATAATATGCTTCTAAAAATAATTGGATAAGCATATGATGTCAACCAAGAAGTCGAAGAGTGTACTGACCTAACAAACAAAGATCATCTATAAAGGTATAAATAATCTCCAAGCTCGGATGATCAAAAGAAAAATTTTCAATCAAGTTGCAAGAAAATAGAGCCATCAAATTAGAAAAATCTACCTCTAAAAAATTTATAATGGGTTTATCAACTAAGCTAATTGCCAGCTTATGTATAATTAAATATGAGCCATACTAAAAAAATAAGGAGATATTAGAAGTCAAGAACGAATGCAAGAAACTATTCACCCTAATATTGTCAATAAATGAAAAAGTGGGAAAAGGCTTGGGAGGCTAAGCATGAGTATCCTAAGAGATCTGGCAAGATGAAGAAGGATGACCATCACCAACCACAAGATTATTCAAAGACGGTCGATAGAAAAGAATAGGTAAAGGCAAAGCACGTGGTGGAGTCTCAATCCCAGCAACGAGAAGCATGAGCAACAAGGGGATGAAAGATGAGGTTAACGAAGGAAGGTAAAGGATGGCTGCCTTGACATCACCAATGGCACATGAACAATAGCCAAGGGTATAGCCCGACACATCAACAGTGGGATGCAACAAATTGGTGCGATAGAGAAAACAAACTAAAGCCCAAGTGGCAAAGGAGACGAAGCCCAAGTGGCAGCAAACAAGATGAAGCCCAAGTTTACCAAATGCAATGGTGGTATCAAAGGGATGAAGCATAAGAGGAAAGGTGCGAGCAGCAATGCACCATGAATAATGACAATGAGCATAACAGGCATGAGATTGAAAAGCTGCGAGCAGCAACTCATAGGAGCTGCAAGCAAGAGAAGTAGACTGCAAGTCGCAGCTAAGGGAAGAAATTGAAAGGTGGCATGTGATCACTAGAATTAGGCATTAGTAGGATGACTTGCCTTTATTTTGATAAATTTAAATATTCATTAGGATAAAATTTGATTTAATTCTAGATGGGTTTGAATTTAAATATTTATTAGGATTAATTAAATTTAATTTTAGATATGACTAGATTTGTTTTTAACGGTTCATTTCATCTTATTATATAACCTTATTCTTATGAGTAGGGGATTCATGACTTGTATTTGGATCAATTGATGAATGAATTGAACTTAAAACTTTCTCTCATAAGCTCTCTTATTCTTTCTCTTTCAATCTTTGGTGGACTAATAGATAAGAAATGCCATTGGGCTCAATCAAGGGAACCTAATTTAAGGCAGGAGCTTTTCTGGAAATTCATCCACAACTAATAAACTAAGAGATGCTAGGATGAAACAATGTGAAGGAATTCAAGAAAATGTTTACCAATATAAAGTGCCTCCTTAACCTTAGGAAACCAGACACAATTATCTTTTTGTTAGTCAACTAAGGTAATCATTTTTTCCTAAAATAACTGGTTCAATGAAGGTCACATGTTTAGCATGTTACCAATAGCCCACCTGAATTTTATCCTAATTCAATAGTATATATATTTTGTCTCACTTGTGGAATAAATTGGACTTTATTTTGGCAAGCATTTTAACAGTTATTAGTTGGCTATGTTCTTGGACTAAAATTGGCATATCTCTAAAGAAAAATCCAAATAAAATCAAGAACATGATTATGCTGGTCTACAAACCAATCAAAGAAAACTAGGAATTACCTTTCAGATAGTTTAAGCCTTTCATCAACTATTGCTGGAACCTGTGCCATGGGATTTATATCTGCAAAATTGACCTAGATGAGTTAACCAAAATTTACTTGTTTCATGTGTGCTCCATCTTGAAAGCGAAGTGCTTACAAAATGTAAGTAAAGGATAAAATGCATTTATTCTTCAAAGCATTTTTAATTGAATCAGCAAAGGAAACTTCAAAAAATATAATCCGCAAATGAATGAAAGATGAACACCGATTTACTGAAATCATGAGTTGTACAAAAATGGAGTTCATCATGGCAGAAAAAATATTCACAATTTTTTTTTTTTTTTAGTATTTCTCCGTCTCGCCCAAACAAATGGAGGCCCTCAGTGAACCTTCACAAAAACAACATATACTTGATAAAGGCTGTAAGCATCCAGCTCCGAAATTCTTCTTTCCGTGCTAATAACAACCATAAAGATTTGTGTGGCCACATTTTTAGCAGGAAAAACTTCTAAAACAAACTTTACAGCCGAAATCTAATTTCTTATTTACTGATTCTGCCAGTTTTAATGCATACAATACAGTTGTACATAAAATATAATTTCTTGGGAAGAACCTTTGTATTCCGGTAATTTATGCTCGCCCTTAACGAGATCTACGCTCACCTCCTCAAAATCAATTCCATTTATCCTGGAAAATAAACAACAGAAAGAAAGATAAAAAAAAATTAAAAAAAAAAAAACATCACTGCTTGTTGAAGTTTTAACGAAAAAATAAATGTATTAGGGTTTGAAGGCTTTACTTGCAGAAGATTATGATCGCCCGTGACGGTTGCGACAATCGATCGGCGTACACCTTGAGCTTCATCTTCTCTCTCCTAACTTCTTCAAAGGTAAATTCTCTAAGATGCTTCCGCGGCGGTAATATGCTGGAGGTTTAAAAACATAAGAAATGGCACTGTAGTGCGATGCAGGACAGCTAATTACTTCTCTAAATAAATTATAAAATTTTAATAAAAAATTAAATTAGAAAGAGATTTTTTTTTTAAACATAAGTTAGCCGTCCATGAGATCTTATGCTCCATCATATCTGAGCGACTTGTGGTGGATAGCCACCCAATTTTTCTAATTTCTTTTTCTTATTTCAAAATTTAATAAATATTTTACAAAAAAAAAATG
>NW_021319083.1:16620141-16635117 GCF_001605985.2 Dendrobium catenatum | reverse complement strand
GTATATATATATATCTTTCTAAGAAAAAATTAATAATCTACTAATTTATAATCTCAAAAGTTTTCATTTTTAACTCATAATTTTTTAACATACAACATAATTTTTACTGCAAATAAGATAAAATTTAAATCATATTAATTTATTATTATGCTTACAATTAATTCTTCTATAAAAAAACCCAACTTAAACAAAAAAATATTTTAATGTTGGAAAATTAATTTATTTTCTTATCAAATAATAGATTTACGACGGGGGTCATGCCGGTAGGGCTTGATCCGACATTTTACTTTTGAAACTCCGTTTTGTAACGGAATAAGCAGAAACAAAAAAAATTTTGCAACCACCGAAAAAATGGAGTTTGGCGAAAAGGAATTATGGTTAAGCTTTTATTCCAAACAGTTAGGGTAACTAGTTTCTGCTTATTCAGATGGAGAAAGGAGAAAATAAGCCTAGTCAAACGAGGCCTTAGTCTCTAACTAAAAGATCATTGCAAGTCGTTAGGCTCTGACTGTGACTTCCATTGTCGTCTAATCAATTCAAGAAGGATTATTTTTAATAAATTTTGTATAAAAAATATATCAATTATAAAGCAATAGAAACACATATTTGAAGACCTCGCATAGTCAAATTTAAGTCTGGCCAAGAAGATTTTGATTCGAATGTCCCACGCAGTCGATCTTAGAATAATTGATTGATTGGAATTTATTATGATCATTAGAATTCTCTACATTATCTATTACATGAAAGTTGAGAGGTCGCAAATGCCTGTCTTCCAAGCTATTTAATGACATTTGTAATCATCATTACAATTAAGTTCATTCTACTACCAAAATTTCTATAAGCAAAAGGGGTGAAAATGTTCTTCCATTTATTTTTATCCTGCTTCTCATCATTCTCTCAAATGTCATCCAGCATAAATGAAACCCTTTTTGGATTTTTTTTTTTTTCCAAAATACTATCTTGAAGTGTTTCAAATGTCTCCAAATGAGATATCTCTTTAAGAGATTCCAATATATATAACATACAGTGAAAGACTTCGAATTGTGGTGGCATTTCAAATACTATTCCCTTTGAAATATTAGAGGTTTATGGCTGTCAAAATAATACCTCTTTTTCTCTAGCTAATTAAAATTAATTAATGAGTCAAAACTAATTGGTTAATTTTAAATCCCAGAGTTTTGAAATATGAGAGCATTTTAAATACTAGAGTTTTTTAAATATAAGAGCATTTTAAATGATATTTTAAATTTGAGAGTTTTAAAAATTCTAAAGTTTTAAAATTGAGATTAATATAATTAACCAGAAAATTTGTTTTGGTTAATTGATTAGTTGAGTAATAAAATAAAAATGCATGAAGAGAAATGTTGTTTTCTACTAATCAGATATATACAAACAAACTCAACTCTCAACACAATCCCTTACAAACCATAAAACTCTCCAAACAAACAACTATCAAAATAACACAACCACTCAAACTCAACTCAAGACAACTCTCAACACAACTCAGAACTAATTGCTCACCAACTCACAAAATAGAAGCTCTCTTGTACAAGACTCTCCACAACATACTCTGCAAGTTGTTCTCCGAAATCTCTCATATTTGAACTCTTGCAACAAACTAATGAAGCTCATTAAACATTGAAATAAAGTAATATTCAAATAAATGCTAAAATAGATAATACTGCAATAAACTACTAGGTCACTAGTGCAACAAAAAAATAAACTATTGGTACTGAAAAGTAACTATAAAATAGTAAGAAAAGAGATATTATAGCAAAAAAACTAAGTGTCAAGCTAACAAATAATATATGTGCACACAAACAAATAAATAATTAAATCTTTGGGCATTATAGTCTATAGGATTAGGTTATAAGACCCGCCAATGGACAACTTCTGAAGGAAAGTAATAAGCCCAACATTTTAGAAAAATTGCTAAATAAATTGCAATACCCCTAAAACCCAAATAATCTAATTTAAATCAATAGGCATTATAGTTTATAGGATTATGTTGTAAGACCTGCTATTGAGTTAATTCAAAAGGGAAGCAGTAAGACTCATTTTACCTAAATAACTAGGTAATTTCTAATAGGAGTTGTAAAGCCTGTTATTTGGAAAAAAATTAGATATCAAACCCTCAAATAATCAAATTAAAATTACTGACATCTTAATCTAAAAGGTAAGTTATAAGATCCGTTTTTCAGGCAACTTTTTATGAGAAGTCGTAAGACCTACCCAAGACAATTAAATCTCTAGGTAATCTTGTTATAGAGCTAGGCTGTAAGTCCCAGCATTGTGTAATTCATAAATAGAGCAATAAGCCCCACTTTAAATTAAACCTGCGGGCTACTTTCTATGAAATCCATAAGTCAATCTTGACTAAAATTTAAACACCTAGGCTACTTCCAAAAGAAAACGTAAGATCTGCTTCAATTCAAACTCATGTATAACTTCTAAATGAAATTATAAACCCTAAACTAAATTAATTTATGGGTATTCTAATAAATGTAAATGCCAAAACTCAAATAAATAAATAAATAATCAAATTTAACCATCTCAGTCTACTCGGGATCCCTGAAAGGAGGTAACTCATGGCTGCTAATTAGATTATTTGGACACTACAGTCAATTATTGTTTGTGTTGGTAGATTGAAACTGTGATATACACGGGATGACAAAATCATGGGATCTTAATCAGATTTACCTCCATTTTTTCCACAATTGAGATTAAACACCTAAAAAATATTCAACATTAATTGAGTGTTCTCTCTTATATGTTAAGATGGATAATGAACTATGAGTTCTTGTGCTCATGGGAAGTAAGGACCCCATATTTAATTAAACCCTAATATTATCTTCAGGTTAAATTCAATTAATTATAATCTGACTTAAGAGAAATGGAATCATATGGCTGTAAAGAGGGATTCATGTATTTATGTCGTGTTATTTATTTATTTTTATTTTTTTTGAACCAACAAGGCTTGAATAACCCTTCTATGAAAATCTTAATAGAATTACCTCAAGATAACAATTTTTATATTAGAGTAACTTATCTTGCCAAGTTAAAATCATGAGAGGAGAATATGGTAAGCCCATGGCCCTGCACACCCCCCCCCCTCCAAATTTATTAGTGTTAATAGAAAAATAACAATAATTAATTATATTAGTGATAGAAGAACAACATATGGTTTGTGGTGTAAAGCCCATGTTGAATGTTTCGTGAAGCACATTAAGGGAAAAACTAATGAGCCTAAAGTGAACTTAAACTATAGTTGACTATTTTATCAAAAGTGGGTTATTGTTAAGGATAATGAATTGACAAGTATGATGAGTTAATTGCACTGCCATTATTAAAAGTCAAGAAAATCATTTACTTACAAACTACATGCATGAACTATAATAATTATATAATTATAACTTTGTTTGTATCATAACATAAAATAAGCTACAATTTGATGTGCATGAGTTTCCATAGGGAACGAAATATTGCAGATATGCATAAGCATAAAATATTTTGAAAAGTCTTTTAATAGAGTAGGAAAATTTATTATTTATACTATTAATATAAAATATGAAAATTATTTTAATAGATGGATTTGTTATGAACCATAATTTTGTAGACAATGTTATCGTTCAAATGTATGTGTTGAATCTTAATTCTTTGATTGATCAAATATCATTCTTTATTCTATTGATTTGTTATGAAGAAGAATAGTTTACTCATTTGTGACAAATTCTATGTTTTATTCATTTGTTAAGAGATAAGCTTTTTGTGAAATAATTGTGATTCAACATTATATAAGTTACATTAAGGAATGAGGTGGTTTATGGTAGAGTACAAAAAAAAACTCAAATTCTTGGCCTTTTTTTCAAAGCAAGCTTTTTACCAGTCATCATATGGATTACAATTTTTTATGAAAAAGAGTATTTGATAGACTTGACTTCTTTTCAAGTGATATATATAATGATACTAAGCAGTATATTGTGAAATGTATACAGACTGCATGATTGAAATGAAATAATTATCATTACTTAGGCCTCGTTTGGGATGGTTTGCTTATTGCTTCTTAAAGAAGCTTTTTAGAACAAAAATTTTAATTGTACAACTAAAAAGCTACTTTAAGAATCAGTAAGAAAGCCATCCCAAACAAAGCCTTAGTTATATAGTGACAGTTTATTTTATTCATGTCACTCTTGGTCGACATGGTTGTCTTCTAGTAGCTATGAATATAGTTCAATTATTTTTTTTCTTTATTGCATAGAAACCATAATATAGGATTGTGTGGAAGATACATTTGTTTGTTATGCTATATTTATGAACTCTAAAATACTTTGTATGTTATGTTTATAGTGGATTATCTACAATCATATTATACAAATAATGAAAATGTTATATATAAGGTGACATTCTTCATTTCAATTCACACATTCTACACTTCGCCTTATTACTCTTAGTGTGAAACAATCCTTCAAATTTGTAGGCTAGCTAGATTACACATCATTAGTAGCTCTCAACCATAGAGAGATGAGCCATTCATTATTGATGATGATGCAAAATTCTACTACAAATATCAGGAAGCATCCATCACAAACTCTAAAGTACTCATTCAAGCACAATTAAACTATCAAGTAATAAACTCCTTATTTCCTCTACCTTCCTTTATCATACTCAGCTCTTGGAATTTTTTCAAATCATAGGATCCCTATTAATAGTACCACTATTTAGTTATTTTTTTGTAGGCACTATATTTCAATCACTGACAAAAATCTAAATGAACACATGCATGTTTCCAACACAGTTGTCAAACCACTAACATCATAATGATTTACATTATAATTAAACCAATATAAACATGACACTTAGAAATAGTCCATTGAATCATTGTCAACATCTAGTCGGCACTAAGATATTGAATGCACATGTTATTCAACATGTCCCTCAATATAATGTCATTCAAAAGGCTAGCGATAAGATCAACATCACACCCCACCTTCTCATAGTTATGAATTTTTATATAACCAATATGAAAATTTTAATGAAGCTGATATAATAATATAAGAAATGGAGAACTTGATCACCATTAAGAGTCTTAGAGCTTACCAAAAGCAAAACATAACACTAGGATATATTATAGTGTGTATTCTAGAAACTAATAAAACTGCATCTATTCAGCACAACCATATCACCTTCCCACTTACTTCAATGACCACTCATTTCACCTTATCTAAAGTAAGAGGCAGAAGCAGCCCCTCATTAAAGGAGAATAAGAAGGGAAAGCACCAACTCAACCTCCTCCTTAGGCATACCAATACCTATAAGATGTTTGGACATACAATTTGCTCTCGTATAGCTTAAAGTGGATAATCATATATAGCAGATGAATCAACAATGAGAGGAAATGCAATGCCATCATAAGGAGAACTAGACATGGTTTTATGAGTAGTTTTCCCTCCTCCACAATTACTTTTAGCCACCACCTAATCACAACCCTTTTGTATTTTAAGTGTGTTTTACTGTGTGTTTATTTTTTTTAATTTGTTTTTTTTTTTTTTTTGCTCCTTTCTTTTTGTGATGTTAAAAGGGAGGGAAAAGTTTGGTTGTTGTTATTTAAAGTTGGTTGCTATTATATCTTTTTAGTTTGTGTTGTAACCTTTGTTTTTTTGTTCTTAATGAAATATTAAAAAATTGTATTTCATTTCATTTCCTTTATTTTCTCTCATATTATACTTTTGGATGCATAAAGTGAGGGGGAGAAAACCCTATTTAATAATTAAATGCTTTACTCTAAAGTCTTTTAAAAATTTGAGCTCAACCAAAAATATATATTATCATAAAAAAAGGGAGATTGCTATTTTTGAAAAATAAAAGCAAGTCATTTAAGGAGTTTAGGACTTTTTTAAATTTGAATTCAATATAAGACATTGTGCATAAAAATTTGAAGTTTTTTTGTCAAGAAATAGGAATCGAACATAACTTTTTATCCCCTAAAACCCCACAATAAAACAGTATAGGTGAAAGAAAGAATAAGACATTGGCAGATGCTGATAGGGTATGCTTAGAGAGTTTAACTTACCAAAATATTTGGGGATAAATCAATAAACAATGCTTGTTATGTTTTTAATAAGGTAAATATAAAGGCTAAGTTAAATAGGACACTATATGTGTTACTTAAGGGAAAAACTTCAAATATCTCTCACAAGATATGTTTGGATGAAAATGTTTCATTTTGAGCAATGGAAAAAAAAACATTTGGGGTTTTTTTATGCAAAGACAAATAAAGAAATATTTCTAGGATATTCTTCAGTGGAAAAGATGTATAGGATATTTATTAGAAAATTGTGGTTGTTGAGGAGTCAACCCATCAAAAGATTTTCTTATATTTTTAAACCAGCATAGTAAGAAAAATAACAAAAAAAATTAAGATAAAATTAAGGAAGCAATAAAATTTTTTATTTTTTAATTTTATATGTCAAAATAATCATAAGAAAAAAAATAGAATTATTATAGAAATACTTTTTTTATTTTAAATTTATCTCTAATAAATTTTTTATAGCAGTGCATATAACCAAAATTACTATAGAAAACAAATTATAAGAAAACAAAACTAAAAAAAGAAAAATACAAATAAGATTTATAGAGGTTCGATAATTTTTCCTATGTTTACCACTACAAGAAATCTTATTATTTTTGGTGGAATATTGCTTATCGGAATTACCAATGGAATACTGGCGGTTCAGATGGGGTTTTTTTGGCATAATATCTTGCATAAATTTTTGTTGGCAATTCCGTCAGAAGTTCCATCGATAAAGGCCCTATTTACACTATTTAGACCCTTCTTCGTCCATTTCATGCAAAATAGCTCTCTTAGATAGTTCTCACACAAAGTAGAAGAAAACCATGACCCTCCATCCCCCCATCCACTCGTGTTGTGATTCCTTGGTCTCTATCAGTTTGCATCACATTCCTCTGCTTAAGATCATTTCCTTGTAACTTTGCTCTGTCCATTTGCATCGCATTCCTCTGCTCAATCTTCTCGCTAAGTCTCCACTCAATTTTCTTATTAAATGTTAATATTGTAGAAATTTTCAAAAATCTAAGAGTTTTATTAAAACTTGGGTAAAATGAATATTTTATCACAAGAACATTACAAATAATCAATAGTTTATAATTTTATATTAAAACATGGTTAATAGTCTTAATATTTTGGCATGAATTAACTAAATTAAAATCTAGGTAGATTTAGCATTTGTTAAATAGCATAGATTGTGCTAAGAATATTAAGCTTAAAATAGCAATGATCTTGTGTCTCCCTAGCATAGAGCTTAAGGCTGATAGCGGTGTCAATGAAGTATGCAATAGAGAGATATGCATATTCTCAAGGGTTTCTTCTCTTAGAGTTTTATTTGGGACTAATAAGATTTCCATCGTTACAGTAGAATGATCCATATCAAATGCATATTTATATTTTTATAGGTCAAATTGATGAAGTAATTATGTAAGCCTAACTTGACGTAAGTTAAAATCTAAGAGCTTAACATTTGTAAAACTCAAAGTTGTACAATATCTCAAATCATCCAAAGTTGCATATTTATTAGATATTTCATGCCATAATATAGGTATTGGACTTCACATATGAGTACAAGCAGCATTTCGACTCGCAATGTAACCCTTCAATAAGTTCCAACATTGTTGAGGAAGAAAATATTTGGAAATACAAAAACTTAGTTTATAAGTCACTATGAAAAGGTTGACCATAAAGATAGAATATATTCTCCTGAGAATGTTTTAATTAATTCATTAGTCTGCTTAAGATGACCAACCTTGTAGATAATATAATTTCAACAAATTTTTACAAAACTAAAAAATTAGTTTCCAAACTTGGTTTGACTGCTATAAAAATATATTGTTAATTATGTTAACATAAGCATAATCTACTAAGGGATAATTTATTGTAGATCACATGTCACTATTAAAACATGCCAAATTTTAAAATAAAATATGAAAAAAAAAAAATAGAAGGATGTGTTAGTAAGTTGATTTATTAATTTACCTATTATTCCAAAATTGTAACATTTATTTGAATATATGAACTTCACTGCACACATGAGATGACATAATAAAATCTCACAAATAGGTATTTTAACTCATCTGTTAGAAGCTGAGGCCTGTAAGCACTTTGATCGTGCACATCCTACTTTTGTTGTAGAACCAAGAAATATAAGATTAGATCTATGCACATATGATTTTACTCTATTTAGCCAATCTGTTTCACTTTACTCATGTTGGCTCGTGATACTCACCTCTTATAATCTTCCTTCAAAATTATGTATGACAACACCTTACATGTTTCTTATACTTATCATTCCAAGCCCACATAATCCAAAAGCATAGATAGATGTTTTTTTTTGCATCTTTTAATCGATGACCTTAACTTATTGTGGAACAAGGAGTGAGTACATATAATATTTTCACCAAATAAATTTTTTTAATGATGGTAGCGTTACTTTGGACAATTGTTAATTTCCCAACATAGAATATACTTTTAGGTTGGAGTACTGTATGTTAGTTAGCTTGCTCATATTGCACTAAATTTAATAAATCATTCACTTTAAAGCATAGAGTCAAGAACACTTGGTTCACTTATCACTGTATGTTCATATCTACCAATCATCTATATAGGTAAAATAAGGATGCTTTTACTAAAAATATAATATGAATAGCACAACCTCCACAAAGATTATCTAGTGAGCAAATATTTGAAATAGTGAACTTAATACCCAAGATCATTAACTCTCCAACATTAGCTAATTACTGAGTGTTTGGAGATGGACTTAATCATATAATTGGACCAAAAATATATATTTTTTAATATTGCCGTCTTGAAGAACAAACATGATCAGACATAACTTAGATGTAATGCTTATCAAGAAAAATATTTTTGACAATGTATTCAAAATAATGATGGATATCAAGGGAAAATTTAAAGATAATAAAAAAGTGAGGATAGACTTGAAGGATATTTGTAGGAGAAAAAATTTAGAGATGAGAGATGATGGAAATAGAAAACTTCTAAAATGAAAATCCCCCTACACCTTTAGTTTAGAGTACATACGATTAGTTTGTGAATGGGGCAAAGTCTAAAGCTACTTGATGGATATGTTCCACCTAGTAGATGTGTTGACATGAAATTGAGGAGATTATTGGGATTAAAAAGATATGACTATCACATCTTCATGGAATGTCCTCTTCCTACCACCTTTAGTTATTTGCCAGATTTAATTTTAATCCCTTAGTCGAGCTAAGTATTTTTAAAAGACTTATGTTAGCTCATCTAAATTAAATAAAGAGGCTTTTCTCTTTATTGAGCATTATAACCCATTATTCTTATATATAAGAGAATATATTTCATCTGAGTATTTTTTACTCCATGGAGCATCTATATGTGCATTTGTCATATGAGGCCAGGGTTGGTGGATAGATTCAGTATTGGTGGATGTATCCATTTTAAAGGTAGCCTTCATTCTCACATAACATCTCTAAAATATTATCAAATCATAACTTATAAGCTTACATCTTACATGTATCTAAATAAACTTAAAAAGATTATTAAGAATAAAGCACATTCTGAAGGATCAATATGTGAAGCATAATCTAATGCATAAGACAACTCAATTTCACTCATACTACTTTGACCCAAAATTATAGTAAATAAGGTTAATTGTACCTCAAAATATTAGTAATCAAGATTTGACAAATCTTCAACTATATATAATGAATGTGGTGAGCCAGTAGGTGCTTGTACCATACACTATTTGATTGATGGAGAGATGAGAGCTTCTACGCTATACACTGCAAATACTACGGGGTCTTATAGGAAGTCTTATAGTTATAATATATGGGTGAAGGGAATAACATATATCTCTTTTATTATGATTAGTTTGATCCAGTACAGAAGAGAGGTATAATAGTACATCCACTATATGATATTATAGAAGTGAAGTAAGGTAGGAGATAAGCAAAGTATGACCTATTTTTCATTGCTAATAGACAAGCCAAGTCTATTTTGTTAGCTATATAAGTAGAGGTTGAAATAAACAAGATTGGCTTTTAGCCATAAAGACAAAACCTAAGGGGGTTATTAATAATACCTCATTAATACTAATAACACATCAAGAAGAATGTATTTCAAACTTTAAAGAGTTTGCTATCAATATTGATGATAAAATTATTTCTAATGAGAGTAGTTATAATTAGATGAGATCAACTTTGATGTTGAGGAAAATAGTGAGGAAGATGTTATAGGTGAGGATGTGGGCTCGTCGGATAGAAGGGAACCAAGTATTGATTTGTAATTAAAAGATAAATATATAGAGTTTCATACAACTCTTCTTCTATACATATTTTGTTACACAAATTTCGTAGTTAATTTTTTTGCATTTTATATTAAATGCATATGTTTTATAGTATTGTAGCAGTTAGTTAACTATTTTAATAATTTAATTTTTTGTATTTGGTTTTTAGTTTTTATTGAATATTTATTTATAATTTTATATATGGCTTCTAGTGATGAGCTCCCTCGGTGGTCGATCATGAATATTTTTGGTAGGTTCAAAAAGGTTAATTGTGGCACATCCAGTACAGCCAGAGCTATGGAGGGGATCTCTTCTTTATAGCCTACTACTTAGACTTAACAAAGTTTAACATTGCCTACATCTCCAGTAGGGAGTCCATAGTTTCATTCCCAAGATCTGTGCTTCCCTTCACCATACCCTATACACAGTACTTCATTCTACTATTACTACCCCTTATCATCGTTTAAGGGAGGCCCATCCACCTATCCATATTTTTCATACACCTAGCCATTCTACTACCCACCACTCCCTAAGCCCTACAGAGATGGACCTTCCATCAGATAACATCAGCACTGATGATAGATGAGCGTATGTTCAAAAAGCCTACATGTGGCACATACATAAGGCATAATTTAGATTACTTAGATATTTTAATACGTAATTTTTTAAACCCAATATTTTATGTAAGTTTAATTCTTTAAAACTACCAACACACAAAATATGTGATATCATATAGACCATGTTTGATGCTCCATATATTTCATGGAAGAAAATCCCTTAGGAAGTTTGTGACATGTAATTTAGGAGTTTGAGATTAGTTATGAATAGTAACAATAAAATATTTGCATTTTAATTAGTCTAACAAAAATTATTCTATGTTATACTTTTGATTTGTAGAGAGATTTCTACTGGTTGCCACAATATAATGCAAAAATTAAAAAAAAAATTAAGAAGTGTGGATTAATTCGCCTAGGAGATATGTTTGTATACATTAGAAAGTCAGGTAAGAGATTCTTATATACTGGTGAGAGTGTGTGGGATGACCTGATTAGAGCTTGGGCAGCCTAAATTACGTTAGGAGGGGTCATAATAGGAAAAATAGAGCTTAACATTGGGGGCATAAGTAGCACCCTTCCACCTAGAGAATATCGTCCCGGATGATCCTGGGAGGAAAATCCAAGTCAGAGAGGAACAGTAAGGGAACGAGGTCTCACAGACAATCCTCTAGTTCCTCAAGATTCTCAATAAGTAGCAAAGAGGGCTTGGTTAGCTAATAGATGGCTATCCTAATATTATTTGAAAAAAGTTGAGTTTTGAAAAGATTAATTTTCTTTGGGAGAATTTAATTTCTAAAATTTTAGTTTTAAAATTAAACACATCATTATGAATTATATTTTTCCTTTGGAGGTAAAAAAAACATTCCCTAATGGATCTAGATTAGAAAAATGCAAGTTCATCATGATTATCATAGCCAAATTCAAGGAAGAATCATATTTAACCCCGAAGGATCAAAATGATATTTGATCTAGTGTTTGATTATGATAATCTGGAGAATGGATCATTAATTTCATAATAAAAGTCATGATAATAGAACTATATATCTTCCCAAAGAAAAAAAATATCATTTACAATCAATCATTTAAATATGATGATAATGATCATTACATTTGAATTTCCCAAAGATAATTAATTAAATTTTGAAATCTTGATTTTGAAAATTGATTTGAGTTCTAAATCTCCTATAAGTGCTAGCTCTCATAGTTAATTACATCGTAGGAAAATCAAAGTCTTCTATGAATACTCTTAATTAAAATAATGGTAGAAATTTTATTTGGAATTTTCAAGGAGTGAGGCTTGAATTCAAGTAGGAGTGGATCAAATTAGAACACTTGTTTCTAGAGGCCAAGGGATGAATGGTAGGAGGTGCTTTGGGATTCTAAAACATTTCAACAGTAGCCTAGCTTATCATATATATTAGGCTTAAATTTTTAATTAAAAGAGATTTAATTTGATTTGTCAATTTTATTAGAAGATCAATATTATATTTCTAGAATGTTGAGGTCTTATAGTCTGAACTGGCCTCATAACCTAAATCAAAATTGGCACTAAAAATCAGTAGCCTTAACTTAGCCAATGTAGTGTAAATATGGACTTATCCCGCCTTAGATTGGGCAGCCAGCTAACCACCTAGGTTTTTTGAAATTAATAAGTTTGGCCTTTTATGCAAGAGTGGTAGGGATGTTGTTTAGTTAAGTTTGACAATCAAGGCTGACATCTAGAACATATCATAATTAGCCCCTTAATATATGTAGGGTAATTTAATATTTTGAAATAAAAAATGAAATTAAATTTTAGACATATTTAAATTTGCATCTAATGCGATACATGCTAGTTGACTCAATGAATGCTTAAATTAAATATGAAGTAGTTTTAAAAAGGCTTAAAAATATTTTTCCTAGAGATTACACAAGTTCCCCTTGATAGGACTGCACCCTAATATATCAGGTGGCCTGTTAGAACCCGCAGGTAGAGAAGCACTTAATAAGGAAGAAAAAGTATAATATGACTGCATGAAAAACCCTTAGTGACCCTGAGCTTACTTCTTAAATTTGTTAGAGTTTCTATGTTACCTTAAAAATTTTAATTTGGTTAAAGTAGAAAAACATTAAATCATGCCCTCACGAGCTTTTGTTTGTTCCAAGCTAAAACAAAAAATAACATGCAAGAAACAAAGCTAAAAAAACGTGACATTTCTATTATGCAATCAATGTAAATTAGTCAAATTGAATTAATTAAATAAATTCAACAGTCCATATGGTAAGTTTCACTTAATATTATATCCCATGGTCTGCAGAGAAAGTAAAGTGGCTGGGTACCACTAACAACAGCTCAGATTCTACTCCTAAAATAGAAGAGACTTTCATAATGGGATTCTTTTTTATCTTCAATTCTTTATCCTTTTGTGAGCTCCTTGGATTCATCGAGTTTGGATATCCAAATGAAAAGAAAGTCTTCCCTGAAAGGGGTGTTATCTTTTCCCTTTGGATATTTTAAAATTATCCAAATTTGGATCTCCAAATGGATAAGTACTCTCCCCAAGGGGGATGTTCTTTCCTCTTGGAATTCCAAACTAGATTTCTAACCCATCTCAAATAACTTTAACATTACAACTCAATTGAAATCAAATTGCATTTGAAATTTGAAAAGAAAATCTAGACTCAAATACAACATGTAGGGTTATCCTAAGTAGTTATACTCAAATTTAACATTTCAAGAGGTTATATATATATATATCAAAATATTTAAAATTACTCAAATCACAGCTAAACTTGGCCATGCTCTTTTTAATATAAAGGGGGTCTTAACAAACTTAGCACCTGTACAAAATTTGTTAATTGAAAGTTTAACTTATTTTGCTCCCTTTATTTTTAATAGCCCTATACAAGAATGACCACCTGCATAAAATTATGTTAGTATTTAAATTGTTCCTAACTTAAGGCTAATCTAATGCCCATCACATTAATACAAAAATTGCATAGAATATAAATAAATAATCACATCAAAAAATTATATCTAACAACCAACTTATAGTGAAAGCTAAAAAAACCCACCACCAACATGTACTGATAGTTCATTAAAGTTCCTTGATGTTATGGTTGGTTGGAACACTTAAGGGAAAGTTTAATTAAAGTTTAAATATTAATGATTTAAAATTTATTTTAAGATATATTTTAAATCTGAGATGACTATCACCTTTGTTGCTCACTAGGGACTTAAAGTTTATTTCAACTTCCTTGGGGCTAAGTTGATAGCATCGTAGGCCTAAGTTATGAAGTGATAACCGATATAGTTAAGTAATTTGATTGATTAATGGTTTAAGGCTAAAAATTTTAATTAGAATTATTGGTTGCTGGTTTCAATGCTCAATTAATGTTTTTTTAAATTTTAAATTAAATATTGTATTTCTGAAATTATTTGAATTATTTAAATACAATAATTAAAGGGGTCAAAATTTAAACATTTTGTTATGGTTGATTTATGGAAAGTTGATATTTGTTTAAATATTAGTCCCTAAAATGAGTAATTAGACTCAAAATTTGCTAGATTTAGAGTTTTCTACATTTAGTTATAAAATTTTGAAGTTTTAACTCGTTTCCTGAACTACAATTGACCAATTTGTTCACTTTTTTATTTTTATTTATTTCTAATGGTTTGATATTTTTTTATAAATATTAGACCTTAAATAGGGTCTAATGCATTTAAGTTTATTCAATTTGGAATTTTCTAGAATTAGTTTTAATTTTTCAAAGTTTGAGTATTTATTCAAATTTTTAAAATTAGTTAATTAGAAGGGTATTTATGATTTGAATCCAAATGAACTATAAACTTCTTGGAATCAACTTCAAATGTTAGAAATGAACTAAGGAGGCATTCTAAAGTATTTTATGAATTTTTTTGGATTTCTTAATTATTTTTTGTTAATTAAATTAATTAAATATTATTTTTTACTTAAAATTAAATTAATATTAAAATTGATGTTAACTCAGGGAGCTTTTAATTTTCATTGATTAAGGGTTAACTTTTGGTCAATTTGATGTATTATTTATAATTTTTAGATTTAAACCGA
>NW_021319083.1:16547869-16620045 GCF_001605985.2 Dendrobium catenatum | reverse complement strand
AATAAAGTTTTAAAATTTTAAAATATTTAAATTATTATTTAATTAAATACTTAAATATTCAATGTTTTATACTTAAATATTCAATGTTTTAAAATTGTTTAAAAATAAATATAATAATAGATTTTTAATTTAAATTTAAATTTTAATAAAATTTTAAAGAAATATATTTTTAAAAATTATTAAAAATTAAACTTAAATCGAAATAATGATTCTGGTGGTGGTGGCAGTGGTGAAAGCTACATGGCACGCTTTGATTTGCTAAGCCAAACTATTGAAATCATTGGCCGATGGTGGAATTAATTGCCAATAATTGCAATGTTATAGTCATTAATCATTAATGTCAAATGGCGATTGTGATGGACACGGTTTTACTTATCTGCGTCAACAACTACTGCCCACATTGGATCACACATGTTTTAGAATCAATGGCTCAGATCGAGCCGAACTGAGGAAATAAATGCGGGATCAAACGCATTGTCGAACAAAGCCGTGGAAAGAATTGATATGGATCATTGAGCGAGCGATCAATGTTCAAAAAAAAAAATGCAGTTCATGCACGGCTAAACGAAAGCCCTAAACAAAGAAAATGGCTTATTTTCTTGATCAGGGTAGTCATTTTGCCTAAAATTTTAAACTTAGCTTAAGTTAATGAATAGAGATTTAGGGGAGGAAGTTTGATGGTTCAAAAAGTACTTATTTGAAAGCTATTTAAATCTAAGTGTTCTATCCTAGTGTTTAAGATTATACTTAATCCAATCATTGGATTTTTTGAGATATTGGACTCTCATCTTATAGATTGTCCACGTATCTTTTCCTTGTTGAACTCACAATCCAAAATATGTTGGATCTGAAGCTTTTGGCATAGGATGAACTAAAGTCCAAGGTGGCCGAAGGATCACCACCCACAAGCTATTTACGGCCGGGTTTGGTTCGAGAAATATAGAGGAGCCTTTGGAGAGTTCAAATGACTCGAGTATATGTTTGGGGGGCTTAAAGATGGCGAGGTATTGTAGCTTGAATGAATAAGCTCTATTTGTTCTTTTTTTCTCAATTCAAAAGCTTTGGGATGTTTGAACGACTAAGATCATTTTGGACATTTCCTAGGATGAATGCCAAGTGTCCAAAACGGTTTTGAGGGCAAGAGAAAGTTCAGCTCAAGGACGCCTAGGTGTAAAGGCATTTTGGCTTCACATGGGGGAAAGGACCACTTGGATTAGTTTTAACTTAATCCCTAGATTAACCATGGCTTAAGAACCTTTTAGAGATCACTTATAGCTGCTGGAGTGATTTGGAATAGAGTAGGAGATTGAATTATATAGGTGTTTGACCACTTAACTCCTTCCTTGCCCATTTATTGACTAAGTTAACTAGTCAACAGTCAAGGGTTACTGAGGTGGAGATTGGAGAGTCTTGAATGTTGGTAGGATGAGCTCCAAGGGGTTTGATACTTTGAGGTTAGAACTTAAGTGCATATTCATGGATAAAGGGAGATTTAACTAAGTCATAATTGGTTGACTTGGTCAAATCAATAACAACTTGACTCATATTGAGCTAGATACACTCAAGCTATGATAAAAGATGAGGTTGAAAGCTTGATAGGAGTTTAATTGGTTGTATGGATGGATTTGACCAAGTCTAAAGTGTTGACTTGGTCAAATCCACATTAATGTGATTCATGCTAGGTTCGAATGGATTTAAGATATATTATTGAGTAGTCTTGAGGGTTTAAAAAGTTTACTTGAATGGAATTTAAATATTTATAGTGAATGGACCTTATGTTGACTAAATTTGACCAAAAATGTGTATGGTTGACTAGGTCAGTTGATGACTGGGTCCAATCAGCCCTAAACCACTACGGGAGTGTCTAAAGGAGTTTTGAAGATATTTTAATAGATTTAAGGTTTGATTCAATGCAAAAATAGCTTAAGGGTTGGTTTGGTCAACCTAAGTTGACTTGGTCAACCAAGTTGACCGAGGGTCTGAGTTTGGGCTCAACAAGTTTGGTTTGATAATTAGAAACCATTGTAGGTGGTCCCAAGGTTTGGATTGGTCATTTTAATGAAAATGTTCAATTGGATCCTTATAGGGCATTTGGGTCAACCCTAGTTGACCAAGTCAACCAAGTTAACCATGGTTCTGGGTTTGAGTTCTATGCACTCCTAATGATATTTTAGATGCATTGGAAGAGGTTTCAAGGTTTGATTTTACTAGGCCATGTTGAAGTTAGAAGGAAACTTTAATTTTGTCCTTAAGGGGCATTTTGCTCATTTTGACCCTTAGTCAACTGGGGGTCAAAGTGGATCCACTAAAATATAGTTTACTATTTAACATATCATTATCAAGGGTTTGTACATGATCAAAGGTCTTGGATGAGGCTGCAAGGTCAAAATCCACATAGTAGAGGGTCTAGTGGCATAGCCCATAAATATTTGAAGGTTTTATAGCCTTTGGATTTCAATTTAGTTTTTGGAGTTAGAGATCTCAGATTAAGCTCAAATTTGGAGGGTTGACCCTAGAGACATTCCTAATCAATATGCAATTTATAGATCATGATTTGGGAGTTGAAATGTTTAAAAATTACTGAAAAAGGCTTTCAGGACATAACTTTTTAGCCTTTAATTTTGGTATGGATTTTGGGATTTGAGCTAGATTTTGGATCTAAATGTTTGAATTTGAATTATGCATATTATTTGTAATCATTTAAAGGATTATTAATGATTATATAAGATTGAAGCTAGGTTGGAAGTTAGTTTGAATAAGTTTGGTTTAATGAAGGTCAAGATTGTCTTAGAGTTTGGAATGGTTTGAAATCTAGATTGACTTGAGATTTGGATTGATTTGAAATCAGGGTTGATTTGAGGGTGGATTGGTCTGGGGTCTGGATTGATTTGAGGTCTGGATTGATCTAGGGTCTGGATTGATTTGAAGTT
Organism: Dendrobium catenatum; assembly: GCF_001605985.2. Lineage (NCBI taxonomy): Eukaryota > Viridiplantae > Streptophyta > Magnoliopsida > Asparagales > Orchidaceae > Dendrobium > Dendrobium catenatum. The sequence goes on along the minus strand of NW_021319083.1, from coordinate 16,617,115 downwards.
TAAATAGGTTAAAATTTAGATGGTTGACAACTAGAGTTTTTAATCAACCATCATATTAATTGGGTAGGGAAATGGATGGGTCCCTATGACCTCACACAAAAATGAGGTCAACAGATGATAGTAGAGATAGAAAAGGTTTAACAACTATAAGTGGACATGTAAATGTGGCAAGTTAGATACTTGAGGAGCTTCAGAGAATTAGGGAGCCATTTAGTTGAAAGTAGCCTGCATTGACCAAGGAGACTGAGAATATGAATTCAGAGTAGATTGAGATTGTAAATATTTTTTTTTTTATTTTTAATGTATAAGAACTCTACAATTAATATGAGACTGTTTGTTAATTGTAAAACTGTTGTAATGTTTAAAAATAGTTTGAGCATTATGAAATTAATATTTGACTAAAATCTTTGTGCAATGTTAAAATATTAGCCTAGTTAAATATTTATAATAGTCTCCTGTTAGGTTTATGTTATATTGTAGTATAATTAAAAGGATGGGATATTTTTTTATCTGTACTAACTATTTTTGATGGATTTTTAATAGATTTTATGCAGAAAAATTCATACGATGAATTTTGTATTGAGAATCTGTCACATTTTTGTCAAAATACTGGCGGAGAATTCAGCCAAAAATTCCAATGGAATACTAGTGAAATTTTTAGCTAGAAATTATGGTGAAAAATTTAGTTGGTATTTTCCCCAAAATTGCTGCTATTTTCATTCCCAAAGCTGTTAGAATTCTATTGGAAATAGTTCTGACAAAATATTCCTTCATTAATTCATTTTCAACCCTCAATTTTCTAGCGGATTACATTCCATCGAAAATCGATCAAAAACATATATTTTTAATAGATTTTTTAGGTTTTTTGACAAATATGTCTATTGGAAATTATTTCATTTCATGTATTGTACTCCTTAAGCCTATACTCAAGAATTTCACAAGCACTCTCTTTTTTGCTCCTTATAAGGTGAAGAAGCTACTCTCCATCACGGGTAATGGAGGAAATCTTACAAACACTTCTCTCCTTCATGGATAATAAAGACACTGAAACCTCTTCTTTTGTTGAAAAGCCATTCTCCCAATCCTCCTCCAAGATCCACATAGTCAGGTCCAAGTCTCAACACTAAGACTTTTTTGATATATTATCTTTTATAACCAAACTATAGGATTTAAGGATTAAAATTGGACTAGATAACCACAGTGAATCACTCACCTCACTCTTTTGGCCCTCTTAAAAGATCTCAGAAGTCTCTCCAATCTCTCTCTAGAAAATCATTGGAACACCAAAGCTTTCAAAAAATTAAACAAGGCCACAATTTTTTTTAAGGCTTCCTTAAGTTATTCTATTTATAATAATGCTAGCCGACAAAACTCTAAATTTGAATATTAATGATTTTAATGGCTTGATCATACTTGATCCATGATTTATATTATATGATTAGTACAATTCAGTTTAAAACCATATTTACTCTCTATTTTGTTATAATTCTTCAGATAATGTTCAAGAGAATGCAAAAAATTTACAAGTGCTGAACAAGTGCCACAGTGCTTATAGACTCAACGATGAAACATTGTTATATACAACACCCCAACGCATGTTTTTAATATTATAGTGTTAGCCTCTCAAGAACTAAAGGAAAAAAAATTAGAGCCAAGGTCAATGCTTTTATGCCAAAAATTAACACCGCAATACTAGAGTCTCGGAAAAATGAGGGCTAGAGCATCGATCATCCACTACATAAAAATTGCTCATTACATGAAAAATTTCATGTCAAAAATTACTAATTTTCAAGCAGAAATATTCTGCCAATATAAATCACATAGGAATTTTTTTAAAAAAAAAGAGACTTTGAAAAAAAAATCATTTTATTTAAATAAAATAAGTTGCAAGCCCTGCCTATAGTTATTTACCCAACCCTGCTCGCCAACCCGCTTTGCCTGACCCACCCTGCTGGTCGCAAGCCCATCCAGCCCGCGATCCCGCCATGGCCAAATTGCCCATAATTTTTTTCCCTGCTAGCCGCCTTATCTTGGTGCTCGCGAGCTTGCATTTTTGCAACTCGAGCTCACGAGTTTATACTTTTGATGATAATAATCATTGTAATTCATATCTTATTGTATACTTATATTTGAATTATATTTTTGTTTGTGTGTGTACTAACTTTCCAAGAACACCATGCACCATCTAACTAATATTCAAGGCTCAAGATTAGGTAGAATAGATTATGATGTAGATTTTTATAATATTTATTGATGTATTTTGGATTTCTTGAGTCAAGTCCTGTAAGGGTGTATGCTTGCTTGGTGACCATACATACACACACTCAGGGGGAGTGAGATTGAGTCAAAACTAGAAGTTCAATTTTTGAACTATTCATACTATACCATTTATATTGTATTTTACGATCAACTAATCTAAATAATCATACTAGATAATTTAGATCATCTAAGATGATCAGTTATGATCATGAAAAATAGCTGCCAATCATAATTTAGGCAAGATTTTGAATTTATTTTTTTATTCTAATCATCCAGGATGATCTAAATCATATTGGATGATCTATGACAATCATGCCTAAGTTAATCATGTGATTAGGGGACTAATTATTATTAAATTGCTCAATTAGAACATACAAGACAATATTACGATTGTACTTGATGATCTTTGACATATCATGGGATAACCCCTAATTATACTAGATGAAATACCATAATTTTTCTTATAATAATCCATAATGATCCTTAATATCATACTAGATGATATCTATAAATTTGAACTGATCGTCATAGGCTATTCGGAGATCATCCAGAACTATTAGGTCAAATTCTACACATCATACTGAATGATCATGAGATCATATAGGATGATATTTGTTTCCAGAATTGAGTCTTTAGGATTTTCTGATGCCCTATATTTAAGTACATCGTACTGAATGATCCTGCGGTCATACTGGATAATCTGTACCATAAGAATTAATTTTTAGGATTGTTCAAAGCCCTCTATTTAATCTTTGTCAAGGCACTTGATAAGTGTCTTTGGCAGCCATTATGTCTTCATTCTTCTAGAGAAATTTTGAATAGAGAACTTGAAAGGAAGAGAGAAAAGGGTAGAGTTTGAGAGGGAGAATATCCATAGAATGGGTTTCAAGAGAGTATGGAGGGGATTTCATACGATTGCTCCAACTAGTTTGCATCATAGTACCATCAAATTCAAGGTTCGTCTTGAGGAAAGTTATGGAAAGAAGAAGATCTCTTTGGTGTCAAAGGACCCAACTACTCCGCCACACCAGGGAAGGTAGAAGTGATTTTATAAGGGCTTCTACACCTAGCTGTGGGGGCTAAAGGAGAGTCATTAAAGGTTTAGTGCAATACCTAGAATAAGAGGTTCTAGGGAATGGACGTATGTTAGGTTAGATCGACCCACTATAAATTTGGTGTGTTCTTTCTGATTTTTTTTTGTACTTTATTTTCTGCATTTATTTTTTGGATATAATAGCTTGGTTGAGAATCTGTGATTTATATTACGTTGTATTGATAATGTAATTTTAGATGTTGAAAAGATTTAAGAAGGGAATTTTCTTTTTACTGAAAGAAGGTTTTTTTAAATATATAATTCACCCCCTTTTAGTTAGTCTCGGGACTAGTTCTTTAGGGTTTAATACCCCTCGTCTGCCCGTACACGAGCACTGCCCCTGTGAGATTTGAACTCAACTCTTTGGGAAAGTCTTCAAACACCTAACCACTTCGCTGCAAAGAAAAATACATTTTAATTATTACTTTTTATATTTAAATTAGAATTATATTAAAATCAATACTCAATCTAAAAAAGAAAATAGAAATTAATAATTAATCTAAAAAAATTAAATTAATAATTAATAATTAATTTAAAAAGAAAATAAAAATTAGTAAATTTTTATAGTAATAATTAATTAAAAGAAACTACTAAAATTACTAATTAATTAAAATAAAATTTTAAAATAAATAAAAAATTAAATAATAATGTTAAAATTTTAATCATTTTAGTTAAATTAGGTGAATAGTTAATTTAAATTAGTTAATATCATTTATAATCATTTTTTGTTAAGTTATATAAATAGTTAAATTTTAGTCATTTTATTTAAATCAGTTAAAATCCATCGGAAATAAATCCATTGGAAAAGCCGCCTTAAAGGTTGTTTGCAAGTGAGTCAGAAATATTTCATCGTACGTATTCCATAAAAAAATTGCCTAAAAATTACAGGAAAATTGTTCACCAGAAATCCATCACCAAATTTTGCCAGTAATGAGTGATTTTCCTACAGTGATCACAACGTCACAGTGCTGAATTACACTTTTAAGTCTTGCAACACGCAACTTTTTTAGCGTTGCAACCAAGCAGTTGTCAAAATTAAGTGTTATGCCGACTTAGCCAAAAGATATGTCAATTCAACCATTAACCGTGCCAGATCAGCATAGTGCTACAATAGAGCTAACATTACAACATCGAGGTGCTAGTTCATTTTATACCATTACGGCGCAACCATGTTGAGTGTCGGGACGCCTAAATCCATTTCTGCACTTGTATAAATAATTTTTAATTTCTTTTGTTAGGAGAGTTCTATTATTTTAGTGGAGTCTTGTACCTTTTATTGTCTTCGTACTTAAGTTTTTTAGAACCTCACACATATATAATTTCTTCATTAAATGGCCAATCCACCAAGACTTATGTTTTTCATGATAAAATTTCTTTCTAAAAAAAAGCCAAACATTTTAACCTTGAGAAAGTTCATATTTGAGAACATCAAACCCATGTAATTCTTCATTTATGCATTGTAAATCATTGTATCTTCATAAACTTCATTTCTGAGTTTTTTCAGTTTGTCAACAATTGGAGAACTCTAAAAGTTTAGAACATAAAATTAATCTTCATTCTTAGAGATAAATTCTTCACTCTCTAAGGAAGAATGCTTTATTTTCTTTCCACCAATTATCTTAGAAGCCCATGAAGGATGAGAGCAATAAGAACACTAACCCAGGAAGGAATCTCACAAAGTTAGAGAGAAAAAGAAAACTGACAAAACTTGTCCTTTTATAACTATACAAGTACTATGATTTTTGATACGTACGAGCACCACAACACAGATCTTAGTGCTGCAACGATGGTTAGATTTTCATATAAATATGTATATAAATATATATTAAAAAAATAAATAAATGATCAAATTCATAGATATAAATTTAGTATTTTAATGTATTTTTAATAATATAAAAATTTATTAAATTAAAAATTTATTATTAAAAATGTAAAAACTTATTTTAATTAATTATTAAAATAATAAGTTATTTTAATTATTTATTAATTTTAATATTTTATTTAAATTTATTTTAAATTTTAATTTACATATTATGTTATTTATATATAAAAATGTATGGATTAGAGCAGGTTTTCATCTGCAGCAAAGCAGTTTAAAGCTAATATTATAGGCTTCGTTTGGGACGGTTTTCTTTCCACTTCTTAAAGCGGCTTCTTATTACAAAAATTTTAGTTATTGTACTAAAAAGCCACTTTAAGAAGTAGAAAGAAAGCCGTCCCAAACGAAGTCATAAACTTTATGGCACACCGAAGAGGCGGGGGAGAATTTATGTATTAAAAATTTTAAACTTGTGCAAAAGCATTTACAGCAACTCCAATGTGAAAATTTTTGCTTATATTTTTAAACTAACTAAACCGGGAATAATAAAATGAAAATAAAGATCAAACTAATGAAGCAAGAAAATTTTCTCTTTTTAATTTTATTTATAAAAAATAAAAAATGTGATTATAATTGAATTTTCTTTTTTAATATTTCAAACTATATCTCTAACTATTTTTCACTATAGTATATATATAACCAAGAAGATTATAGAAATTAAATTAAAAGTAAATAAAACTAAAATAAGAAAAATGCATATTGGATTTTTGGTAGTTCGATCACTTGATCTACATACACTCCCTGAGATGCTACTCAGGAATTTCACTACCACTCACTTGCTCCCATCAAGACGGAGAAGCCACTCTCGTTCATTGGTAACAGAGAAAACCCTGCAAACACTTATCTTCTCACAAAATTTCTTTCCTTCACATGCACGAAGACACACAAAACTCTTCGTTCCTCAAGAAGTCACTTATCCATAGCCTCCTACTAGATCCATGAAGCAAGGACCAAATCTCAACATCGAAACTTCCCTGAGCTCTTCTCCATGAGCTTTTACAAGTCTTTCCAATCACTCTCCAAAAATCCTTGGAACACCCAGCTCTCAAAGAAACTCAACATGACCAAAAAACTTCGTAGGGTTTCTTAATATAAGCTATGTATAAGAATGCTTCTCAAAGAAACCGTAAAATAGAATGTTTAATGATTTTGATGGGTTGATCGTATAGTACGTTATATGGATCAAACAATATGATTAGCATAAATCAGTTGTAAACCCTAATTTTGTCTCTATTTGATTCAACTGTACGAAAAGAAAAGTACAGTAATTTAAAATACTAGATCGTACAAAACAATGTAAATCATAGAGTATAAATTTTTATTTTTGTTAATTTATATAATTTGATTTTTTTTTATTTCGAAAATAACCATAAAATATTGTACTGTATTATTTGACAGAAATCAAATGCTTCAATTAACCTTAAAATTTTCTTATCTTTAATACATTCTCCACTCTGATATGTGTGTGCTTGATTGTTTATCCAATATAACTCTACATACAAAAGAAGATTCAATAAAAGAAAAAAGTTTAAATTTTGACACAGATTTTACTTTCTGAGTTCTTGTTAATCTTTGACGATCTTCATGTTCATAATTTTGCGTTTAATCTTGTTCTCTTTTTATTTCGTCTCTTGTGCGACAGTTTGTTACTTTTGTCTTGAAATATTAGTTTAAAAATTAAGTAACATAGTTAACTGTAATTTATGTTAATATAACTATTAATATATGTTATCATCAAAAACATAATGTACACACCACGTTCTAGAGTCCAACAACTTATTGATGCATTGACCAAACTGAATATTTTGTTTAGGGGTGTCAATTTCGGGTCACGGGTCGGGTTCGAGTTGAACCCGAAACTGATCCGACACTATTCGGGTCAACCCGAACCCGACCCATTTATGAAAACGGGTCAGTTTTCCTGACCCGAACCCGACCCGTTTCGGGTCCGGGTCAATCGGGTCCGGGTCAACCCGACACAATCCGAATGATCCGTTTCCAACAAAGAATTGCTAGTTTTCAGGTAAAAAAAGGGTCTATCTCTTCTTTTTCGGGTAAAAAATGGGTCAAAATCGGGTCAATCTCGAGTTGTCGGTCAAAATCGGGTCAATTTCAGAAAGGGTTAACCCGAACCCGACCCGATTTTTGAAACGGGTCGAAATGTTGAACCCGAACCCGACCCTTTTCGGGTTTGGGTTGACCTTAACCTGAAATTTTCGGGTCGGGTTTGAGTCGGATTTTGTTCTAATCACATGGTAGCTCCAATGCCTATTGAATTCATCACCTACCATCACTAACGACGCCAACACCCGCCATCACTTACAAGATTGATACATGTCATCAACATTATTTCCTACTCCTAACTATAGCATTTTGATTTATGCGGACTCCTGCCAGAAGACTCTTCCAACATCAACCAACTAGTGTGTTCCTTAGAGTATATCAATGCCTTTCGCAAGGAAGAGCTTTGCTTATAATTAAATACAAATACTACTGAAATTATTTTAGTTGGATCAAACCCCGTGATTTTTCTACTTAAAATTTTTGATATCTCTTATAATTCATTCACTCCTCTCTTATATTGCCAGACATGAAAAGCTAGAATATTAAACTCTTTATTTTTTTTATCACAACAAGTGTTCCAGCACAAAACAATTCTAATTCTACACCTTTTTTTGTGTTTACATGGATGCGCATCACGTTATCCAACAGAATGAATAATCTTGAACGCTTGATTCTACAATTTGTAATTAAAAAAATGAATGACAGGAATCAGTTTCGTGTAAAAATCTTGCAATGTCATAAAATAAAAATTATTTAGGTGTGACAAGTCGCATGCTAGCAGTATAACAATTAGAACAGAATTACCTTAGTAATTTCAAACAGGGAAATAAATGATCTTACCTCCTACAATACACGACTGACAGATGACTGTAGCACCAATGGTCCATGGAAACAACATATCAACCAAGTTCATCAAAGTTTTGAAAAATTTTTACTAGCTGGGCTTTGCGGGCTGTGTAACATTGCCTTCGTTCTGTAAAGCACACCGTGAACTTCCTCAAAATAAGGATCAGTTGCATTCTTCACATTCTCAACCCATCGCAATATCTTCGGATGAGGTCCAAGTATTCTCTCACGATCTTTGTCGTACCAAAGCTAATGTAAGAGTGAAAATTGTGAAATAGAGAGATGAGGTGTCAATAGCAAAGGATCTTCATACTAGCTTTTAATTTTCACAAATAACAAAAATCTGTGTTCTAAAAAATACAATTGCAGCATGGATATACACACGTGAAAGGAACTAATACGCTTTAACTTTAAAGTTGAAGTATTCGATGTATCGATTCCATTAAAATGCAACACATTGAAAGGTAAAATATAACATTGCTAAGGCTTTATTTGGGATGATTTTTTATGGCTTATTAAAGCAGCTTTTTAGTAAAAAATTAAAATTTTTGTACTAGAAAGCAGAGCATTAAGAAGCAGTAAGAAAGCCGTCCTAAATGAAAGGCATCGTTTACGACGGCTTTCTTACTGCTTATTAAATCAATTTTTTTAGTACATAAATTAAAAATTTTAACTAAAAAACTGCTTCAGAAGCAATAAGAAAGCCGTCCTAAACAAAGTCTAAGGCTTCATTTGGGACAACTTTCTCATTACTTTCTAAAATGAATTTTTAGTACAAAAATTCTAATTCAAAAATTTTTTTTACTAAAACTCTGCTTTAAAAAACATTAAGAAAGCTATCCCAAATGAATCCTAAGTCAAATATAACATCCCGGATATTCAGAGAAATTTTGATAACCATCTTTCAATGGGAATAATTAATACAACTAAAATTTCCATAAACGTATAAAGAAAATGTGATTTTGTATTTTCATTTGAGCCGCGGCTCTGCATGTCATTTTATAAAAGCTCTATCATTCTGTTTTCTCATTTTGATAATAAAATACAGTTTGTGGTAATTAAATTATTTAAAACGGTCTTATGGTAGTTCTGTAAATAAAAAAGTTTCTTACCAAGGTATGCTCTTCAAATAATGTATTGATGTTGGGGATTTTATGCACTTTTAGAAAGCATAAAAGGTAGTTTTAAACTTCAAAACTCTTCTCTCTCTTATCATTTTTTTAAATTTCTTCAACTCATTAAGCCAATTTTATTATTGCTGCAAGCATGGGCGAAATGGTTGAAGCAATTTTGAGTTGGATGTGATTACTGAGGGATTAGAAAGTCTTTGCCATTGAGGCTTCTATGAGCTACGTGTACTACATTGGTTGCTTGAGGAGTTGATAAGGGAAATGATAAACTACGGCATGGACATGCAATGTAGTAGTTGGTTGACTGTTGCATGGGAACTCACAACGTATATAAATATAAAAGTAATGAAAGAAGTAAAACATTAAATCAGGCTTGTAAAGATAAATAACAAGACAAGTATTTCAGCCACAGGAGAATGTGATAAGGCCAAGTGAGGGGAAAGTGAGCTTAACTCTGCACGCATCTATGCAGGGACAATTATAACCGGTATACACCTAACCTCATCCGTATAATACCACCATCACCCATGTAATACCGGACACTAGCTACTTGGGAACTGTGGGGTATCAATGGGATTGATAAGGTGCACGAATAAGAGTTCTGGGGCATTCCCACAATCTTGACCTTATTTATTTTTTGGAGACTAGAATCCAAGCATCCAAAAATAACGATCATGGATTTATCAAAACCTTAAGAGCTTCAATAATAAAGTTAATTTTCATATACAATAGTGGCAGAATTTGAATCAGAGGAGACAACTACATGTCTATTTTACCCCTGTTCTCATTCACCAACAATTGATTCATGGTAGAGTGACCTGTGGTGGCTCTCACTCCTTTCTCCTTACTATGATATATGCAACAAACTCTAATGGTGATAGGAAAAGTATAAGGCATGCCATCGACAACATTGTTGGATCTCTTTGAGATTAGTAGATCATTACGGGGGATTTCAACTACAACATATTCAAATCTAACAAAGTGGATGGAAACCTTATCCCTTTAAACAAGCTTCTTAATGCACCATCATGAACTCAGGGTTTTATGGCACTCCATTCATTATTCACTCCTACACACTGCCACATCTTATTTTGACCCCCTATGGTCAATCTAGAGTATAACAAAAAGGATGAATATGAATAGACCTATCTCTTACTAGCACTCATCCTGAAACACTTCTATTAGGACCAAGTGAGTAGGAAATAGTCAATCCAAATTCTCCCAAAATCTTAAGTTTTTCAAAACTTAAGACTAGAATCAATATTTCATAATTGGAAGCAAATTCAAACATATTTAAACACATCAAATAAAATACAGAGCTTACTAAACATCAAAGAATATTTATATACCCAAAAGTGCCTACACAACTTCTACTCTTAGCTCTATATACACCCAAAATGTATGTACGAAAAAGGGCGGTCAACTAATAGAAAGTGGATGCAAACTTTGTGAAATTCCTTGGTTGAACTTACAATTTCAGCAAAAAAGAAATCAATAACAAGTAAACGAAGAAGAATAACACTCAAGAATCCTTTTTATTGGATTATATATAAAAGAAAAGACAAGATACAGTTGAATCTTCAATTGGAGAGGAAGATCTGGCTCTCCAAAATCTCTAGACGTTGTTAGAGCTCAAAGCATCCTAAAACACTACAATTTAAGCAAAAAAGCCCTCCCCTAACCCTAGTAAAATATTTTACTTAAAGAAAATAATAAACAACAAATACCCAAACAGCTTTCCCCCAATTCCCTCCTAAATCTACCATATTTCCTTAATTATTCCCCCTCCAAATCAACCCCCCTCAATTAGGCAACATCTCTTAATTAATGTCCTCCAAATCAGCCCTCAAATTTGCTCTCTTGAATTAGAAAATATTTCCTAATTAATCCCCTCTAAATCCGCCCCAAAATAGGTTATCTTCAATTAGGAAACATCTCCTAATTAATTCTAGTTGACTAAAAACCTTCCTAGATTATAAAATTTCTTAATTCCCTCTCAATCAAATCTACTGGTCCATTAATACTACCCTCTCAAAGTGCCATCTTGTCCTCAAGGTGGAATGAATGAAACTACTACTGAAGCACTTGACTAATAGCACTGAATTGAAAAATGGACTGACACTTGGTCGAATGATCCCTGCCCCTGCCTTAAGCATCTCCTTGATTAATCTCTTAATCTGTTCGTTCTGGATTTAGGGATGATGGTATAAATGAACAATGATGGGTGGGACTCCTTCCTTCAAGATGATAACATGCTTGAGTTTTTGCGAGTGATTCAACCCTTGAACTTGCTGGAACACCCCTCGATACTATTGTAGGGAAGGTAGAATCATGTTTGGTGCTTCTTTCTTCTCCCCATCTTTTTCTCCTTCCAATTATGCAGCTCCACTAAAAGTCTCAGTCCTTTACCCTTTCCTCTCTTTGGAAGTGGCTCCAAAGATGGCATCTTCTCTTCTTCCCCCAATATTTCGACCTCATGATCTTTCCCTCTCCTTACCGGATTAGGGTTCCCTCCCCTCCCTTGGTCATTGGTGGCTCCCCCTGCCTCCGACGACACCATTTGGTTTGAAACTCGAGCATCTTTCTCATCATCTCTTTCATCTCCTCTATGATGGCAAACTTCTCATCAATCTTCTCATTGATGGCTGAAAAATAGCTTTTTGAAATCTGAAATCTTTTCGACACAATCTGATTTCAATTGTTTGATCTCCTTTTCTTTCAGCCATGGGTGCCCAGATTGAACAACTTTGATACTAATTTGAAAGGAAGTAGATGCAGAATCTGTGAAATTTCTTGGCTGAATTTATAATTTCAGCAAAACAGAAATCGATAACAAGTAAACAAAGAAGAATAACACTCAAGAACACTTTTTATTGGATTATAAAAGACAAGATTCAGTTTGATCTTCAAGTGGAGAGGAGGATCCGGCTCTCCCAAATCTTTATGCTGCTAGAGCCAAAAGATCCCTAAAAACACTACAATTTCAGCAAAAATGGCCTCCCCTAACCCTAGCAAAATCTCTTACTTGAAGCAAACAATAAATAGCAAATACCCAAACAGCCCTCCACCAATTCCCTCCCAAAATTTTCCTATTTCCTTAATTATTTCCCCTTCAAATCAGCCCCCAAATCTTCCCTCTTTAATTAGGTAATATCTCCTAATTAATCCCCTCCAAATCAGCCCTCAAATATACATTCTTCAATTAGAAAATATTTCTTAATTAATCCCCTCTAAATCGGCCCCCAAATCAGCCTCCAAATATGCTATCATCAATTAGGAAAAATCTCCTAATTAAGAACTTAAGATACCTTGCTTCTCCTAGTAGTTGCCTAGACTATGACATTAGTAATCCAAATATCTCAGCATTCTTCTATCATGTACTCGATCAAGGTTATCTAATTATCAATGTTCACTTAATAAAATTTGGATTCTCCTTCAATAGTTCAAAGGAAAAGACTTTCATTTGTTATCAAATTTCAACTTATCAAATTCTTGACGTGGAATCTAATTGCTTTTTGAGTAATGCCATTTTGTTCCAAGTTATATCATCTAAAAAATTCATCCAAACTCTTAAGCTAACACATTTCAAAATGCCTAAAGATAACTTAGGATTCCATCCCTATCAGTCGTGAATTCTGCTAACAAGGTTAGACTTAATTGGAATTTAATTTGCTCTATGGATACACTTGAACACTAGTGAAAGTGTAGGTGTACTAAAATTTGGCTCAGACCTATCTCTTATTTATTCCACATATGGAAAAAGCTATCTACCATTGTCAATAAGTTCAAATTTTTCCAACACATTCCCTTTACTTTATGACCCTTTTGGGGAAAGAATCTTACGGAGCTAACTGGCTAACAAGCTCCCACCAACATTTTAATATAGGAAAATGCTCTTTCTAATACTATATTGATTAATTCTACTATGATGATTTCTCGTTGCCCCTGTTGTACTGCAATTTAATACTCAAGTTGCTTCTATTGGTTGCACGAATCTTTGCACTGTTAGGAGTTTTTTTTTTTTTTTTTTTAAATCTCGCACATGCCTATCATACTTCTATACCCTTCATCAATTATTAAATCTCGGCTCTCAATTTCCCCTCAAGTGAAATGCTAGCCTAGCAAGTACATAGTAAGATTATAATTGACGGGTTGTAAATTTTTTTCTAAGAAGTTTTGTGATGAAGCACAAATACATGCACACACAGAATACCAATCCACAAACCCATATGTCGTAGGAATAATCAAAGATCCCCCATCAGCGGACTTAAAACGAGCAGTCAAGAGTAGTTCGAAAAAGATTGCAATAAAGATGATGTAGACCCCATCTTAATGATACTTGTACTTCATAACACGCTGCATTGACGAGGGATTGAACTTTTTTAGGTTTTGGTCATGTACATGTTAAACATATTAAGCTAATGTAAATTATAGCCTATATTCTTTTAACAACAACAACAACCAGCATTTATCCCACCATGCGGGTGCCTATATTCTTTTAACAGGATTTTAATTTACCTTATTCAAAGCTATCATCCTTATAAGGTCTTAAATGTTTTTAAAACATTGGCAAATCCAATGACCTTATAAATTATAATAATTAGTTTGACATGAGTACTTAATGATGTAAGCCACTTTTGAATTCCAACAAAATTGCAGCTTGAATCTCGATCAAGTGGTTTCATTTTTCTTGTCCGCATGGTTGGCTATCCAGCCAAACGAGCAATTGGTGGCTAAATACATCGAGGCTGCATCAGGAAACTTTAAGGATTCCTAAACTGCAAATGCTCTAGAAAAGAAGGAATATTATGGATTTTCATCCATATAAGTTTTGCAACTTGGAGAATAAAACTATCAAGCATATTTACTTTGAATGTCCCTTCTCTTTCAACCTGATGAAACTCAACCTCCCATTTGGGATGAACTTATTTTCATCCCCACAGTTAGTTAATTGGAGTTGTGGAAAATTTCTGTTTTCTTGTAATACTCTGCTTGAGCTAAGTGGCAACAAAATGACAACATACTTCATTCACCATATAATCAAATTTCAATAGATGGGCATTCGCTAAAAAAAATTTTTGTTGACAAGTAAATGACAATCAGATAACGAATATTTTCCAGGAATTTAACAAAGCAACAATTGAAAATAAAATAAAATCACAAGTTGGCGACAAGCAAAATGCTGATGTTTTTAGAAAAATAGAAGAAATCTCTTTTAGTTCTGCACATTGTTGTGGCTCGTGCAGCAATACAGACTATTGGCTTATAAAAGTTAGCCAATAAGCCATTTACTCCCTCTCTCCAGCTACTGAAATAGTTACCCGAACAGATCATATGAAAAAACCGTACACAAAAGTTGGCATAATTTTGTATTGATTAATTACTAGGAGTAGTGAAAGAGTAATAAAGATGGCAAGACAACAATAAGCAATGATAATAGCAAAGATGATTTTGATATTTTTACCTCAGATTGCATAATTTCACAGGCGAGGCTAAGATCTGCAATAGATGGACCAAGATTTCCCAATAAGAATTTCGCATCTCCTTTAAGCCAAATGGATTCAATATTTGAGAGTGAAGATGTTAAAAGTTTCTCAGCTTCCATTGCAGATTGAGGATTCAACGTTCGTCCAAATACTGGTGCTAGGACAGTGTTCATAGCAAAGGTATCTGTTTTCCATGGAGTCATCAATTCAAGTGCATCAATTATTAACAGAGATATCATCAAGATGTACAAGCAAAACAATATAACAATAACATCAAGCTTTTATCTCACTACGTGGGGTCGACTATATGAATCTTTTTTCTCTATTCTGTCATGTTAAGAGTCAAATTCTCATTTAAATCTAATAAAAAAAGTCATTTATAATATTCTCTAACAATACTTACATTGTCAGGTCCCAAGTCCTGGATGAGAAAAGTTGAGGGTTGCGTTAGGTAGTCGACAACCTACGTAAAACTTGTCGAATAATGATGACAGGAATCATTTAATACATTGTACAAGCAAAACAATCATAAGTTTAAATTTTTTAACAGTTTAGAAAATGTTTAAACAATAAGAGAATAGGAAAGCTAAGCAAAATTTAAGACTCCTTGGAAATATCTTTCTATTCTTGTATCAATTTTTACTTTTAAACGAAGAAATTTTACAAACAGTCATTGAAAAGGTTACATGAGGAAAGAAAACTACCATCATAAAAAAGGAACGAAAAAAAGTAAATTGTGCACACCCAAACTTCTAAGAAAGTAAGTTTAAGTTAAGTTGACCTAGTTCAAGCTAAATCAAACGAGTTCAAATCATTATTCTATGTACTCGGTCTTAGACTCGCTGGTCCACAAGAAATCGTCTCAAGTAGATGACCATAACCCAATAACTTGTCCCAATCTGGGAGTAAAGCTGATACAGTCAATCCTAGTAGCTACTATCTATGAAGTCGGCCCTAGAGACTATTGAATAATGGTGGTCTCATATCTTGAAATAATTTCAGATATTTGTCCATAATCATCCCACCACCACTACTACTCCCCGATGGTTGATTTCTTGAATCTTGAATTAGCTGAGTCACAGTTGTCATCATTTGAGCCAATGCATCAGAATTAACAAGAACATTGGGTGTGTTCTTTCCACTTCTTCATCTTCTTCATATTCATTTTGGTTCATGTTGATCATAACATAAACATTTAAACTTATAATCATTTGTAATCATCTTAATGGCTCTTTCAGTATGATTCAGATCTTAATTGGGCTTTGATACCACTTTTGTCACGACCCGTCGGACAATAAAATTTCTCAAACAATACTACTTCATTTGTACTAAAGAGCCACTAAGCACGAGAAAAATTACCTGTTGTCATTTGCACGTCGCCTTCTGTAAATATGTTCTTCTCTTTCAGCCATTACGTCTTTAGGAACTTACCTGAAACATTTAAACTCGTGGGTTGAGTTTACTAAGTAAACTCAATGGGAATTATATAAATTAATCATTATAATTAATTAATTAAGATGTCTTTTATCCTTTTTTAACCTTATTTTTTTTCTTTCATTTCATTAACTTATACTTTTTTGGATATTTTCATTTTAATCATTTTGAAATAATTGTTATCTTTAATTTTTCATCTACATTTTCTTTTCCCATTTGATTTGCACAGGAGCACCGTCTCAAAGTACTCGAAGGTACAACCTTTTCCATTTGATTTCCTTTTCCCATTTCCATAGAAATTTCCTTTTCCTTTTTCGTGCACGAGTACGGCGCAGATTGAGGATTCAACGTTCGTCCAAATACTGGTGCTAGGACAGTGTTCATAGCAAAGGTATCTGTTTTCCATGGAGTCATCAATTCAAGTGCATCAATTATTAACAGAGATATCATCAAGATGTACAAGCAAAACAATATAATAATAACATCAAGCTTTTATCCCACTACGTGGGGTCGACTATATGAATCTTTTTTCTCTATTCTGTCATGTTAAGAGTCAAATTCTCATTTAAATCTAATAAAAAAAGTCATTTATAATATTCTCTAACAATATTTCCGTTGTCAGGTCCCAAGTCCTGGATGAGAAAAGTTGAGGGTTGCGTTAGGTAGTCGACAACCTACGTAAAACTTGTCGAATAATGATGACAGGAATCATTTAATACATTGTACAAGCAAAACAATCATAAGTTTAAATTTTTTAACAGTTTAGAAAATGTTTAAACAATAAGAGAATAGGAAAGCTAAGAAAAATTTAAGACTCCTTGGAAATATCTTTCTATTCTTGTATCAATTTTTACTTTTAAACGAAGAAATTTTACAAACAGTCATTGAAAAGGTTACATGAGGAAAGAAAACTACCATCATAAAAAAGGAACGAAAAAAAGTAAATTGTGCACACCCAAACTTCTAAGAAAGTAAGTTTAAGTTAAGTTGACCTAGTTCAAGCTAAATCAAACGAGTTCAAATCATTATTCTATGTACTCGGTCTTAGACTCGCTGGTCCACAAGAAATCGTCTCAAGTAGATGACCATAACTAACAAGTATTAATAATTCACTTACAATTGAGAATTTCTCAAACTCACAAAATCCCTTCTCTCCCAATTTCCTTTTTTTCGTTACAATCTCTTCCCTATCCTTCAAGAAATATACCGCTCACTTTAAACGAAGTAGGAGAAGAAATTTATAGGAAAATCCAAAATAAATTCAACAAACCTTTTTCCTTATTTTTTTCTCGATCGTTTCTTCCCTCTCAATGCAAATTATCCCAAAATAGCACTTCTTTAACTGTGAGAAAGAAAAGGAATGATCAATTCTTTTCATCGAAGAAGATTATTCGCTAAAATTGGAAAACGAAACTTACCTCGCTCTCCCACGAAGCCCTCGATCGTCCGCCCGTTTCTTTGTTCGCGCGAACGGCTCTGTTCCGCGACTCTTCTGTTCGTGGGTATTAAAAGGGTGAGCTGGCCAGTTCAGTTGAACCGGCCGGAAGAATCGGTCGTCACATCTTACTCAGAGAATTTTATTCTCTTTGAACTTTATTATTCTTTTCCTTACTTAATATTCTCGGTATATTAGGTGCGATTCATGAACAATTTTAGATTCAATATCCTAAAAGATGTGATAAGTATGGAGATTGCTAGGAACTATAAGAGTATTATATGAAAAAGCATAACATTAAATAGGTGGAGATGAAGTTGTTAACATGGAAACCCAAGAATTTGTGACAGTTCGTCAACTTATTGAATTCCAGAGTGCACTAGCGAGGATTTTGAAAACCACTCCTAGAGTGGAAATGCCTAAGTATCCCTAGTAAGGAAAAGGAAACTTTTTTGAGTTAGAGCTTTAGCATCTACTACAATAACTGATGAGACATTATCCTAAAAGTGAGGAATCAACTTCGAATCTTCATCAAGAGGGAAGAGAATAAAAAAGAGAAAGTCGCCGCTTACGAATGGCTTCTAAAGAGATTTTTTTGAGGCCAAGCCTGTATCAAAACTCAAAATTCCTCAATTGAATTTATACAAAAAGAATGACGGATTCCATTGACCATGATGTTTGTTTTGAGTTGGTTGTTTCACTTCTTGATATTAATAACACATTAAAAAGTAAGGTATTCTTCACCACTTTGAATGAAATACCTTTGAGTAAGGGTGTCAAAATAGGTTAACGTATCGGGTTTAGGTTCGACCTGAAATTAACTCCACTCAAATTCAATCAACCCGAACCTTACATGTACACCCATGACTGCTTCTGCAAGTACCATCTCACAGGTATCTTATAGTCACGTTCGGGTCATGCAAAAGGAGATTTTCTCTCCTCATGATAGTTCATTCGAGGGACTCGCACAAGAGCTCGGAAGGAGTTGGTCGCTGGAGTGCAACGGACCACCTCCAGCCATATCCTCAAGGAAGCCGCCCTCCTTGGCAAGGGAAACCATAGACATTCCTCTCTTGGTCAGACAAGTCTTTTATTTATCTCAGCCAAAGTTAAGTCTTTTATATATAACACATCTAAAGGCACATGCACTCGGCATAGCCAGTAGAACTCTATTGTACACCCATAGTACAACTCTTGTACTCCGTACAAATTCTATCAAAAGCAATTAAATATCATACACCAAGAAATATTTTACTATATTCATTCATCAAAATTATATCTACAATAACCAAGAGATCACAAACAATCACTAATCTATTAATAGCTCCTGACTATAAAAGAATTAAAGAATATACATAATGAAATCAAAAGAACCTGAGGATCTCAATCAGTCTCACTCCACACGGTTATAACCCCTTCCCTATCCTGAAATCATAAAACCACATATGAGCTTAATAAGCCCAGCAAAATCCAATTCTCACTAAGACATTGAATGCAAGATCTAAGAAATCAATATGCATGCTCATCTCAATCAATTGAATTAGTAGCATTGAATATAATCAATGATTAGTTATCCCTAGAATGATTCAATATGATTAATAACAAGTGAGAAACATCATGTTGAAATCCATAAATCAATGAAATATGCAAAAACATAAATACATAAAAAATCAATAAATCAGTACTATAGCACGAACATGCAGATGTCAATATTATCAAAGTTATCAGTCATATATATCTTATCAATTATTTATTATGAAATCAGTACATGTAATGCATACACATTTTTGTATCTATCTAACAGTGCTATCAATACTATAAATGTTATCAATGTATGAATTGCATCAATATAGGATTCAACAAGGCAGATCCAACTTTAAATAGTATTTTTTATTCCTTCATTTGTATTCATCATTATCATTATCATTATCATTATAGCATCTTTATTGTTTTATCATTTCAAGTGGCTTTTAGTAAATCATTAAGAGTTGTCATCTTTATCAATTACATGCTAGAACTGGGATAACATCATAAACCATCTTTAAATAAAAGCCTATCGGCCCACCCTCCTATGTAGGATATTATGTTTTATACACCAACTCAAATTAATTATAGTGTTAACAACCATCCTTTCTTTCTTACATAAAAATACTACATTTAATTCATATTAGTTGTATCAATCTCCCTTGCAAGCATGAAATACAATATGAAATGCTAAATATAAAATCATAAAAATTATATAATAATAGATGGCATCAAAAAATCATAACTTTCATTTTATCTGATAAAATTTAATAATATTATAGTAAAAATGCCCATAAGTCTGTATCTATCATATGCGAAAAGTTACACCGTAAAAGTACAATAAATCACCAGAAAATATATTTTCTCGATTTAGGAGATTAAATTTGTCAAACTCAAAATCATTGAAAACTAAAATGAGATTCGGGTTACTTACAACGATTAGAAAACTTATGCTAACTGAAACAATGCATGAAAACCACCAAAACTCAGCATTCTTTCTCCTCCCTCTCCTTTCTCCCTTTAAATTTTAAAATATTTTTTCATATCTTGGATTGTTACAGCCCCTCTTCTCTCGCATTCTCCCTCACTCTCTCTCTTTCTCTTTCCCTCTTTCTCCTTTTCTCTCTTCCTATATATATCTTTCTTTCTTGGTCTCTTCTATCCTTCTATTTCAAGCTCTACTCCTCACTCTTTCTCTTTTTATCTCCCACTCTCTCACTTCATTTCTATATCTCGCTCTCTCTCCCCATCACTCTTTCTCTCACTCTCTCTCTTTCTCTTTTTCTCTATCCTTTTCTTTCTCCCTCTTTCCCTCTCTAAAAAAAGAAGAAATAGAAAAAAAGAAAGAAAAAGGAAAGAAAGGAAAAAAAAATAGTTAACAAAAATAAGAAGATTTTTTATTCATTCAATTTCATTGCCTCACCTCATCGACATAACCTCACGCATAGATACAAAATGCAATAAAGCTTAAAACCTTCAAAATCACAATTGCCACAAAGGCACTTTTCTTGGGAAATTATGTCGCCAAAGCTTGCCACACACTGAGTAAGCCTTGTGCATGCTTTTTTAGCATGGTGGGAAAATTAAAATTTAAGTACTTGTGTGTTTTGCTCCAACATGGACCAGAAATATGCCAATCTTCAAATAGATACATGAAGACCCATGTGCATTTTTTAAAGCACAATTGGATAGAAGACTCCCTGGTCGTGGTGTTGCAAAACACTGACAATGCACACTTTTTTATGTATGGTGGAAAGACCCAACATCTCGGACATAAGAGAAACGTCAGGAGGCTGCCGAAATTTTAAATAAACTAACAAAAAATAAAATTAAAATGCCTTCTAGACTTAATAGTGCAATTAAAAATGAAAATATAATAGTTAAATGTAAAAAATAAAATAAAATATCAAGAAAAAAAAATGTAGTACGCATAGATAACCAGAATTAAACACATATACTAGGCTAAAAAAGGTCTTACATAGAACTTTTGATAAACTTGGAAGTTCGCACTAGTTCTCACATAACCTCACTTGATTGAACTAAGGAACACTCCTGAATACTCAAAACCTTTCAGAATATGCTCAATAAATTGAACTTGGCATGAAAATGAATTTCAACGAGCTCTTATTCATGGATAGAAGAATGACTCCCTATAGGCCACACCTAAGTAGAAAGCAAGTCGAGTGATCAATACCTTCGTTCTCTCTCTCTCTCTCTATCCCCCCTCTCCCTCTTTATCCCCCCTCTCTCTTCTTGATTTCTTGAGTGAGAAGGTTTGGGAATGGCGGGGCTGATTGTAGGTCACCTCCTCGCTCCAACGGGGGTGGAAGCGGTGTTTCAACTAGTGATGGTGATGCCGATAGAAGTAGGTTAAGTGTTGGATCGGGAGGTTTAAAGAACACTGAAGAGGTTTGATCTCCTAGCAAAAGCAAATCCGTCAAGATGAAGGGGAAGCTCCAGGCATTTGTGAAAAAGATGGTGGACGAATTTGGTGAACAACATATGGATGGGAAATCTTTGAATTCTGGCACTGGGTTGGGTCAGTTGCAAAGGGGGGAATGCTGCAGCTAATATTGGCAAAATCAAGATGGGGTCATCTTTAGCCAATTCATGTAAGGATATTAGTGAGATGTAGGATGCAAAGTTTACTATTATCCATAATCCGACATTCTCTAAGGAATTTCATCTATGGAGATTGAAATCGTTGAGGGGATGGTCATGCTGATTGCGGGTTGAATGGAGCAAACGAGTTAATGTCCAAGGCCCCTTTACGAAAATCCAATTCAATGGAGGTTTGTGAATGCATCTCTAACCTAACAGATATCAAATCTGGACATTGTAATATGGATGTATGTCGAAAAACCAATGTATGTCTAAAGGGAGATGAAATCCATGCAGGTGTGAATGGAGCTGATCTAAATGGTATTGAATTGCCCACAAGTATGCAAAACACTGAAGATACCCTATTGAATGCCTCAGTTGCTTCAGACAATCATACTTCGAGTGTTCAAAATAAGGATGGGGAAATGGGGTGGTGCACCAAACAGATCAGCCAATGCTTGGAAGAGACTTGACCATATTCAGAATTTGCAAATGGTGGATCTAACATCAATTACAAATGATGGGATAACCATGGAGCTTCACATGGAGTCGGTTAGGAAGAACATCCAGCTACTGGACCGGGCTGCCGTGGGGAAGATTCTAGGTATCAAATTTCCTTTCTTCTTGAACTCAGAATTAGGACGTCAGTGGGGACGCTTAGGTGAGTTTCAATTATCCACCAATGGAGAAGATTGTTTTGCTTGTGGTTTTGATTCTATGGAGGGCCTTGATTCATTGGGGGGAATATCATCGGGCTTGACAGATGGATACCAAACTTCTCTCAAATTTCTTTGGAAGGATTACCCTCACTGGTGTGGATTCAGCTTCCTCAATTGTCGTTACAATATTGGGATCTGAGGAACATTACTAGAATTGCCTCTATGATTGGAATAACTTTATGGATTGACACCCAAACGGGCAAGCGAGGTTGACAAGAGTTTGCTAGTGTCTGTGTTATGTTGGACCTTGCTAAGAAAGTTCGGACAGGAGTATGGATTAACAGGTTAAATGGCTACTTCTTTCAAAAGGTGGAGCATGAGAGGATCTCACTCCTATATTTTAAATGTGGAAAAATTGGCCATAAAAATGTGCAATGTCCTTCTCGAGTGGCCCAAAAGAATGCACCTCTTGCTGGTGGTCTTTCACGAATGGGCAAGCAAGTGGGCTTTCAAGAAAGCAAGGGTACCACATCTTGGTCAGTGTTTGGCTCTTCCATGGGTAGCCCTCAAGATCAGGTGATGAGTAACGTGAATAAGGCTTCTAGTTCTAATACTATGATCAGAACTAAAATGGCTTCAGAAACTTATCAGGTGAGTGTGATCAAAACAACCAATCAAGACATAATAGTAATCTGAAAGCAGCCAGCTTTGAGGCTGAGGGTGGGAAATTGATTGAGCATGATGATGATGAAAATCAATACGGGCCTTGGATTTTGGTGCCCCCTCGATGAATATGGCAAATCGATCACGACAGAAGGTACAAAGTGGTGTGGAATCCAATTTGGGGGTGGTGACACCAAAGCAAGTTAATTTGGGTGCTATCAGCAACCCACTAATAGCTAAGCTGAAAGATAAATTCAAGCCAACAAGGAGGGAGGCTAAACTTGGAATTACACAACCCCTTCTATTTATAGATGGTGTTAAACAATCTAAACACAATGAGAGTAAGAATTGGTCTCCAAGGATCATTTTGAAAATAAGCTCCAATAGTTCAGACAAATTGAGCAGTACCTAAGAAGAAGAAGGAGGTGGTGGATGATTTGGATGATGAAGATGCGTCCCCTTCAGGTATTTAATGTCCTCTATACTGTTTTGGAATTGTAAGAGAGCCCGTAAGAAGACGACAGATAACTACCCGCATCACTTTGTTTGCGACAATGAGGTGTATTTTGTTGAACTGATTGAAACAAAAATTGAAGAAAATCAGAGGAAAGATGTTGATAAACTTATTGGCAATGGATGGGAGTTCTACCTTTATCCTGCTAATGGCAAATCAGGCAGGCTGACGGCCCTTTGGAGAGGGGTTGTCACCCAATTTGAAGTCAAATTTGCTTTTGAACAGTGTTTGATTGGCTATCTTGATCTGCCCAATTCCAAGAGATGCACTATTGCTATTGTTTATGCTAATAAAGAATATCACATCCGTCATGGCCTTTGGCAATCAATCAGCACTATCATGAATTGTGAGATGCCTACAATCATTGGTGGGGACTTCAACTGATGAATGGTGTTCAAGAAATGGCTGAATTCATGATGACCAATGACATCCACGATATGGGCATTTCTGGATCAAAATTTACTTTGTGCAACAACAAAGATGGCAACAACAAAATTTGGGTGCGCTTGGGTCGTTTCCTGATTAATTCTGAAGCCATGAAAGTGGCAACTTTGGCTTTTGTTCACCATCTAGTTAGACTGTCTTTAGCCACTGTCCAATTTTATTGAGATTGAATAATAATGCTAGCCATACAACCTCTCGTTGGATTCATTTTGAACACATTTGAATGTCCTATCCAACAACATGGAAGATGGTTTGGAAGAATTGGAGGAAGCAAAACATTGGGTCCCCGGCTGAAGTTTTACAACGCAAGTGCAAACGGACACTTAATGCCCTTTTTCATTGGAGTAGAAATAGGGTGAGGGAATTGGAGAATCTGAAGACCTCTGGAACGTAGAATGGCTGAACACCAACTGATTGATGGCTCTGATCAAGGGTTGAATGCTGAAAAGGAATCTCAACTCCGTAAGAACACTATTGATCTAAGAACTACTTAGGCGCGGCTTACCTTTCGGTGGAGACAAAGGGCAAAAGTTAGATGGATTAATGAGTTCTTCCATATTGTTGCTTCAGCTTGTAGACATGAATAATTGAATAATTCATGTTAAAAGCTAGTCTGTTGAGCTCCTTGATGATTTGGGCCTCATTTAGGATGAATTTTGGCAATTTTTCAAATTGAAATGGAGAGAAAAGAATGTTTCTTTAGAGAATTTTTCTAAGTTCTATTCAGAACATATGATTAGGGAGCAATTGCGGGTTGCTCTTGATCAAAACATAACAAATAAGGAGATAAAGGATGTCGTTTATAGTATGATCAATAACCAAGTGTCAGGCATCGATGGAATCACCTCTTCCTTCCTGAAATTTTACTGTGATATTGTCAAACAATAAGTTATTTGTACTATTGTTGAATTCTTTGAATCTAATATTATGTCGGAGAATTGGAAGGATACTTTAGTTGTACTTATTCCAAAATCTAACAAAGCAAATGAATCTTCAAATTTATACGATCAGCCTTTGTCAATCAATCTATAAGGTGGTGGCTAAGGTTTGGTTTGATCGTTTGAAACCTATTTTATAAGATGTAATTAGTGAAGAACAAGGTGCCTTTGTTTCAGGGAGATCCATTTCCATCCATGGAATATTGGCCCAGGAGGTTATGCACAAGATTCAGCATTCAATCATGAATGTTGGTTTGATAGTGCTCAAAATTGATATGGAACAAGCCTATGAAAGCATGGCTTGTGACACCTCCAACACGTTATGAATATTCTGGGTTTTTCTAATAGGTTTATCGGGTGGATCCTCCAATATGTCTCCCGCCTCAGATTTTCTCTCTGTATTAATGATAACAGATCTTCATGGATTAATGCTAGAAGTGGCCTCCGGCAAGGGCGCCCTCCATCTCCATACCTTTTCATTTTATGCTCTAAATTGTTATCTAAAGCCTTTAAATAAAATGGAAATCACCTTGGAGTTCAAGTGGCATACAATGTCGATCGTGTTTCCCATCTTTTATATGTTGATGATATTTTAATTCTTTGCAGAAACCTCTACTGCTAAGGTTAATTGTATTAGTAAAATCTTAATGAACTATTATAGTCGGACGGGACAAAGATCAATAATGGCAAGTTTTGTTCAGCAAACATTGCCCCAATTGGAAGAAGTGGAAGATCTATAATGCATTAAGGTTTCATAAAGTCGCTGTGTTGGAGTACCTTCATCTGTCGAGGTTATGCGTAAGCTTACAGCTACTGATTTAACTAAACTACTCAAGACTGCTACCGAGAAGGTTCACATATGGGGAAAGAAGCATCTCTCTCTTGCTGTTCGTGCGACCCTCATCAAATCATCTCTTCTATCTCTCCCTATGTATTTAATGACCCACACATTGGTTCCTAAAGGTGTCTTTACTGTTGTTGAGAAGTTAGGAAGACATTTTCTTTGAAAAAAGGATATGAATAGCATGGGGCTTCATTATGTCGCCCGGGAGGAATTATGCCAACCATTGCAATAGGGTGGGCTTGGGTTTCACTCCAGCTCGTCCTGGTAGGGACCGTTGAGAGCCAGACTCACTTGTGATCTGCTTCAGAACCCGCCCTCCTTTCTGAGCATGATTTTAATTGTCAAATACGGGATGGATGTTTGGACTCAGTTAACAGGATATGGGGTGTATACTGCATGGAAAATTATCCTGGATAGTGTAAAAGCTCTGCGGCCAAGCATTCGATGGATGATTTGGAATGGACAGCAGATTGATACGTTGTATGATAGTTGGATTTTGGATAGCTAATTAGTTAATTGGCCTACCATTTTGAATGCTGATGAAATTGAGAACACCAAAGTGGTGGATTTCCTTGAAAATAACCTCTAGTGGGATATTGAAGCTCTTAAAAACTGCTTTCGTGATGATTAAGTGCTGAAAATTGTAACCATCCAAACTAATCAGGTGGACGGCGACAGTTTTGAGCTTATTCATTTCCGGCTCAGCATGACCATCACGATGATTCAGTGCAGAGAATTGTAACCATCCAAACTCCTCCTCCAGGTTGGGTTGAAATCAATTTTGATGTGGCCTTACAAGTTTCAAATCGTGTTAAACTTGGTACTATCTTTAGAAATCATGAAGGGCAACTTGTTCTTGTTGTTAGCAAACAAATAAAACACTAGAATATAACCCAGGCCAAAGTCCACACTGCTCTTGCAATCAAAGAAGTGATCCAAGAATGGATGTATTACAAGGAAGGAATTATTATAGAGGGTGATAGTGCAAATGCCATTAGATGGCTACAAAGATCCATGCACTAACATAACAAGATGCATTATAGCGCTGACTTCAACATTCCCTTTTTAAATGATTTCAAACTGATTTTGTCTCATTTTATTCCTAGGGAGAGTAACATTGTTGCTCAGCCCATTTTGCTGTTTTTGGGAATTTTATATGGGATGATGTTCTTGATAGGAGCCTTCCTCAACTTTTTTGTCTATGTTAAGGAAAGATAATGATAGAGAATACCATACATAGTTCTATGTTTTTGTATTTTCCATTATTTTGATTAATGCAAAGTGCAAATTTCATAAAAAAAGGAATGCAAGTCACATGCATATGAGAGATTCCATCTCATGACATTTACAATTGAATCTGCAACATACGCAAAGTAGATAAAATGTGAGCAATAATAAACTCAAAATGCAATCACATGCACATTTCAATGGCAATGCACTCATATTAATAGTTGTTATGTTAGGGTCTTATACATCTTAAATAATTCGTTCACCTGAATCATTTCCCCCCATCTATTTTAAATTCATCATAATAAAATTTCAACCATAAATAGAATTTGCTGGCACTACACATTAAGCATTTGGCGTTTGATGACTAACTTTAATCGAAAGTTCTCTCTTGTTGTTCGGAGGGGTAATTAACTATAAGGGATCGCACCTATAGAAAAAATCATATCATAAAGTACTCACAAAATGAAGTCAAAATATCTAAGTAGTGTCTTATCTGCAACCTAATTTACATTTTGAAATTTCACTCGAAATACTCAAAACTCTCCCCGGCATGCAAATTTTCAAAGCCAACATACATACATATTTTATCCACTAAATTAAGTAATCTTCTCATAGAATCAAGGTTTTAAAAGGCGAAATCGAGAATCGAGACGTTTTTACTAAGCAAGGCGAGGCGTAAGCCTCGAGGCGGATCGAGGCGTAAGCCTCAAAACGATTAAAATAAATTAATTTAAAATTATAAATAATAACAAAAAATAATAAAATATTATGTCAACTATGAATTTGAATATTTGTTTTAAGATAATATTACTGGTATACAAGATTTAAAATAAACTCACTTAAAAATAAAACATCTCCTTAAGATCAAGACCCAAAGCAGGCTCATCATCACTTTAAATGTCTTCAGAAGAATCTTCATAATTAATGTCAAAGTCATCCTCAAACTCTTCTTCATCTATAATATTTTTTTCTTCATCTCCTAAATCAGTTAATATTTCATTAGCTCTAAAATGAAACAATAATAACATACAAAATAATTCTCACAGAAATTACATTTCATATAAACATATCCCTTTTTTGCACCTTCGCCTGACACTTCAACTTGAGCTCCATATTTCCATACAGGATCTTTCCTTCTTGTGCCACTTGTCATGCTAATAATTTATAGAAATAAATAATCAACATCAAATAGGACAGATTTTAATAATTATGTGTACTACCAATAATAAGACAACTTGAATACAACAATATACCGGTCTGCCGGGGGTCCAAGGGGGCGCTGCCCCCTGGCGAGGTTCGACCTGTTATTATAAGAGTAATTTTAAAATTATGCTTGTTGTATATGCTCAACACTGAGCGGTACCGAGCCAGTACCGCTCTGTACCGAGCATGTACCGGCTCGGTACCGAGCTTGTATTGAGCGGACGAATGAAAGAAAGCTGAATCAGAAGTTATTCAACCTTTCGTTACTGCACGTCAAAGTCAAGGCTCACAACACCGCTCACCTGCTCTTCCGACCTAACCGAGGCCTGAACATTTCCTGCACTCACAACTTCATCTTCGTTTCCTGCTTTCGAAACCGTTATTGCTTTCGGCTTCGTTTCCTGCGTCGTCTCCTTCCGACTTCGTCTCCTGCACTCACGGCCTCGTCTCCTTCCCTCATAACTTCATCTCTTTCCCTCACGGCTTCACCTCTAGTTTGCCTTTCAATTCTCACAGGAAGCCCTAATCCTATACGCGAACACGAATCGGCTACGTCGTATTTACATATATACCAAAGAAAAAATTTCAAGGCGGTGCCTCGTACTGCCTCGAGGCGTTACGCTCTGATGCGTACGCCTAGTGCGAAAAAATCGTAGGCTTCGCTGAATGGTTCGAGGCGTAATCCCTGATACGCATGACTTCCGCCTCGACTTGAGGCGCGACTCAATGCGGATGCCTCGTCCACTTTTTTAATGGTTGGATAGAATCTTAAGTTTGGACAGAGTTAAGAGTTATTAACAATCTCTAAATACAAATATTCATAAGTAGAACTAAGGAACACAGATGGTAACATCATAAGGAAAAGAAGTGGTAGGAGTAACTAATGGAATTTCACTAGGCTGACATATTATTTGCTCATATTCTACTCTGTTATCAAAATGCCAAATGAAAATTGACAAAAGATACTTGAGATGCGGAAGCATGCATGATACTAGCTTCCGACCAGCTAATAGCAACAACAGGAGGCACGATTGCATAGGTCTAAATAACTTTTACCATAATTTTAGTCTTTTAAGGAAGCCAAAAATAAAAATCCGAACTTCCCAGAAGAGTGGTACAAAAGAAAGGAAATGTATTACAATCACCTTATTTCATTTAATTCAACAGAGTAATTTTCTTTCAATAACAATCTTAAACTGTGTTACTGATTCCTCATTCCTCAGAAGTATCAAATGACGTGAATTGCACATGGATGCAGTATTTTAATCCAACAAAAATATTAGAACAACCGTAGATGATTGTGATTTAATTAGAAGAGCATGTGCAATTTTATGTGGAAATGATTGCATAACTACGTAATGCCATTTAATTGAACAACAAATGAAATTTCTTGAACCTTTGTACAAAATTTTAAGGGACCTAATATATTGTTTAGCACTATCTATGAAGTTATTTATATGATATTCATATATTCGAAACAATTAATAACGTAATATAATTGCAAATGATAAGATAAAGCACTGGATCATA
Organism: Dendrobium catenatum; assembly: GCF_001605985.2. Lineage (NCBI taxonomy): Eukaryota > Viridiplantae > Streptophyta > Magnoliopsida > Asparagales > Orchidaceae > Dendrobium > Dendrobium catenatum. The sequence goes on along the minus strand of NW_021319083.1, from coordinate 16,587,339 downwards.
CATACTTGAACCAAGACGTAGGTTTGAATGATGCCAGTCCAAAATAGAGTTGATTTTGGCCCTAGACGAAAGATCAGCTGGATACCTTTGCAGAAAAAGGGAAATAAAGCTGAGGATCATAAAAAGTGGCAAGTTCCGAAAAAATTAGCATTGAAGATTTACAAGAAAAAAAAATTAGCATTGAAGATTTACAAGAAAACCAATTCTCATTTCATGAATTATGAGCAAGTAGCATTCGTAATGTGTAACGAAATCAAATAATGGGTCAAAGTTAGCATGCCAAAATGGTTAGCATTTAATGGAAATGTTGTCAAGGATATCATCCTTATGTTTATCAAAGAGTCGGTAATTATTGCAGACAAAAAAGTAATAATCTTCTTCCTTTGTTTCTTCATTTTCAGCCAAAAGGCAAGTAAATAAAACTCCCCTCAATTTTAATTATTCCTAAATTATCATTTTCAGCCTTGCACAATTTTCTAGGAACAACTGAGATAGAGGTAGATGAGTTTGCTGACTAGGAATTGGTGCATTCTTTAATAAACGAAATGTTAGAAGTGAATCCAATTTGCTTTATTTGGTCCATTAGAGTTTTTGCGAACTTATATAAAAGTATTCATGTTTCTTTAAGTAGATTAAGAATATTTTTCACTTAAAAAATAATAATACTTTGCTTTGATCATGCACATTCATATCAAGAAATTTTTTTAATTTTTAAAGTCTTTTATCTCAAATTCTCTTGCCAAAAACCCTTTCAATCTGGTTAATTCAACCTCGAAGTCACCTGCCATTATAATTTACCCTCACTTTTTATCCTTCAGGTAAGTGTTTGATAAGTGAGAGTGATTTGTTCGATATTGCCAACATCTTTGTAAGTACGACCAAAACAGGTACGAGGAGATTATTTAAGGCCACATAGAGCTTTTTTGAGTTGACATACCTTATTAATGCTTCTCTATTTTCTCAATCCGAGTAGGATTTTCATGTATTCTTCCTCCTCGAGGCCCCCATTAAGAAAAGCATTCTTGATATAAAATTAATGTAGACGTCAATCAAAATTACCGAAAGAAAAAGTAAACCTTGAATAATATTGAGTTTGATGCATGTAACAGTCCTTTCTAAGGACTTCATTTCTTTCATTACAATTTTCTTCCACTAAAGAGTTTTGAGAGCTTCATGAATATTATTTGGTATCTGAATTTTATCAAAAAAAGTCAAAAACATAAAATCCAAGTGAAAGCCCTTTATATGTTATGAAAACATAGATTAGGTGCTTGATGCATGAACATGGAGATCAGGATTAATTTCAAAATTTTTTTCTAACTAGTCTATGCTTTATTAATCCATGAAGAATGTTCGGGTTCTTGTATGTGAAGGAGATACGTTGTTGCTCGTTTTCTTTTGTTCTTTTTTTCCCTCTTAGTATTGACGTGAAGCTCATTCATCGTAGGTTAAGAATATTAACAAGGTGATGAGGGAGTTTGTATTTCTAGTGAGACTTCAATAGTGAAATAAGGGGCAATGTGAAATGTTTGTTATCCATGAGTTTTATGAAAGATGATGGTTGATGATCAAATAAGTTTCAAACTTGAAATTCTTGTTCTTGAGTTTCCTCCTAAATTTTAGGTTCAAAGTGATAAGGTTCCTTTTAAGGAAAATTATATCAATGGAAATGTAAATTTTTCTATGATTAAGGAATAACATTTGTACCATTTTTATTTAAGGAGTATTTAATAAAGATACCCTATATAGATTTAGGGTTAAATTTACTCCTATGCTGAGAATGAATGTGAATAAAGATTGAAGACAAAACGATACTTGAAGAAAGAAGAAATCATTTTTGTATTAGGGGTTGTTTAGTTGGAAGTAAAATAGGTGTAAAGATTACTTTTGCCAGGGTTTTAAAAATATTGGTGTTTGTCGGATGAAAAAAGAAAACTGTGTAAAATATTCTAAATATAATGCAAAATATTATAATTTATTTTTTTGAGGTAAAGTAAATTCACTTAATTTTAAGTGAAAATTGTTTTACTGCAACCAAGCTATATTGTCATCACCTCTATTGGCCACCGCTCGCCTGCTACCACTGCCCATTGCCTGCTACCAATGGCCACCACCATCATCAACCACCCTCCGTTGTCAACTGACCACTACAATTTTGGACTTTACACTGCATTCATTTTACTTCAAGTCAAATTAAAAAAAAATCTCATGCATTTCTTTTACATTCATCTAAACAGCTTCAAACATTTCAAATACACTACATTCCTTATACAATGCATTCATTTTACTCTACATTCCTTCTCAACAAATCAAACAACCTCTTAGGAAATAAAAAAAGATGAGTAGCACTACTATTATATATCGGATCCTAAGCCTTGGTTAAGATATGTGGAGGATGCTTTAAGTAGCCGACAGCAAGCATAAAAACTTGTTGAACAATCATGACATGAATCATTTAATGCATAGTGTTTATGTTAGAGTGTTTCCTAAAACAACAAGGTGTATGACTTGAATATAACAAAAAGTGGGCAAAGACCATTGTACTGGCGTCCGAGTGTAATGTTAAATACACAAGAGTTCTCACATCAGGGACGAATATAATAAAAAACAGCAAGTCATGAAACTAGAACTATGATAAGAACTTAGAATATAGGTAATCTTACATGTAAATTAATAGAATTAATAGATATTATTATAAATATTACATATATTTAGGAAACTAAATGGTTTGAAAAAAGAAGGCTAACGAGATTAACAGTTTAAGATTTAAACTTTAATATTCAAGTAGGAATCGTACTAGAAATGGTGTATGTCTGATTACAAATAAGAATTTGAAAGATAACATTATAGAAATTAATAGAATAAAAAATTGAATTATAGTTTAAAAGATTGATGTTGATGCTAAGATTATAAATATTACAAGTGCTTATACTCAGCTCCTCAAGTTAATTTGGATATATGTATTAAAAAAAATTAGAAATGACTTAATAAGAATTAATACAAAGGTTATATCTTAAAACAAAGAATTTTATTGAAGAAGATTTAAGTAGACATGTTGATAAAATGATATAAGATTTTAAAAGCATTCATGATAGTATGGAGAAGAGTGATTAATAAATGTGATAGTACTATATTAAATTTTGCTCTGGCTTTAGATTTCATTATCGTTAATACTTTATTTATGAAAAGATAGGAGCATCTCATTATTTAAAAGAAAGGGCAAAATAAAACTCATATTTATTATCTTTTTATAAAAAAAATAGATCATTTAGATTTAAAAAATTATAAAGTCATTTCAAATGGAAGTTTATGCACCTAATATTACTTTTAGATTTTAAGATGAAGGGGTAGAAAATAAAAAATAAAGTAAAATATTATCCAAGGATTAGATTGAGTATTTAAAGAATACTAATAAAAATATTTTTTGAGAGTAAGAATCAAGAACTTAATATTTGAATTGTTAATGAGAAAATTAATATTTTGTGAAAAAAAATTACTAGTGAAATTTAGAATATTTTAATATATGTGCTTAGAGAATCAAAAAGAAAAACTCTTAATAATAAAAACAGTTGATGGCAGAATCAAAATGTACAAAAAAAAAATCCAAAAATAAGACATTTTTGTTATAAAAATTGCTTTATATGTAAAAACTTAAAATTTTGAGTTCAACATAGAAAGACCTATATAGGTTTATATTATAAGCACTTATGCTCTACACGTAGGTTTGGATATATGGTCAAAATTAAAATTTTAAAATGATCTAGAAGAATAATATAAAAGATATCTCTCGAAGAAAGAGTTTTTATAGGAGTAGATTTAAATATATATGTTAGCAGAGAGATAGATGATTTTAAAAGCATTTATGGTGGCTATGGCTTTGAAACGACTAATGAAGGTGGTAAGACCATATTAAAAAAATTTTTACTTATGATTTTGTGATTGTTAATATCTTATTAAAGAAAAAATATGAGCATCTCATCACTTATAAGAATGTATATAATAAAATTTAGATTAATTATTTTATTTTAAGAAAAATAGATTATTAGATTGCAAAGATTATAAAGTTATTCTGAGAGAAGGTTTATGTATCTAACACTGCTTATTAGTTTTGGACTTTAAGATGAATGGGCAGAAAATAAAAAATAAAGTAAATCGTTGTTCTAGGATTAGATGGTGACATTTAAAGAATTTTAACAAAAATATTTTTGAGAGTAAGATTCTAGATCTTAAGATTTTATCTGTGCATGAGAAAGCTACTGTTATATGGAAAAAAGTAGCAAATGATATTAAGAAAGTTGCAAAAGATGTGCTTGAAATATCAAAGGGAAAAGTTACTAATAGTAAAACTAGTTGATGTTGAATCAAAATATGTAAGAAAATATAAAAAATAAGAAGATTTATTATAAAAATTAATTTAGTTGTAAAAATAATTATAATTGGGAAAGATATAAAGAGGCATGTAAGGAGTCTAAGAAAATAATTTGCAATGCAAAAATTTTAGTTTTTAATAATTTATATGATAGATTAGATAATAAGGAGAGCGAAATATATATGTATATGTTAGTTAAACAAAGAGATAAGAGTAATAAGGATTTAGTTTAAGTGAAGTGTATTAAGGATGTAGATCAAAAATTATTTTATTAGAAGAGGATATTCAACAAAGGTGGATGAGATATTTTGCTAAATTTTTCAATGAAGATTATGATAATATGATTGACTTTAATGACCCTAGCACCTTAAATGATGCGGGCAAAAGATACAGGGAGCCTATACCCTTCGCCCACAAAGGACACGACGGACTTCTATCGACTAAAATGAGAAAAGAACGAGGAAAGGGAAGAACAAACTCTTATATTTCAAATTTTAAAAAACAACCAAATAAAAAAAAAAAAGGCCGGTTTGGAATTCCAAGAGACAAACATTAAACAAGCATAAAAAGCACAAAACTATAGTAATTAAAAGATAATAAATAAACTAAAATGTTAGCTCATAATGAGCTAACCCTTAGTTCAATAAATGAACTAAAGTTCAGCTCATAAATGAACTAAAAGTTTAGCTCAAATGTGAAAAACTACTAGACTCAAGGGAAGCTAAAATATGATTTATTTTGGACTAGGGTTGACCCCCCCTTTGTCTACATCATTAAATGAACATAAAGATTTTTGGTTTTATCGACGTATTAGTAAAATCGAAGTTAAAGAGGCTTTAAAGAAAATGAAGTGTGAAAAAGTTGTTGGACCTAATGATATTCTAATAAAGGTGTGAAAATGTTTAGGACATAAAGGAATTTCTTGGCTTGCTAAACTTTTAATATTATTTTGAAGATTAAAAAGATATTAGATGAGTGGAGAATGAGTGTGTTGATTCTTATTTTTAAGAAAAAAGATGATGCAGATGATTGAGCAAATTATAGAGGAATTAAGTTAATGTGACACTTTAAAACTATGGGAGAGAGTTATGAAGCATACGTTGTGACGTGACACTAATGTTTCTAAAAATCAATTTGGATTCATGCCAAGTAGGTCTATTATGGAAGCTTTACATTTATTGAGAGATTTGATGGAGCAGTATAGAGAGAATAAGGAGGATCTATATATGATTTTTATTGATTTAGAGAAAGTATATGAAAAAATTCAAGATAAATGCTATGGAGAGTTCTATATAAGAAATGGGTTAATAATACTTATATTCAAATCATTAAGGGTATGCATGCAAGAGTTATTACTTGTGATCAAACAAAAGGTGGTTTGACAAAGTATTTTTCTATTTCAATTGCATTACATCAAGGATTAGCCTTAAGCCCATATCTTTTTGCTTTAGTGATGGATGTTCTCACTAGACATTTGCAAGAGGTTGTACCTTGGTGCATGCTTTTTGCTGATGATATTCTTCTTGTTGATAAGAGTAAAGGAGTTGATGGTAAACTTGAATTATGGAAGTTAACCTTAGAGTCAAAAGGCTTTTGTTTGAGTAGATTTAAAATTGAATATATAGAGTGTAATTTTAATAATAATATATCTAATAGGGAGATTGTGACTTTGGGTGATCGAGTTATTAATAAGAGTAAACATTTTAGATATCTTGGGTCTATTGTTCAGAGTGATAGTGAAATAGATGGGGATATTATTAGTAGAGTTTAAGTTGAATGGATGAAGTGGAGGAAGCATCGGGCTTGTTGTGTGATAGAAAAGATCCTCTCAAACTTAAGGGAAAATTCTATAAGAGGAATGCATCACAATGCTTTATGGCACATATGAGGGTGCTCATGTGGACGAGTGTCTTTACTATTAGAGACAGGATACCAAATGAGCATATACGTGAAAAGGTTGGAGTAGCTCCAGTGGAAGATAAGATTAGAGAGAGTCGCCTTAGATGATTTGGTCACATAAAATGGTGACCTTCTGATGACTCGGTTAGGAATGTAGATGCATTAGATATGACTTTTGTTAAGAAATGTAGAGGTAAACCTAAAAAGATTTTGTTAGAAAATATTAGAAATGATCATTCTTTATTAAATTTAGATGAGAATTTGAATCTTAAAATAACATAATGGAGAAAAAAATGATTCATATAACCAACTTCACATAGTGGGATAAAGACTTATTGTAGTTGTTGTTGTTGTTGAAGCAAAAAATTTAGCTTTTCGTGATTTATACAATAGATTAGTTACTATGGAGGGTAAAATAAGTATATATAAGTTAGTCAAACAAAGAGAAAAGAAATAAATACATAGTTCAATTGAAGTGCACTAAGGATGAAGATCAAAAAGTATTTTTCTTATAGGAAGATATTTAACACAAGTGGAAGAGCTATTTTGATAAACTTTTTAATGAAGAATATAAGAATATGTTTAACTTTAGTGACCTCAACACCTTAAATAAAAAGAGATATTTTTATTTTTATTATCGTATTAGTCAAGTTTTAAAATTGTTAAATTGGGTATCGAGGAGTTTCCATTCGTGAGGCGAGGAGTAAGTAACAAAATTCAAAAATCATGTAAAATAAAAATAAAGGCTAAAAGTGATTTTTTATATAATACATAAATAATATGTTAATGAATAACATATTTTCTTTTTATTGAACTATAAAGTAACAAATTGATATACATATGAAACAAAAAATTGCACAAGACGTAAAATAGCAAATGATAAATTATATGAAATAGAATTAAAATTCAAATATTAGAAGAACAAAATAATATAAAATATAGGAATTATATAAAAATAATATACAATATCAAATTCAACTCTAAATTTCTTTTTTCTCAACTTCCTACTCATCCACATTAAATTCTTAAAGAAAGCTAAAATAGTTGGCAGCAACTCAGAAATTATTTGCACCGTTATCACTAAGTGGGTTTTTATTTTAGTCTTCATCATAATAAATTGGCCTCTCCCCTACCTTATCATATGCAGTTCAATACCTCGCAATCTGCTTCTTCATTTATTTCAGTCATTTTCCTCTTTCATAAATATTTGTCATTAATATAAAAATGAGAGTAATACTCTAAAATTTTTAGAGGGGTGGTGGTGTGTAGCTTTCAAGGATATATATGACAAATATGAGTGACTTAGCCACCTCTAAGAGGTGTTGATTTTTCCATTAAGCAACCTCATTATATTAAGTGGTGTCAACAAAGAAACTGTAGTGAATAATCCCTTGATGTTGAAGACAATTTTTAAGATCAATTCAAAGTATTTTTTATCGTTGTTAGTTTTTAAAATAGATTTTTGACTAAAATTGAGTGTGGAACTGATGCAACTAGCAATAGTAGTCCAACTGACTAGGTGGGGCCCAGGACCTTTATCACATATACGAGAAGAGGATTATGGAGGAAACTCTTTGAGAAAGTGGGGGAACTCTTTGGGAAAGATATAAGGGACATTTATTAGGGGATTTGGGCTGTTTAAAAGGGAAGATTATGGAGGGTTAGGATTTTTATGTTATGTTTTGAATTTCTGCAGCAATTTTTGTGAGGTATTTGGGTTCGTAGAAGCTGCTAGGAATTGTGGGAGAGATGAGATGACTCGCCTCTTGAACAATCAATCAACTTGTATCTTATTTTGCTTTGCTTGGAAATTAGTAAAAATAGCTCTTTTGATGTTATTTCTAGATCTATTTGGAGTAAGTTGTTGTTTTTCTATGATGCACAAATACGGACACGAGGACATAGATACGACACAACACAAACACGAGAAATGATAATTATTGAAAATATAGGATACGGAGACGGGTTGGACATGGTATTAAAAATTTTATATTTTAAAAATAGTGTATAGAAGTTGAATAAGTATAATATTAAAAATAATTTAGAAATAATAAGTCATTTAATTAGAAATTATGCTTAAAATGATTAATATTAGGATGTCGAGAGTCGGACGTCGATGTTGTGTATCAGGCATTGAGAGCGGAGATGACAATGTTGTCGAGAGTTGGACATCGATGTTATGCAGTAAGTATCATACATCAACATCAAGAGGGTGTTTGTAATCAATGTTAAGAGGATGTTGGTCGCCAATATTAAGAAGACGTTGAACAAAGATGAGTTGTCAAGTTCTGAGAGTAAAAATTACTAGCGTCGAGCATCAATGTAAAGACATTATCAGACTTTGATGTTGAGATGACTTTAAAATGTCAATGCTGAGATGACATCTAGCATTGTTGTGAAACCAAAATCGCGATCCACCAAAGGGAAATGAAAATGAGAATATTTGATAAATGAGGTATTGAGAGTGGGCAATTGATTTGGTGTTGTCGATAGGAAATACGAAATTTTATTTTATATTTTAAATAAATAAAATTTTAAATACAAGAAATTATATTTAAAAAAATTCATAAATATTTAAGACACGTGTGTGTAGTTTATATTTAATATATTTTTAATCATATATGTTTCCAGTGCATCCGACATGTGTCAAGCGCATGTCGAGTCAGATACGTGTCGAACATTGCATGTCTCTTTGAGAAGTGTCGATGCATCATAGCTGTTTTTTATATTGTTGTGTACTGTTTTGATCATCAAGTCCTATCAAATTAGTATCAGAGCAAGATTCGGGACCTATGGCGCCGAAGAAAGTGGATGCTTTGGAAGAGTAATAAGAAAAAGATATTGGTCAATTCAAATCTGAAGTTGATGAAAGGATTTCATCCAAGGCCTAACCAAGAGGACATGATGAAAAACATATTAGAGCTTCACACGCAACTGACAACATCGAAGGCGATGGCATAGTCGGGTGGCCAATGGCACAATGGGGGATGATCAGGAGGTATAAATCTTGGGTGACAGGGAAAATATGCCACCTCTTGAAAGATGACCAGGAGGGAAATGGTTGAAGGATATGGTATGAGGAGAAATTGGGAGGAAGAAACAATGATGGATGATTTTGTGGAAGATAATATCTATAAAAGGAGGGGTGGGAGAGAATAATTAAGAGATCACAACAATAGCTATATAGGAGCCGGAGGTGGAAGAGGAAGTTGGAGTAGAGGGGATCTGAGAGTGAGAAAACTGAAGATGCCCTTTTCTAAGGGAGGAGATGCTCATGGGTGGATCTATAGGGTGGATAAATACTTTGCAGAATGGGCTGATGGAGGAGAGACTCACAGCGGCAGCTTTATTCAATAGAGGGAAAGACCTTGTCTTGGTATCAGTGGAGAGACATGAGAGAAGCAATCCGATCTTAGAGGAAGTTCAAAGATAGTTTATTAGAACATTTCCAAACCAGTCAGGAAGAATAATTCTATGAGAAGTTCTTTGCTCTAGTTTAGGAAGGGACAGTGATGGATTATCGGGAGAGGTTTGAGTACCTTTCTAGCTGATTGGGGAGGCTTTCTAAGATAGTGTTAGAGGAGAATTTCATGAAAGGACTGAAGCCAGAGATCAGGGCTGCTGTCTGGTTATTGAGGCCACGAAGGTTGGGGGAGGCTATAGAGCTAGCCCAGCTGGTTGAGGATAAAAACTCACTGGAGAGAAGCAGCAATGGCAACAATTTGGGAGCTTCATACTGGATGACAACTACTTTTTTTGCACCAAAGGTAGAACATGTACTCATTTAGAGAGAAGTACCCAAGGCTAGGGGATTGGGAGCATGGACAAGGGAAAATTTCAAGCGGTTGACTAAGGCAGAAGTTCAAGAGAAGCAGGCTAGGGGATTATGTTTCCGTTGTGATGGGAAATTTGTGTCGGGCCACCACTGCAAAGATCGTTTGCTACAGGTACTTATAGTCTGTGATGAGGAGGAGACTCTAGAGGAGGTTGTTGAGGAGAAGGAGCATTTGCACTTAAATGTGATGGAGGTCTCCCTAAACTTTGTGGTGGGATTTACCTTAAATTACACCATGAAGGTTAGGGGGCAGATATGAGGAGAATCAGAGATAATTCTGGTGGACAGTGAGGCAATCCACAAATTCATCTCTAACAAGGTGGTGGACTAATTAGGGCTTAAGCTAATCAACGCGGGATGTTTTGGGGTGATGATAGGAACGTGGAAGATGGAGAAGAGTAGAGGCATCTGCCCAGGGTTGATGGTGGCATTGCAAAAGATCCAGGTGAATAAAAATTTTCTTCCCTTAGAGTTAGGGGTCACAGATGTAATTTTAGGAATGAAGTGGTTACAAACATTGGGGAAAACCAAGGTGGACTGGAAAGCATTAACTATGGAATTCATAGTGAGAGCGAGGAAGGTTAGGATCAGGGGGGTCTTAATCTGTCCAAAATCAGGGTTTCTCTCAAGACCATGGTGAGGGCAATCCAGGGATCAAGGATGGGATTCTTGGTGGAGCTCCAGAGCCTCGAGGGAGGAGGAAATATGGGGAAAGAGGAGGAGGTTACAAAGATAGTCCAACCACTCCAACAATTCAATGAGGTGTTCCAGCTGACTCAAGGCCTACCTCCCCCAAGGGAGCATGAGCATGCCATCATCCTGAAGGAGGGGATATCCCCTATCCGTGTTCGACCCTATCGGTACCCATAGGTTCAGAAAGATAAAATTAAAAAACTGATCAAGGAGATGTTGGAGGCCCAGATCATTCGTCCCAGTGTTAGTCCCTTCTCCAATTCTGTGTTGTTGGTGATAAAGAAGGATGGTAGTTAGAGATTTTGTGTAGATTACCAGGCTCTGAATAAGGAAATAATGTTGGATAAGTTTCCTATACGGTCATTAATGAGTTGTTGGATGAGTTATATCGAGGGATGATGTTCTGCAAGATTGATATGAAATCGGGATACCATCAAATTAGAATGCAGCCCGTTGACATCCAAAAGGCTTTTTTTAGGACTCATGAAGGCCACTACGAGTTCTTAGTGATGCATTTTGGGCTTACTAATGCCCTAGGTACCTTTCAATCGTTTATGAACAAGGTATTTCAGCCCTACCTCAGCAAGTTTGTATTAGTTTCTTCAATGACATTTTGATGTATGGTCGGTCTGAGGCAGAGCATGTGAAGCACTTCAGGGTAGTGTTAATAACATTGGAGGAGTATCAACTGTATGTCAATTTGAAGAAGTGTTCCTTTGCCCAACAGGGGATGGAGTATTTGGGACATGTGGTGCCCAAATCAAGAGTAGCTACAGATCCTTCCAAGATAGAGGCTATATTGGAGTGACACTTACCCAAAACCCTGAAGGAGATAGAGAGAGTTCTTGGAACTCACAAGATACTACAAGATTTTTGTGAGGGGATACAGTTTTATAGCATGACTATTGACAGAGAAACTAAAGAAGGATATTTTCAAATGAGGGGTGGCAGCCACTTAGGCATTTGAGCAGCTGAAGAAAACCATGACGAATGTCCCTGTATTAGCACTACCATATTTCAACCAGTCATTTGTAGTGGAGATTGATGCATCAGGTTATGGGTTGGGAGCAATTCTTATGCAGAGTTAGAGACATATAGCTTATTTTAGCCAAGTATTGACCACTAGGGCAAGGCTGAAATTAGTGTATGAAAGGGAGCTGGTGGTGATAGCATTGACAATAGAAAAGTGGCATTGTTGGGACAAAACTTCATAGTTAGGATCGACCAGAGAAGTTTGAAGTTCCTGGTAGAACAGAGGATGTTGACATAAGAGCATCAGCGATGGCTTTCCAAGTTGTTGGGTTATGACTTCGGGATCTAGTACAAGCCTAGGTTAGAAAATAAAGCAGTAGATGGTCTCTTCAGGCATAGTGAATACCCTCAGGTTATGGCTCTATCTATTCCCATGGTGGTGGATTGGGAGGCCTTAAAGTATGAGAGCGAGCAGGTTGAGGAGCTAAGATTAGAGGAGACTTGTTACAAGACAAGGATAAAGATTCTAGTTATTCATTGATGGGTCAGAAGCTGCTATATCTGGGATGGTTTGTATTTTCAAAGAAATCTCCACACATCCCTCATTTATTGCATGAGTTTATGGCACAACTATTAAGGGACATTCAAGAGTTCAGAGGACATCATAGACTGACAATGAAACTATACTGGGTGGGCATGTGAAAGGATGTAGAGGAGTTGGTGGATAGTTGTGATGTGTCAAAGACACAAATGATTATATATGGCTCCAGGTGGTCTTCTATAGCCTTTAGCATTACCCGAGAAGGTGTGGGAAGAGGTGACTATGGACTTCATTGAGGGACTACCGAGATCAGACGGATTTACTATGAATCTAGTAGGAGTGGACAGATTGAGCAAATATGCTCATTTCGTTCCCTTATGCCACCCTTACACCACAGTGTCAGTGGAAGCCACATTCATTAGTGAGGTGATTTGTTTGCATGGCATACCCAAGGCCAATGTTTTCAATCGGGATAAGGTCTTTCTGAGCCACTTCTGGAGGAAGTTATTCAAGATGCAGGGGACTATCCTGAAGTGGAGTACAACTTATCAACCCCAGACAGATGGTCAGATAGATGTGGTGAATCATAGTATGGAGACTTATCTTCGTTGCTTTGAATAAAATACACCAAAGATGGGGGGTCGAATGGTTAGCCTGGGCTGAATATTGATATAACACTTCATATCATACAACAGCCTATAATGCACAGACACGGACACGGTGACACGGATACGACATGATACGGACACAAGACGCGTCAATTATTGAAAATATAGGAAGCGGACACGGGTTGGACATGATATTATAATTTTTATATTTTAAAAATAGTGCATTAAAATTAAATAAGTATAATATTAAAAATAATATAGAAATAATAAGTCATTTAACTAGAATTTGTGTTTAAAATGATTAATATTATGATGTCGAGAGTCGGGCATCGAAGTCATACTATAAGTATTGGGCGTCGATGTCAAGAAGACGTCTGCCATCAATGTTGACAGGGCATGGTCATCGATATTAAGATGATGTCGGACAAAGATGAGCTGTCAAGTTGTGAGTGTAGAAATTATTAACATCAAACATCAATGTTAAGATAGTGTTAGACTTTGATGTTGAGATGGTTTTGAAATATTGATGTTGTAATGACGTTAGCCGTCCATATTGAGATGACATCGGGCATTGTTGTGAAACCAAAGTCGTGACCACTAAAGAGAAATGAAAATGAAAATATTCGATGAATGAGGTGTTGAGTGCGGACAATTGATTTATTGTTATAGATAGGAAATAAGATAATTATTTATCTAAAATAAATAAAAATTTTAAATACAAGAAATTATATTTTTAAAAAATTCATAAAATATTTAAGACACGTGTCGGACATGTGTGCCCAATTTGTATTTAATAGTTTTTTAATCAGACATGTTTTCAGTGTGTCCGACATGTATCGGAGACATGTCGGATGCATGTCGTGTCAGATACTTATCCGACACTGCACGCCTCTTTGAGGAGAAGTTTCAGTGCATCATAGACAACGGCCTAGGTAATGCCATTTAAAATTCTATATGAGAGGGATCCACCTCATCTGATACATTATGGGCATGGCAACACACAAATGTCATCAGTGGAGCAATACTTGGGTGAAAGAGACTGGATTTTGACATAATTGAAGGAATATCTACAAAGAGCACAATAAATCATAAAGAAGTAGGGGGATTGACATAGGAGAGATGTGCAGTTTAAGGGGGGCATGATTTATTTGAAGATCCGACCTTACAAACAGAGGACTTATGCTCGACAAAGGAATGAGAAGCTCTCCCTCCACTACTTTGGGCCCTACGAGGTAGTGGAGTGCATTGGCTCAGTAGAATATTGCCTACGATTGCCACCGATCTCAGTCATCCATCTCATATTTCATGTATCGCAATTAAGACGAGCCATTGCAAACAATACACCCTCGCCCGCACTACTGGCCATACTGTTAGAAGACATGGAGGTGATATTAGAACCATAGGAGGTGAAAGGGGTGCGCCAAGGAGACAAGGGGATCAAGGAGGTGCTGATTAAGTGGAAGGATTTACCAGATTATGAGGCGACATGGGAGCACTACAGTACTATTCTGAAGCAGATTCCCTTTTCCCACCTTGAGGACAAGATGGCTTTTTAGGAGGGGGTATTGAAGCAGCTGGCAGCAACAGTCCAGCTGCCCAGGTGGGGCCCAGGACCTCCTTTATCACCTATAGAAAAAGAGAATTTAGGAGGAAACTCTTTGGGAAAGGGAGGAACTCTTTGGGAAAGATGTAAGGGACATTTATTAGGAGATTTGGTTGTTTAAGGGGGTAAATTATGGAGGGTTAGGGTTTTTATGTTATATTTTGAATTTTTGTAGTTGTTTTTATGAGGTGTTTGGGTTCCTAGTAACTGCTAGGAATTATAGGAGAGACAATTCACCTCTCAAATAGTGAATCAACTTGTTTCTTGTCTTACTTTGCTTGGAAATTAATAAAAATGGCTTTCTTGGAGTTATTTATGGATCTATTTGGAGTAAGTTATTTTTTTATATTGTTGTGTGTTGTTTTGATCATTAAGTCCTATCAGGAACATAATGTTAAAATATTTAAAAGCATTACTACTTTGGATTTTTTTATTAAGAATACACAAGAAAGATGAGTATGATCATTTACGAAAGAAATAAACCATATGGTTTTAGGGACATCTTGACTCTAGAAGATCCCCATACATCATTAGGGATTAAAGCAAAAGTTTGTGAAGGTTTGCAGGTTTGATTGCAATAGGAGATATGTGTGTGCTTAGTTAGATGATAATTTTCACATTAAAAGTCCTTTGAGTTTTTATTAATGAATAGAGAAGGAATTAATTTTTAAAGAAAAGTACGGATTGAGTGTCCAATGTAATAATTCCAAAGTCAAATATCACTATCATTATTTGAAGTGTATTTGGAATTTAAAGTAGGGGTTTTGAATCTTTGCTAGATATGGAACCAGTTGTTTTAGATCATATCTTAAGGAATCATTCTTTAGAAGCTATAGTCCTAAATCTTTGCACTACCAATCACCCTCCCTGAGTTCAAGTCCAAAGTTACTTAGATTATGTGAGAAATTATTAACATAATATTTATGTCGAGTGAATTTGGCAGCCCATAACAAGCCAAGATTTAGGTTAAGTAATAAAATCACATAATCAACTGTCAAATCTTTTGAGAGAATGACAAAACTCATTCTAAACACTATTGATAGTGACCCATCTGCAATATGAACCTTATAGTTTTCATGACATAAGTTATAATTGTAGAATATTTTTTTTTCTCTGCTCATATGAACTGAATCTCCTAAGTCTAATATGCAAGTAGTAGTTTTCTTCATGTTTGTAATAGAAAAATATTAGAATTTACTATTTTAAGTGACTAAGCTTATCCTAGTAATGTTCGAAAATAAGTTTTTATTGAGAGAATAGTTGATTGTCTTAAGTTTGATGTCCAAGTGCTAAAATATGAAAGAAAAAGCCGCTGCGATCTGTTTTTGTTGTTTTCTCTCTTTGAAATTTTTAGTCCAAAATTTCATCATAGATTTTCCATGTTTTGGATCTGGGTTTTCTATTTTGAAATTGATCTCCAACATTTGAGTTATCAACTTCTTGACCACTATCTTCTTTGTGGTAGTTGCCACCATCTTCTTAGTGATAGATTCCACCACGTTCTTTCCAAAGGATCCTTCCCATATATTGTTATCACTTTTGTTGGATGAAAATTAGCTTTGAGTGCTGCTGAAGGGCCCATTGACATGAAGAAGAAATTCCATATTGAAGGACCCTTCGGTCTCACAAGTAGAACTTTAAGGATTATAATAAAATTTTGAAAATTATAATGAGATGAGAAGAGAGTAGAAAATGGGAATTGTATGTCTTAATTTATTCTCTTGTTCTGTGTGAAAAATAATATGAGAATTTGAATATAAATATGTAATAAATAACAATCAAGGAAAGAAACAAATATAAAAATCAATCTTTAATTATAGAATCTAGAATTATCTACAAAATAGAAATAGAAAGTTGTCATCCACCGATTGTAGGATTGTTTAAAATGGAAAGTTATTGTCCACATGTTGTAGGGTTGCTGTAGATGGAAAGATTTTGGTAATGAATTCAAGATTATTTTAACAGGATCCCAATGGAGAATTATATCAAACTTATACTTTTATGACTTCACCTCAACTTATTTTCATGCTCAAGGATGTTTTGCTAATATTCATAAAAATCCTAAACCACCCAATCCCCAAGAGAAGACCTTCACAAATATCATCTAAAAGTAATTATCTACTTAATACACTAGATTATTTAGGACATGTATACGTTCTTCAACTCATAAATCATCATGGGAGAAGCATAGCAATTATAATCTAGAGATACGACAAGATTGAATTACCAGTGGTCTGGAACTCCGGGGAATGAGCAAGCAATGTAGCTCAAGATTGCATGACTGCAAAAAATAATTTGATAAAGGTGTTAAACAATGAAAATGATGACAACAAATGTTCATAGATAAATGAACTAATATGACAAAAAAAAGACAAGGAGCATAAGCAAAAATATTTTAAGTTATCAAAAAGTTACATTATGATGCAAAATAATCTCGTGGAATATGCACGAAAAAGAAAAACAACATATATGTGTTAAAAGATTTAATTAGAACAAATACAATAGAAGATAGAAAAACAACATAGAAGATAGTAACTTTTTGTCCTAAAGTTCTTATTTACTGTTCATTCATTAAAATTACTGTAGCTATTAGTGAAATTCTTTTTCACTTACCTTCACATGCATGGATTTGATCTGAAGCCATAGGGCTGAAATTTAATCACATAAATATTAGTTATATTATAACATATATATCTATATATGTACATTAGATAAGCAGTGAATCCATTTCAATTCCTTCCTCCTACCGTAATTGACCTCTGGAGCTGAAGCAGCAGCGGCTATCAGATGCACCTCAGCTAAGGTACTGTAGCCGAACCAATGTAGCGATGTTACTGTAGCATGCGAAGAAGACGAAGAGAAAACAAGAGAAAGGAAAAGATGGAAGAAGAAAATTTGCGTGAAAGTTTTATTGTGTTCAATTAAGATTGTAGGAATAAGAAATTTGAATGAGTAGAAATTTAATCGAGGTAAAATCTTATTTTTGAGGTTTTTTTGTAAATTGGATTTTTGAATTAGAGATTATTTATATTTTATGAAAATCATGATTTATTTATATTGTGTATAAAGAAAAACAAGTCGGGTATCCTAAGGATCTATGCACACACACCGGGAGTGAAATTAAATGTTTTAATTTTTTTCAATATCGTATTGTACGATATAAGTCGTACTATATGATATGTGTGTTCAGAAATTAATTAAAATATTTAAAGTAAATTAAATTTTGAATTAATCATACTATACAAATTTAATCGTACAGGACGATCAGCTGTATTTAGGAAACCCCACCGACAATTAAATTTGGGCAACATTTTGAATTTTGCAAATTGTTTAATACGTGTTGTACAACATATTCATATTTTACGATATTTAAAAATCTTGCCTAAATTAATACCAAAAATTAATCAATCGAATCAGGCTTAATTAACCATTAAGATCGTACGAAACGATTCAGAGTGTATTGGATGATAAACAGAGACAGTTTTTTGTCGCCCAAGAGTTTGTCCTGGACAAACTATGATTCAATTGAACTAATCATATTGTACGACCATGAGATCTTAATGGGCGATAAGTAAAAAAATTTGAATTGATCGTACAGACTAATATTCATCGTGCAATACTGAAAGGGAGAATTAAACTAACAGAATTATATGATCTACAGATCATACTATACGAACAAAGACGGTTAAATTGAAAATTAGAATTATTTTTTAGCCAATTATTTAAACATAGCTTACTTTGTTTGAGAGTCTTTGACAGTTAAGGGGCTTGAGTCATTTAAGAGAGAGAATATGAAAAAAGAGCTTTGGGCAAGTGAAATAAAGGTTTTATTGAAAGAGAGAGAGAATAGCCTTGTGGGATCAAAGGAGTGTGAGAGAGAGTTTACATACGGTTGCTTAGGCCAACATCCATCTTCTTCCTCCATGAGTAAAGGTTTTACTTGAGGCAAACTCTGAGAAGAACTTCTTGGAGTCAAAGGGCCACCGGCTACTCCGCTGCACCGTTAGTTAAAGGAATTCAGCTATGCCGCTGCACCAGGTTGGTGGAAGAGATTCTTATAAGGGCTCCTCCGCTTTGATGTGGGGTCAAAAGGAGAGAAACTAAAAAATTTAGTAAATACTCGGAGAGGACTTTGGGAAGTGGACATAGGTCAAGTTGACCTAACCACTATAAAATTATGGTGTGTTTGATCTTTTATTTTTCGCATTTTATTTTCTGCATCCATTCCTTACATATTTATTTTCATGCAATCTGATTTGTGTTGTGATTATTAAGATGCAAGACTTGTGATTGATTTAGGTTATTTTTTAGTTGAAAAAGAAATAAAAATTATAAAATAAAAATTAGAAAATAAAAAGAGTAAAATATATATTTATTTTTCTACAAAAATCCAAAAGAAAAAAAATGCTTTTATTTCATTATTTGCTTCTGCTTTAAAAAAATCTGATTTTGATTTAAGTTGTGAATTTGGTTTAAACTTTCAAAAAAGGGAATTTTTTTTAAAAAAAAAATTGAAACACCAATTTACCCCCTTTTGATATGTTGTTGTAGTTCAAGTGGTTTAAAAATTATAAATTGAACTTTCAATTGATTTATTGCAAGAAAGGGGAAGGAGCTAGTGGGGCTTTAGGAAGGAGATTAACTACAATGTGTAAATAGTCATTTTGGCTATTCAATTTTGGGTATAGATAGAAGATTGATCAATAAGGTGTAAATTAAAGTTTTTTTATATGTAAAATTTTATTTAACATTTTTAGTAAAGCTCTGTACTTTATTTTGATGAATATTGTATATGCTTCCAAACATATAATCATGAAATATAATTTTATAGCTGGAATATATTTATGTTGGGATAGTCTGAATAGATTAATTTACTACTCACTCGATCTTGATGAATGCAGTTTAGGATGTATGCTGGTAAGAAATGTATTTGTCCGAATTTTTCATCTTTGTTACATCTCAGGTTAACTGAGGTGGGTCAAAATAGTTTGTGATAAAAATTACACTCCATGTATTTAGTTTTAGATCTACTTAAACAAAAACCTTTAGTCTCTAAATTTGACCTACATAATTCATATTTTTCGTCAACTCCCTCCGTAGTCTTATCAACAATAAGATTATCATTAGTAAAAAGTATACGCTAGGGAACATCCTCTTGTAAATGTCTAGTAAGAACCCAAAGATTAAAGAAAAAAGATATGTGCTTAAAGCTAATCATTGATGTAATCCAATTGAAATAGGAAAATACTTTGTGAAACCACCTTGCATTTGAACATAAGTAATAACTCTTGCATACATATCCTTAATGAGTTGAATATAAGTATTATTAACTACTTTCTTTTCTAAAACTCTCTAGAGTATTTCTCTTGAAACTTTACTTTAAGATTTCTCTAAATTAATAAATATCATATGCAGATCCTCCTTACTCGCTCTATACTTCTCCATCAAACCTCAAAACAAATTTTGAGAAATTTTAGTATCATTTTATAACCTAGGCATAAGAACTCTCTCCCATAAATTTAATGTATGACACATTAACTTAATTCCTCTACAATTCGCACACCCTAAATCTGAGCCAAATAAAGAAAAATCCAAGTTCTCAAAGAAATCCTAAATATCCACCCAAAATTAAGGTTTAAGTATTCAAAAGATAACTAATGGAGAAAAGAAAAAAAAATGCAGGATACTGATGCTCATCATTTTACGGCAATTTTTTTACTATTCATTAACAACTAATAAGGTATAAGATGGTAGGATCTATATGAAGAGGTAATATAAAGTCTACGGACCTATGTGATGGAATTTACAAACATACAAACCTATATAAAGTCCTTCTACAACCCTATGAAACGGCCAGATGCGATTACCCATCTATTAATCAAATCAGGTAATCTTTTTATTTCCTCAAGTTTCAGGTTCAATGTAGGTAGTCTTGAAAAGATCTCCTTCCGAGGAATCTGGTGAATCATTTTAATATTATGATAGAAGCTTTCCTAAAAAAAGATATATAAAGATTGATCTATTTATTTAGCATGTTGCCAATAGCCCATCTTGAATCTTATTCTC
Source organism: Dendrobium catenatum (assembly GCF_001605985.2). NCBI lineage: Eukaryota > Viridiplantae > Streptophyta > Magnoliopsida > Asparagales > Orchidaceae > Dendrobium > Dendrobium catenatum. The sequence goes on along the minus strand of NW_021319083.1, from coordinate 16,566,753 downwards.
ATTCAAGAATTTATATATATATATATATGCTTTAAAATCAGACATACCAAAAAAATGGAGAAAATGCCTTAAGTTTACAAAGCATTTGAAATATAATAAAAAAATGTGCTAGGATGTCCTGACACAAACAAATTATGTCAAAATGAGTTTGATTAATGCCATCCATTTTGTGCTGAGATGAGCGTATATGTTGCACTAATCTCAACACGTAATGGAAGGCTTCCAAGCGCATCCTAATGTGATTTGCTTCAGGACATCTTCACTCAATTTTTTTTCTTTTGAATTTGAATCAACAACAAAGTGTCAAAGAATATAATCCGTAAATGAAATTAAAATGTATACCAAGTTACTGATAACTTTGGTTGTACTAATCAGGAGTTTATCATTGCAGAAAAATCTTTCACAAAATTTTTTTTTAGCTTTCCTACATCTCACCAAAACAAATAGAACTCTTCACTGAATACTCACAGCAACATATACTTCATAAACGTCGTTTACAGCAAATATACCCTTGAAAAATGTATAATTTCTAATTTTAAACAATGTTTACAGCCAATATCTAATTTCTTATTTACTAATTCTGTTAATTCTACTTCATACTATACAGTTGTGCGCAAATTTAGTTTCTGAAGAGGAACCTCTGTATTTCTGTGACTGATGCTCGCCCTTAATGAGATCTATCCGCACCTCCTCAAAATCAATTCCATTTACCCTGAAAATAACCAACTGAAAAGAAATATGTAAAATAATATAAAATAAAAACTCATTCGTGGTAGAAGTTCGATCGCATAAAATAAGTAATCTGTTAGGGTTCGAATACATACTTGCACAAGATTATGACTGCTCGTGACGGCTGCGATAGTCGATTGGCATACACTTTGAGCTTCATATTCACTCCGCTGAAATCTTCAAAGAGAATTCTATAAGGCTTCAACAATGATCAAACACTACTCTTCTAACTTATGGGACACATTTATTTTTAAATATTATATATTGTTAATATAAGTACATGATTAAAATAATTATTATTAATATTTGGCATGATTTTATTAACAACAAATATTATCTAAAAAAGTATCAACCAAATAATTAAAAATCATCTCGAGAAATAAAAATTGGAGTCATGTTTTGTGGCTTAGCGGCTTTGTTGTATTTCAATGTTAATTGGATGGCTTGATATGAAAGTGTAGTTTCTTCCATTATCAAATGTATATGGTTTTATTGTGATGGCTTTAGTGGAAATATGAAAGATGATTTGGCATATGTTTTGTAACTTCCTTCATAACTTCTGAAAGTTTCTTTTCTTATACTGCTTTAGTTATTTTATGATTTTAGAGTTTGGAGAAAATGTTTTGCACTAGCATGTGTATGATGAGGAAAAGTGTTATATGTATGGTTTGGAAGATGTTATGTGTGTGATTTGAAGAAGTAAAATTTAAGCATGTTGGAAAGATGTGTGCATTTGTGAAAGACAGCTATGGAGGGTTTATGTTGGAAAGTATTATATAAGAAAAAGTAAAATAAAGCGATTGACTTTATGGAGTAAAGTGATTTGATTTGCATATTTCTTTTGAAAGTTGGATCATCTCTTTGCATGGATGAAAAAGAATAGTGGTTTGAAACGCTTTGGGGAAGTGTTGGGAAGCTTTTTGGTTGTTTAAGCACGGGAGATATTCTCCATTTAAAGTAATGTCAGCAAAAGAGCTTTGACTTTAAATGTGAAATAAAAATACATACATAATGTGATTATTCTCGTCTTTTGTCTGTTTACTACTATCATTTTCTTCATGATATATACAAAATAAGTTTGATGGAGGAGAAATTGTTTATGTTGAAAGTCATTTGTTAGCATTATACTACTGTTTTATGAGAAATACTTAGAAGCATATTTGACATCACATGAGGAATGGGCTTATAATCACATAGATGAATTCATCTGTTTTATAATTCAATTGCAACGTTGCATACCTTTCGTTATATAATTTCATGATTTGTGGCTTGGTTTATGTTTGAAAGATCTTTGGTTTTTTTATGTTGAAAAAGAATTATGACTTGCCTCATGTCAGATAGATTCATGATTTGCTTTATGATTGGAAGGATTTATGAGCTATTTTACGTTAAAAGGTTTCATGAATGATTTTTGTGTTGGAAAAGCTTCGTGAATCATTTTGCCTCAAAAAATTATACTATATGTTGTGCGAATGTTTTATGGCGAAAGGCTTTACGAAACTTTCTTGTTGAAAGGATTTTCATGAATTTATCCCACGTTGATGAGGTTTGTCATTCGTTCTGCGTCGGAAAGATTTATAGTAGATGTCATGTGAGAAAGGTTTTATGTGTCGCTTCATTTGAGAGGTCCTATAAGTTGTTTTGGGGAATGAGGATTGTATGAATAGCTTTATAATTTGGAAGCTTGATGTTGAAAGACTCTTTTAGTTCTCTTTTCACGGATGATTTTCTTTTTCTTATTTGCACTTGATTCTAGAGATGAGTTTTAAAAAATTGGAGAGTAGAAGTGTATTTGGGTTGAGAGTGGAAGAACTTGTTTGGGTTTTAGTTTCGGGACTTGTTTCTTCTTCGCTACTTTGAGTTTTATGTGGAGATTGATGTGAGTAGTTGTGTCAAATATTTCGAGCACTTTCTTGAAACATGGGAACAATAATTAGCATCAAAACCCCCTTCCTCTCACATACATTTGGCTTAAACGTCAAATGGGAGCGAAGGATGTTTCGAAGGCATGTCTAGCTTTGAAAAGGCATACCTAGCAACGAGATGCTTACATATTTTTCTTCTAAATTTGTTTCTTTCTTTTTGTATTTGTTGGAACTTTATGTGTAGGTTATGTTAATAATCATTCTGTATTTGATCAAATCATGTGTTTGCTCATTATTCATCATGTTGATGTCAAGTATGCTAAATTAATTTCTATTTGTAAGATTAAACTTGAATGTTATGTGGTCATCTAGATTTAATAGAACTTGTAAATTTGTTGGTTAATTTCTCATGCGTACCTGAAATTACATTGTATGGAGATTGATACATATATTAACAAGTCCTTAAGTGTTCCATGTATGGGTGTATGTTTTATGTTTGGAAATTGTCACATGTTTCACATATGATTTTTTTTACTCATGTTAGTGAGCTTTCATACGCACTAATCTAAACGTGTGGAATTTTATATGTTATTATTATTACTTGTTTGCCCCATTCACTTGTACATGCTCTCTTTCCATATGCTTTAGATGACTTTCAAAATTATAAATTCTAATTGTTTTAAGTTAATTCTTACTTAACTATATTTCTTTCTGAATGGCATCTACGCTCACCCTATGTTTGCTCTTACTTTATTATTTACGAGGTACAATATATCCTATATAGGTGAATCAATGGGATCATTTGCTTGGGAGCTATTGAGAGGGCACGCCATAGTCAAGTATAATCCTTGCTACTTGTAAAATCCCTGTATTGTATGTCGAAATGGTTATATATTACACACACTTTGTTAACCGCTTTTAATTTAATATATATTCTAGAATGTTTAGTTAGTTGGTCATAGATTAGTGCACTAACGAAGCCTTGACCTTATGGGTCAAGGCTTTCCCCCTTCTGCGAGCCCTAGAGACTCTTATGGTCACCTTATGCATGTAGTGTAGGCCCACCTACTAGTGCTATGTGCATTGCAGTTTTCCCATATTAAGTGGGTACCATTAAGATGTTCCCTTTTTCTATTTTGGGTGTGATATGCCCCCTTCTGTGAGCCTTAGAGACTATTAGGGTTATTTTAGGCCTATAGTGTAGGCCACCTATTTGTGCCATATACATCACTGCTTTCCCATATGAAGTGGCCGGGCACCGTTATGATGGTTTTCTATTTTGGTGTGATGCGAATACCTTGCTTGGAGGGTACCCTTGGTGTGTTCAATTACTTTCTATACTTTAGATGTCATGCATGCATTTTTATACAATTACTTCACAGTGCACCCTGTCTACATACATGCATTATATCAGCATTTGTCAAGTAAAAATGCTAAAGTAGAATGTATCTAGGTTGCTTATAAAAGTGAAGATTCAATGTAGAATATATCTAGGACTTCATGTGAAGTATTCATCGTATTTATGTATATTTTAGTTTCAAAGACTTGTAAAAGGTTAAATGTGAGTATTTATGCACATGTATAGGACTCCAAAAGATAATCCTTCCTTCTTTGGAAGATATTCTCTTTTAGAATTCTATAATATAGACTTGGAGCTAGAAGATAACAAATAGCCACATTTAAGCCTGTTCCATTTATAGGTGTAGAAATCCAAGCATGTTGTTGTGGAGCTTGACCACCTTTTCTTTCAGCTGACCTAATAATATTTTTATTTGTGCATCCGTTTCATGCATCATACATGGCATTAGATAAATTTATTTATATATTTTATGTATCGCTGATTTAAACCTCAGAACTAAAAATCATTAATTTCTTAGAATAGAGCCTTCTTATCATGCATATATATATATATGACGATTGATTGTGTTTAGGATGTTAGCCGGCGGCTCACTCTAGGTAAGCATAAGCCCAGATTGTATACCCCTCAGTATGTCTCTTTCCACTTCTGATAGATTTTGAATCCGTCATTTCTCCTAAAATAGTGAATTTCATCTTTGATCTTTTAAACTCAAAATTTTAATCACATCTTTATATTTTTAAAAAGATTTATTCATCACTAAGGATAAAGAGAATAGTTTATCCTCTTTAGAATAGAAGTTAAGAACTTTCTTTATGCACCAAATTAAGAAGAAAATAATATATCATCTTTAATCAAGAGTTTTCTTAGGCTGAGGCCTAAGATGTAATTAACCATGGAGGCTTGCATATATGGGAAACTGATCCCCATATCAAATAAATCTCATTTGAGCTGATGTATCGAATGAGAGAAATCTCGTGATATTTTAGGTTATACATATTATTATCCATCGAGGTGTGTAGGCGGAAGCCACTATCTTCCATGGCTAATCATATGTATGACTACATCTACTCTGGCCTTTTTGCATAGAATGCAAAGGTCTGTGATCATTTTGTCCCATGGGATAGTGCGGTTGTACTCTTTGCATTTTATTCTCCGTGAGCAGAATCCTTTTAGAGACCCACATCATCAGATTATCTATTTTAGATTTTTCTGATTGCTTTGGTCAACACACATACATATGATGTACTTTTGTAGGTCCATGAAACTTACTAGGGGTTCAATTATGGACATCATTTTTTAATGAGATTAACTTCATCCTCTTGAGCTTAGCCTTAACACTAAGGTATGTGCAAGACCTCTCTTGTAGGGTGGCCCTCTTAGGTGAATTCCTAAGGACTTAGCTTTGACCAATTTTAGCAAACTCAAAATCCTAACCTATTCCTCCTTAAAAGACCCATTAGAGGTATTAAGTTAGGAGAATCCTAGCTTCCCCGAGGTGTAAAAGATTACCCTTAAAGTCATTTTGAAAGTACTTCAAATCATTTACAAGCCTTTTTATGAATGATTGAAGCCAATCCAAAGCTTAAAATTCAACTATGCACATAGGTGGTTCTCATAGGTTTGATTAGTCCACTCATAGCCCCAATCAACCCATACCTGATAAAAGAGCCTCTTATGGACCTTACGATACTCCTAAGTGACCCTATCTAGGTAGTGGTACTCCACTAAGTCATCAACCCTATGTTAAACCCAAAAATGCCTAAAATTACCTTAATACACTAAGCCCTGGGTTTTACCCATAGGTAACCCTATGGTTCATCTTAGAGAGATTGTGCTCTTTTGGACTCACCCATAGTTGAAGAAGTCTTGAATAAAAGGGATTTGGCCTAAATAAATCCTTAACAAAAAAACTTAATAAAAACACTTAATCATGTTTATTTTACATGGGAATTAAGTCCAAATGTTCTTAACCCATATTAAAATTTATTGACTTGGGGCTAACTTATGGCCAAAAGAGTGCATCTTCTTAACCTATATTTAACTTGGGAATTAAGTCTAAATATACTTAACCCATACTTTAAGCCCTTTGACCATAGTCAACCCATAATTTATCCAAAAAACTTAAAACACAATTTTTGATCATTAAGCATCTAAACTCATTACTTTGACCATAATTTTGATCATAAGTGACTTTTATCTATTTTAAAGACACTTAGGGGAATACCTAAGTTAAGCTTAGTTGACAATGGGTAACCAAATTACTAAATAGCCTCTATGGTTTGAAAGTTCGAGCATATTGTTAGACCTAATAAAACTGTCCCATTGCTAACCAAGAGGGGGTGAATTGGTAATTTAAAAAAACCATTTTAAGAAATTTTACTTAATGTTCCTGAAGTATGCAGTGGTTTGAAGAAATAGATTTTCACAAAATATTTTTCAACCACAATAATATAAAATGCATAAAATAAAAATGTAGTAAAAAGTAAACGAACATAAGAACACCAAATTTTATATAGGTTTGGTCCAACTAGACCTACGTCTACTCTTTGGAGACTCATTCTCTAGGTATTGCTATAAACACAAGTGACTCCCCTTTTTCTCTCACAACAAGGCGAACAAGCACTAACAAAACCTCTCTTCCACTAACCTGGTGAGATAGAGAACTATCATCCTTTTTCATCCTCCTAGTGAATGCAGAGTACCGTCATCCTTTTTCACCCTCCTAGTAAAGGCAGAGTACCATCATCCTTTTTCACCCTCATAGTTAAGGCAGAGTACCCGATCTACTCTGGAGATCTACTCTCAAGAGTCTTCAAAGAAGTAGGACAAAGTTTTGAAAAACAACTAAGAGATCCTCACCTTTGGGCAAACTTGTGAATCCCCATAATTTCCTCTCGTAATATCTCTCACTCTCTGCTCCCAAACACTTTTTCAAATCACTATCTTTTTTTACTCTCAAGAAAAATTCATAGTAAATAAATCCCTAGGTCAATTTATAGGACTCATTATATAGAAAACATATAAAAAACCATTCATAAATTGAATTTTCAAAGTGAAAATGAGTAAGATCATACAGTACAATTGAGGATTGTCTGTACGAAAAATTTAAAAATCATTGGATCATTTGGTACGAACACTATTTCATACACTGTCAATCATCTATATGATTTATAGATCGTCTATACGAATAGTTAAAGTTTATCAGGATGATCTAGTATGAAGCTTATTTGATACACTGTTAGTCATATGTACAATATTTAGATCTTATGTACGAATAGTTAAAATTTGACTGGATGCTCTGGTATGAATTTCATACAGTATCAGTCATCTATATGATATTTAAATTATTTGTGGGAATAGTTAAAATTGTTTTGGAAGATTTGGTATGAAGCTTATTTCGTACACTATTAGTCGTTTATATGAACTAACATCATACAGTACAAATAAGGTAAAAAAAAATTTAATTTCAATTTTAACTCTCTTCCTAAGTATGTGTGTGCATAATTACTCAATTACAATCACACTCTCTCAGACTCAAGAAAATAAAGAATTACTAACTTCATTACATGAAATCATATTCTACTCTGTCTTGAAGTCTTCAGCAATCTTGAGTATGATTTCTCTAAAATATTAGTACACATAAAAATAAATAGATATATATCCAATATATATTAGGAAAAATAGTAATAATATAATAACAATAATATTTTATTATCATAAAAAATTCACATTACACAAAACTCAATCTTGATTTCTAAGTTGTAATAATCTCTCACTTTTTGATGATGGCAAAAATAATTATTATTTGAATTAACATTAAAAGTCCTTTTTCTCCTAAGCTCCCCATCAATAAATGCTCAATTAAAAATAAGGGATTACTGAAAAAAACAAGACCAAAATGAATTAAAAAAATATAAAACACATATACAACAAACATAGCAAACACACGAATTCAAAAATAAATCACACACCCAACAAACACAACAAACACACACGATTAATTCAATCAAACAAATAAATAATACACAATGACTCCCCCTTTTGATAACATCAAAAAGGAAAGCTCCTCTTGAAAAAGTTTCTATTGACAAATCTAATAGATGATGAAGAAGAGGATTTTAAACTATTTTTAAAGACAACATTAACTTCCTTATTCGAAAAATGAAAGTTTCATATCTTAAATCCAAGAATAATAAAGATAAGAAAAGTCGGCCAGGTTGACTATTCATTCTAGACCTATTAAATAAAATAATTATTGCAAAATGAAGAAATAAAGATCAATTAGTTTAATTGAATAGATTTGTGTAAGAAATAGATAATTAAAGGAAAGAACTGTATGATACTTTCGATTGGTGACATTGCACATCTTTTTAAGTTTTGGCACACTTTATGCATCTTTTTAGTTTAGACTAATTTTGTGACTTTTTTCATTTTTGGCAAACATTGCACATCTTTTAACTTGTGGCATATTTTATGCACCTTTTCAAGCTTGACACACTTTGGGTATCCTTTTATATTTTTGGTCTTTCCGATATCAATAAATCTTAAAATAAAATCCAATAATTAACAAAAATAATCACATTGAACAAGAAATTTAAAAAAATCAAACATCACTTTTGCAACAATTATAATTAAATAATATTTGTCTATATAAACATAAAGTGATCTTCTAATCTACATTTAATCATAATTTAATTTAAAATTTTGAGAAATTAAATTTCATAAGGAAATTAAGTTATAGAGAAAAATATTTTAAAATTTCATTCCATAGATCAACTATATTTTATTAGTCTATAAAAACATAAAACAATTCAAGAAGATTAACCTCAAAATAAAACAAATATCATTCCACTTTTTTTTTTAACAATTCAAGATACAAATGCAAATACATCTAAAATAATAATAGATGGAAGTTACTTGAGTGCTGATTGAGTCAAAATATCCTTTGATCCAGCTCATATCTTCATTATATCTAGCATCCAGCTGGTCTAGGCAAGTCTCATTAAGATCAAATTGTTGAACAAAGTAAGACTCAAGTCGAGCAAATCTCTAGACCATTTTTTGATAGAAAGGCTGCTTAGGTCCAAGAGAAGGTGCAGGTGCAAAAGCATCTTCTTCTCCTCCTATCTCATCTCCCTCATCCTCTTAGTCTCAATGAAAGAGCATGGAAAGAAGCATCAGTAAAGTAGATTGGCAAATTGTTTGGGGGTTCAAGATGAATCATATTGTACTTCTTCTCAAGGATATATGTAATTAGATGTCCTAAAGCCACATTCTTCTTCCTTCTAGTGGAAGATAGTCTAATGTCCGTTGGTTTATTGATGTTGTCCAGAATTAATTGGGCTTCATTAATTGGAGTGTTCGACATAATAAGATAAATGACTATATAAAGCAAAGGAGTAAGATTTATATAATCACGAGCTTTAGAAATAATTGAAGTTCTCAGCACATGCTGGATGATCTTTGCATTTAATTTAAAGTGTGCACACTAGATAAGTGATTAATTGAAGGTACACCTCAAAGGGTTTGATTTGTGGTAGACAAGTCAAAATCATCTCTTGATGTCATAGTGTGTGCCCTTATACCCTCAGTTCTAAGGTGTAAATATATGCCTAAATATGTCTGAGTTATCTCTATCCTTTGGTGAAGAACAAAAGAAGACATGATTGTGTGTTCCTATCACATTCTAAGATTAGCAAGAAAGTAATAGAAGGTATTAGAATGAAAGGCATGGATCAAAGTGAGAATGAAAGACAATTGGGTATAAATAAAAAGGGGCATTATGGAAAAGTTGATGTATTATTGAATAAAAAGATGAGATAGAATAATCTTTGCTTCGAAGAAATGTTGGTATGCTTATTCATTCTCTCTAGAAAGAAAATTTTTATATGGTTGATTGGACCGAGATGAAGAACCCCTAGAATGTCTATCCGCTTGCTACCGCTTGTCATTTTTTGAAAGATCGAGCATAAGAAAGTTTGAAAGTGAAGGGATGATGAAAAATTCAAAGAGTGGCCTTCAATTTAATAAAATCGAGAACATTCGTATAATATGACATAAGGTTCATATATACGATTATAAGTTCATACTGGATGAAAATTTTTTTGTACATACAAATAGAAATAGTCAAAATAGTTAATGTGATGAAATAACTTTTCGTAATACAAAATTCTTGAGGAGTCATATCATATGACTTTTTGACCAAATAATTCGTACAAACAAACATGTGTCCATCCGGGATGATTAGTAATAATTTTCATGCCAAATGGTTGAGATCATGCTCATGACAACTGACAACTTGATTATACAGATAAAATATAATTTCGTACGTACGATCTTTGAAAAAAATTGTCATTGGAAAACTTATCCCATTCGTTCAAAGAAAAAATTAATAGATCGTACATATGATGATGTCATTATATAATACGATTTGCTTACAAAAATATCATATTCATCTACTCAACTCAGGAAAAATATTATGTGCAGTCTATTGAATATTGTATAAAATGAAAGTGGATCGTATAGTACGAATGAAAAAGTAACTTAAGATATGGTAAACAAAACTCTTTTCCAAAAATAAATCACCTAAGATCAGTGTGATGCAAAAATGAAAACAAAAATAATACTAATAAAAAATAAACACAACATAGAGGAAAAATCAACCATTCACAAAATACAAACAAAGAACAAACCATATATAGCAACATACACGAAATACATTACAAATGCAATTTATAGAATTATAATTATTAAGCATGACTATCAATCTCACCTAATCTAGTTCTTAAGGTGCTAAACATTTAAAAAGTCAAGTTGGTTTTGTAAAAATATATGCAAGTTGATAATTAGTAGCTTAATTTCTCCTTTAGTGACATGGTCTCTAATGAAGTTATGTCTTATGTCTATATGCTTGGTTCTGGAGTGTTGAATAGGATTCTTTGAAATATATATGACACTTATATTATCATAGAAAATTGGAATAGTACCAATTAAAAATTCTAAATTAGTATATTGTTATTTTAACCAATGAACCAGTGTCACACAACTACTTAATGCTATGTATTCTGCTTCAGTAGTAGAAAGTGATACTTAATTCTATTTTCAACTAGACCAGGAAACTAAAGAATTTTTAATGAATTGACAAGTTTCAGAAGTACTTTTATGATCAACACTATATCTTATAAAATCTGAATCAGAATATCTAATAATTTCAAAAGAAGAGCTATGCCTAGGATACCATATCCTTATGTTTTAAGTTCCCAAAAGATATCTCAGAATTTTTTTAACAATAGTTAAATGTGATTCCTTTGGATTAGCTTGAAATCTATCACACAAATAAATACTAAATTTGATATCTAGTCTGCTAGCAATTAAGTAAAGTAATGATCTAATTATTCCTCTAAATTTCTTTTGATCAACAAATTTTCTCTTAGAGTCCTTATTTAACTACATCGAGGAACTCATTGGTGTACTCATTGGTTTAGCTTTATCTATTTTATATTTCTTGATGATGTTCTTAATATACTTCGATTGGCTAAGAAATGTTCCATCCACTTTCTGTTTTATGCTAAACTAAGAAAGTAACCCAAATCTCCCATCAAGTTCATTTCAAATTCACTACTCATTATTTTTAGAAAATTATTATAAATATTTTTATTGGTGTATTCAAATAAGATATCATCAACATATATTTGAATAATGAGTATATCATCTCCTACCTATTTTATGAAGAGAGTAGTGTCCACACTTTCTTAAACAACTGATCTTTCTAGTAGGAATGTGCTTAGCCTCTCATACCAAGTCCTATGTGCCTATTTTAATCTATACAAAGCCTTTTTTAATTTAAACACATGATCAGAGAATTTTGAGTTTTCAAAACTTCTTGATTGCTCAACATAAAGTTCCTCTTATATCACCCTATTAAGAAAGCCACTCTTAACATCTATTTGAAATAATTTAAAACCTTTAAAATAGCTAAAGGAAAGTAGCACCCTTATCACTTCAAGTCTTTCTACTAGGATAAAAGTTTCTTCAAAATTAATTTCTTCTATTTTAATATGCATTTTGACCACCAATCTTACCTTATTTCTAACTACTACACCTGAATCATTTATTTTATTTTTGAACACCCACTTAGTTCCAACAACACTTTGATTTTTAGGCCTTTTGATCAATCCCCAAATATTATTTCTAACAAATTGATTCAATTCTTCTTGCATGGCCAAAATAAAAAATTTATAAAAAAAAAACTTGACTTATACTAGTGGGTTCAATCATTGAAATAAAAGCCAAGTGGTTCACTTCTTTGTTAAATCCATGCTTAGTTTTATCACATTCACTTGGTTCACCTAAAATTAATTCTTTATGATGATTTTTAGAATATTTTAATTCCCTAGGCAATATATTTTATGTTCGAACATTCTCTTCAGGATTTTATTTTTCAATTCCTTGAGAGATCTCTTCAATATGTTCTTCATCTAATCTTAGCTCTTTAGAAATACCCAATTCATCAAAAACTATATGTGTGGTCTCCTCAACTACCAAAGTTCTTTAGTTAAAGTCCTTATCATAAAGCTGACTAATACTTAACAAGTTATATTTTAAGCCTTCAACCAATAATACATTCTTAATAAAGAAACTATTCTTGTTTCCAATCATATATGTACCCACCACTCTCCTAGTGGTATTATCTCCTAGTGTCACTTTACCTCCATTCATGGCTTCCAATGATATGAATTGAGTTGTATCTCCAGTCATATGCTTTGAACATCTATTGTGCAGGTACCAAATTCTATCGCGAGGGCTTATATGAGAGAAATTTTATAAAATTAGCAAACTTTAGACTTGGTAACCCAAATAAATTTGGGCTCACTGCTTGGCAATGAAAAATTAGATGCATGCTTGATATGCTTTGATTTATACATCTTAGGTCTCCATACTAGATGTGTTCCACTATGAATTATACAAGTGTGAGAAATATGTCCTATCATTCCACATGAAAAATATTTAACACCAGAAAAAAGATTTACCAATCTATGTGAGTTATAATGTCTTTTCTTAATTTTTGAAATTGTACGCTTCTAATCAGGAATATAAATTTATTCAAGTGTAAGGGTTGTCTTACTTTCCTTAAAAGCTTTCATATTTTGTTTAAGATATGAGTTTGCACTTTCTTTAACTGCGTACTTAATTTTCAACTCATGTACTCTTTGATCCACTTCAGCTATAAATACCTTACATTCATTCTCAAGATCAGTATATGATATTTTCAATAAATCACATTTCTTATTCAAATTATCAAATTTGTCCAACAATACCATGTGGTTGTTATCTAAAGATGCATGATCATTCCTAAGGATTTCATGTTCTTTTTATAATTTTAAATATTCTAAGTTCAATTTAGCATGTAGTTTTTAAGTTTTTTATATGCAGTACGTATTTTCTTAGAAATTTTAAATAATTCATCATAGAATAAATCATATAGCTCCTCTTGATCTAAATGATCAAGTTTGCTTGCCATTAGCACATGTTTGTGAGTTTCTCTTCTGCTTATATATTTAAGGAATCTGAAGCTGAGTCAACCCGAAAAGCTCTCTGCAGTCTTTTCTTGACCTTCATAACATTAATTTTCTCCTCAACTTTCTCCTTGCTAGGATTAGCTTTGAGATTTGTGAATTACGAGATGCGCCAAGAGGGGTGGTGTGAATTGATATTTTAAAAATAAATCCTAAATAGGAGTTTTATTTTTTGAATTTATTTATTTTATTAAGATAACTTAACTAATCAAATTTAGAAGCTAATGATTTGATAATAATTGCAATAATGGTGATGAAATTTTAAAACGCATAATGGAATACTAAAAATAGATTTTCACCAAGCAGTTATAGCAAAGTTAAATTCAAAAAAAGTAAAATGCGAAAAATGGAAAAAGCACACTAAAATTTTTTATAGTGGTTGGGTCAACCTTGACCTTCAACCACTCCCTGGAGTCCTCCACTCTGAGATTTGCACTATTCAAAATTAACTCTCCTTCTACTCCCACAGCAAGACACAAAAGCCTTTACAAAAACTCACTTTCACCTACCCCAGTATGGAGGAGTGTCGGACGCTATGTCACCCTCCTAGTGATAGCTGCGTACCTTCTCATTTTTCTCCCTCCTAGAGACGGTAGAGAATCCTCGAGGACTTTGACCTTGAAGCTTCTCCCCCTAGATAGATTCCACAAGGCTCACCCAGGCCACAGGAGTAAGTGTGCAGCTAGTTCGGAGAAACTATATGATCCCCGCACACTACTTCTCCCTCATGCATAAGCTCACCTTCTCTCACAAACCTTGAATCTCTTCAAGAAGCTCCTTCTCTAGAGTTCCTTCAGCTACCACATTCCTCTCTTATTTTTAATGAATAATAACATTGTGTATATAATAGGCTTCACCCTAAAAATTTAAATTAGTCATTTATGTTTGTATAGTACGATCACAAATCATACAATATGATCAGTTCAAATAGCTTTCGTCCTGGTACAAAGGAGTAAGAACATGTAATAATTTTTCAGTACATCATACATTATGATACAAATATTGTCTAGTATGATATACTTTACTTCTTTTGTTCGTATATGATGAATGATGAGACGACAAAAAATTATCTCTATTCATCGTCCGGTATGTTTCTATTCGTACATTACGATCAGTTAAGATTATTCAGGTCATCTTGCACGATGTATAAATCATACAATACAATTAGTTAAAAAATTAAGATTTCATATGGTACAATCTTTGGTACAACCAACAACCACCTTAGTTCATCATATGATATTATCCAATTTGTACAATACAACTATCAATCATTAATTTGTACATTGATTTAATTGATTAGTCATGAGGGTTAATTTTAGTAAGTTTTTAAATCATCATACAGTACGATTTGCATTGTACAATACGATGTGTTCAAAATTGAAATCTTAAAGTCTTGCTTAAATTAATCTAGTGGCTAGGGTTTAGGGTTAAAAACAAATCGTACAGTATGATTAATTCACAAAAAGTTAGCTGTTAAGCTACAATATATCATACAATATGATTTACAATCATATAGTATGATCTATATAAAAAATAATTTTTTTTCTTAAAAAAAACTCTCCCCCCGTGAGTGTTCATGGTTACTCAATCTGCATACATTATTTTGTGGCCAAACTCAAGAAACAAAAAATAAATAAAATAAAAATTAAAGACTCCTTCATATCCTATTCTACCTAGTCTTGATTCTTCCATTATCATGAGTAGTGTGTAATCTCCTTAAAATATTAGTACTCACAGCTAGGAGAAACATTCAAAATATTTAATGAAGAATAAAATAATTTAATCAACATTATTTTGCATCATCAAAATCACATACTAGGAATCCCAGATTGCAACAATCTCTCTCCTTTTTGATGATGTCAAATAATGTTAGTTGATAGGAACGTTGATAATTTTTTTTTTCTTTTTTTTTCTTCAAATAAAAAGAAGAACATAAAAATATGAACAAAAACATATATTTCATTTTAGTCCACAAACTAAAAACAGAATTTAAGAAACATAATATAAAACTGAAAAGATATCAACTAAGGACATATAACTTCTCCCACTTTTGACATCACCAAAAAGAGGTGTATCCCATAATCAAATAAATAGTACAAAAAAGACTAGTCAAATGATGGATCCTGATTAGGTGGTGATGGCTGAAAGAACTGATGGATAGAGGCAAAGTGATGATTGATCGAGGAAAATTTCTCACCAAACCATCGCATGTCATCCTCGTGGTGCTGGTGTTGTTCATGGATAAGAAAGTGAACTCAGGTTTCATGTCAGTTGAGTCATTGAATAATATCATCTTGAGAAATTTGTGAGGCCATTAGGCCAAAGTAAAAAAAAACCTTGATAATTAAGAGTTTTGGATGTTACATGTAAGATTATGATTGAGTGGACCCAAGGGAGCAAAAAAGATGCCCATATAGATCATATACTAGATCTTAAACCAAATCCCAAGATAATTAAGGAAAGAAGGATATTAAGCTCGTTACTCATAAAGAGCCATTTTGTGATTTATTGTATTTTTTTTTCTTGAAACTATATTCTTTTGAATATTTTAAACATTGAATACAAGGGGGTTTACGTATTACTTGGGAAGTGGGTGAATTTGCATTAGAAAATGTAGTCTTGTGTGAAATATTATGGTATATTATTTATTGCTTCCAAATAATATGGCTACCCACCTCCGTTTTATATTTAAATCACTTTTATTTTAGGTATTATTATATTGCTTAAAATATCCAATTTTCTATAATGAAATATCGCTTATATTTTGTTAAATTAATTTTGTTTACACATATGATTTTAGAGCTTGGTAGTTAAATCCTTACAAATTTCTTTTCGTTATTACCAACACTTAAGACAACTTGTTCTTCTCTTTTAAAATCCTCTTAACATCATTTATAATCATCATCTATACTTTCAACCTTTGCACAAACAGTTTTATGATTATATGAAGGAAAAAGGCCACACTTGGTTCACTTTGGCCTAATCTTGATGGAACTAACTCCATCCCACTGAATAAACCTCACCACCTCACAATTATATCACATCATTACATCATAAAAGAAAACTCTCTAAATCCATTTCCAACATTCCCATTAGATCACTAAGGAAAATTTAGAATATTAATTTTGAATCATATATATAATTTGGATTTTACCAAAGAAAACGAAGTTTTAAATTTTATGCTTTGAATATTAACATTTATGTTGCAGTGAAATTTGATGAATTTTTATTTTTACCGTCTTTTTCATATACTTCAATTTTTTTTCTTCTTAGGGTATGATTTTAATGGCTATGAATAACATTCTGTCTATAGTGCGAAATATCTTTAGTAAATTAGAAAATTAATTCAGTTTAATTATTCTTTTTATGAGGTTGAAGGCAAACCATTGTCATTCATTGGTGAGATTGCTAGTTAATAACCAATACTATTTACTTTTCTTTGCCCCCATTGTTTAACGAAACTCAATCTCTTCTTCTACAAACTTATTGAGAGGGTGTAAGGGTGAATGTGTTTTGATAAATTTTATATCAAGAGTATTTGAGACATTTTCCTCCTTATTTATATTCAATTTGGCTTCATAAAATGTAAGCCTTAGAGTATAAGGTTAGCTGAAAATTGGTTTCAAGGGATTCTATTTAACAATCCTTTTATTTAATATTTATAGAGTCTCGATCGCTAATAAATTAATATGTATTTAATTCTAATAATGTGTTCTTGTATCCTATACTCATTCATAACATATTTACACAATTCATCTTGGTCTGTTGGTTGAGTGCTTCGGTTACCAACTAAGAGGTCTTCTATATGTGATGTGTGTGTGAGTCTGTCTTAATTGGCTTAACTATCCAAAAAAAATAAAAAATTCTTAACATATTTTTTAATGTTGTTTCAAAATATGAACAAACGAACTATTAGCAACTATAAGCTGTACCCCTATGTTCTTTCTCTGTATTTACCGCTTTACCTAACATTAGTTTTATTTATAGTCCTTCCTCTGTACACTTTATTAACGTTTTGTAATACAATATCTTTTCTTCTTTTCTCTGACTCCTCTTTCTTCTTTACCTTTCTTGTTCTTCTATGAAAAGCTTTCATGGTATCAAGAGCCATTAGGGAAGCTTAAGATCCAATGGACTCATTACCTTCCTCCTCCTCCTCCTCCACCCAAACCATCACCGTCAGTTCGGCCACCACCATTCCGCCAGCCCTCAAGTTTCTTGTATCAAATCTCAAGAACCTTGCTCCTCATCAACTCACCTCGGACAACTACCACATTTGGCGTGTCCAACTGCTACAACATTTCACGGTGAATGGCTTTGCTGGCCATCTTCTTGGCACCATTTCCGCCCCTCCGGACATCAACTCAACCGCCTACGCGCAATGGCTTGTCATCGACAGCAATCTCCTCGCTGCCCTCTTCTCGACGGTATCTCAAAGCATATTACCGTATATCCTCACTGCCTCCACCGCTCATGAGGCCTGGACCGTTCTCGAACGTCGTCTTCAACCTACCAGTCGCTCCCGTGTGATCCAGCTCAAAAATGAGCTATACAGAACTCAAATGAAAGAACTCACTGTTCAACAGTACCTCACTCGTATCAAGACTCTTGTGGACAACATTTCGGCGTCCGGATCTAAGATTGAATCGGAAGACTTCATGCTTCATATCCTTAACGGATTACCTCCGACTTACAATTCCTTCAAATCGACCATTCAAAACTCTCTCCTCCCAATTGATCTTGATACATTTTACGCTCTTCTTTGTAATGAAGAAATTCATCTTCATCATGAAAACTTGCAAGATTCTCTCAGCAATTCTTCTCCCGTAGCTAACTATGCCGCTCCCTCCGCCAACCCGCGCACTCGTACCAACAACAACAGGAGGCTCAATAAACCCAAGAACTAATTCCAAAACCAAACGACTTCGCCTGCTTCTCTCCCTGCCTCCATCCCGCAACAATCAGCCCGTCCAATCTGTCATATTTGTGGCAAACTTGGCCACATTGCACTAAATTGTTGGCATCGCAACAACCCCAAGTATGCCCCCACCGATACGAGACAGCCTCGTGCTCTATTTGCAAATTCCACTGTTCCAGTCAGTCAAGATTGGATTCTTGACTCCGGCGCCTCTACCCACTTGACACCAGATGCCAATCATCTCCAATATTCTACATCCTATCAAGGATCGGACACAGTATCTACTGCCAATGGTAACTCTCTACCCATCACCCATGCCGGTCAAGGACTTCTCCCTTTACCGGATACTTCCCGTAAGTTGAAACTCAACAATTTATTGCATGTTCTTTCTCTTACTCACAATTTGTTATCCGTTTCCAAACTTACTTCAGATAACT
>NW_021319083.1:16538619-16547769 GCF_001605985.2 Dendrobium catenatum | reverse complement strand
CGGCTCAACGTAACAGAGGTGGAAGAGTCCCCCTCTTATATGAGCCGCACAAGCCACAAGATCCAAGGGAGCTGTTTTGGAAGGATTTTTGAGGGAGTTAGGAGGGAAATTTGAATGTAGGGAGTGTGTTTAGAGCTTTCCTTTTTGAGTGTATGCATTAAATAGTTTGTTTTCCTAGGGTTAGGGCATCTTGAACTTGGTTGAAATTTGAGATCTCTTAGTTTTTTGGGCTATAGCGGCGTCTAGAGATTTGGGAGAGATAGATCCTCCTCTCGAATAGAGGATCAACATGATTTGTGAATGTAGTTAGCTTTTGCAACACTCGACAAGAAAGAATGAAGCATAAGAATTCATGAAGCCGCGGCTAAATAATTTAGGTGATGATACTAATGATGACAACACTGAGATCATAACTTTTAGTTCTGTGGACTTCAAAAATTATGAACCCCCACGCTCCTTTCATCCTAACCTCTCATGTCCCTTCTCTTTTCAGGATTAATCCTATAGTTAATGTTTAGAATATGTTGTATAGAATTAGCTCGTCTTTAACCGAACAATGCCATCTTAAATCATTTCAGATCTTCGTGAAGACAACCAATTCTTTATTGACCACCCAGGTGCTCTTCCGATTACCACCGCACAGGTAAAGCAAGGGGAATATATGCCTCCACTACTATGTCACCACATTGCTTTTGTTATTAAATTCACTTCGGCTTTATTTGGGACAGCTTTCGTACTACTTTTTAAAGCAGTTTTTCAGTACAAAAATTTCAAATTCAAGAAATTTTTGTACTAGAAAGTTGTTTTAGAAAGCAAGAAGAAAGCCGTCCAAAACGAAGCCTTAATTGCTTACATGATGTTATTTTGAAGGGTGAAGAGCTTAAGAGGAAAATCAATGCTTCTGGCTATATTGAATGCAGCTCAAAAACACAGCAGGTGTGGGCCTAATCCTTAATCCACTTTAAAATAGCAACAATGTTAATTTTTTCCTTATTGAAAATCTTTATATATTCTGGACAGAATGTGAAGGCAGTCTTCGATGCCGCCATTAAAGTAGTTCTCCTGCCACCCAAACAAAAGAAGAAGAAGAAGAAGAGAAAGTCACACAAGGCATGCTCCATTTTGTGAGGAAAAAAAAGTGCAGGTAACGATAGCCGGCAGCTTTTGCTTGTTGAAAATCTCATTATATTTGTTTAATTTAAAAGAAAAGAAGCTTGCTTTTGTGTATATTCAACTAACAACAGCATGGTCATATTAAGACTTCGTTTGGGACGGCTTTCCTACTGCTTTTTAAGAAACTTCTTAGTATAAATTTTTTAATTTTTGTATTAAAAAATTACTTTAAGAAACATTAAAAAGCCGTCCCAAACGAAGCTAAAATCACTGTTTATGTTTCTCACTGGGTCTGGCAGGACTACTGCACACCATTAATGGTGGTGTATTTCGTTTACTTGGAACTTATATTTTTTCTCGCCGCACAATTATAATTTGACTAAAAAAAAAAAAAAAGTTGGGAACTCCTGACGAGGTTTATATAATTGTTTAGGTAATTTTTTTTTCTATTTATACGATGAATGAATGTTTTATAATTTTTTATTAATTATAGACCTGTGACATTTTATTAATTCCTCCTGGTTTAAAATATCGTCAACTTACTGTGCTTAATGTATGAATAAGCTTAATCAAATTGTCCCATTGAAGCATTAAATAATTATTTTAGCACTATTTAGGTTTCGTTTGGGACAATTTCTTTGTTGCTTACTAAAATAATTTTTTAGTACAAAAATTTTTTTGAATTAAAAAAATTTGTATTAAAAGTAGCTTTATAAAGTAGCAAAAAAGCTGTCCTAAGGATGACTTTCTTATTGCTACTTACAATATTTTTTAGTAACACATTCTTTAAAATAAAAACTTTTGTACTAAAAAGTTTTAGAAAATAATCAAAAAGTTGTATTAATCTAAGCTTTTAGTTAGCTTTTTTTTTGCTTTTTAAAGCGACTTTTAGGCTTTGTTTCTGCTTTTTTATTGCTTCCTAAAGTGTTTTTTTTTTTTGTTAAAAAATTAAAAATTTTATACTAAAAAAGTAGATTTAAAAATTTTATACTAAAAATTAGTTTTAAGAAGCATTAAAAAAGCTATCCCAAACAAAGCATTAGTAAAAAAAAAAAATTTGAACTAAAAAGCTGTCTTAGAAAAACAGTAATTTTTTCATAAAGTATGCCTTAATGCATAAACCTTAATATCCAGCCGGCCCTTTACTAGGAATTCCTTTAGGTAAGAGTTTCTTTAGGTAAGAATTTCTGTTTTCTTAATTTTTATTTTATATTTCTGCTTATCAAAATTTATAATAAAAATTGTTTTAATAAGTAGTAAAAAGGCCATACCAAACAAAGCAATAGAATATTTTTTTTGAACTAAAAAGCTATTTTTAGAAAAATAGTAAGTTGTCCTAAAAGTAAGCCTTAATGCATAACCCTTACTATTCACCCGGTCCTTTACTTGAAATCTCCCGTTTAGTTAAGAGTATCCTGTGATTGATTTTTATTTTTATAATTTATATTTCTGCTTATCAAAAATATTTTCTGCTAAAGTTTTTGTTTTTTGGTCTTTTATTATTGGCTTCAAACAATTAGATGAAAATACAACTCGCATCGTCCCAAGCGAACTAGGCATTGTTTATGAGTTATGAATACCTGTTCCAAATTTTCAACATTTTTTTTTATATTTCTTTGATGGGGACATGTACTGAACGAGGATGCATTCCAATATAATCACCTCTCAGAGGAATTTATTGTCATCAATATTTATTCCCTTGCATACAAACCTTATTACATTAAAAACTCACTATTGAAACTTGTGATAATTTTATTTATTTTTAGTAATATTCCTCTTCCTCAAAATACAATCAGAAAACTATTTCTAATAAAAAGAATTAACAATATTTTATAAAATATCTAAAATAAATTTAATTGTTGAAAAAAAAATATAAAAGTTGATGATATCTATGATTGTGGAGATTCAGAAGCCGTTATCATAACCAATTATTAACAAAATAGCAATAATACAAGAATATCTTTATAGTTTAAGTGTAAATGAGTTGACTATCTATCAAATTGACTACAAGTCTGTTAAAAAGTCTTACAGGACAGCTCATTTATTAATCTTGAATTTTCAATCGTTAGAAGATTATTTAGCTGCAAGTTCGACTCAATACTCAAGTTCGACTTGACCGTACTTAAAGCTGTTAAATTTTTTAGATTGACTTAAATCTCTATTGTTCGTTTTAGATAGCTCAAATATCTTTGAGGGCGTTTGAGAATTAGTTAAAATATATTTTTATTTATATTATTAGTGAAAATTAATTTTGAATGTTATTTAAATTCTTAACGTTATAAGGTAGCAGCTCGAAAAGCTTATCCGTTATTTTGTTGAGGATGAGTGAGTATGAGGCTCATAGCTCGAACTTGTATTTAATAAGCCTCTCTTATGAGCTTATTTTAATAAATCGAGCTTTCTGAAAGCTATGCTCACTATTATACCTCTTTCTATTTTATCGGAAAAAAAAAAATATCTCACACATTAATTAGGTGTCAAGTATTATACTCCCTAAGAAGTCTCAACCATTCAACAATTAGGTAGGACATCCTTTTAGTAAGAGAGAGCCATAAATCATTAATCAACAACATAACTTATAATTTATACATATAGAAATTATAAAATTTCTTTATCATATTTACATTTTGAATCGCAAATCCAAATAATCAAATGACTTATTAATAGGGAGCTGATTTGATCTGCAGCGACTTAGTTTCTCAAGAAATTCTTCCCTAGCGTCTTCATCTCAGCCTCGTTTGTTTCTCCGTAATTTCTCTGTCTGCGGTTTGAATCGGCGAAAAAAGGAATGTTTTGTTGTTTGGTAACACCGCTTCTTCAAAATAACGTCTGGTGAACCTCCGTATTTCCGCCAATTTGAGAAGAAAATTTTTGCTCCATTTGTCGTTCTGAAAGCTCCATTAAAAATGAGAAAATAGCACCGGGGAATCAAACGAGACCGAAATAAGATAGTAAGTTCAATAGCAAGATCTGATCTTTTTTGTGGTTTGTTTCCCTATACCTATCGAAAATGGCACCAACAATGAACATAGGAGCACCTTTCAATATCTAAGATATATGCCTCAGATCCGCAATACTGATAGTGAACCTTGTCAATTTCTGCATCCAAGAGATCGAAGTTCATTGGGGCTTGAGAATCTCCCTCGGTGTTGCCGCTCTTCTCGCCGCCTTCCTCGTCGTCGGCATGTTCTTTTTCCCCGAGTCTGTAACCATCATAATCCAATTATGTTATTGGCCAGTGGGGGCCCGTGCCTTCGTGCCCTCACCCTGGCTCTGCCCTTGACAATAGATAAAGAAAGATATGTGAGCCATGTATTGAAATATGACTTACAAGTCATTTGAAAATGTGGCAGGAGCAAGTGTGGAATTAGGAAGAGCATAGGGTGGACAATTACCCACCTTGAAATTTTTTTTTAGAAGAATAACTATTTTTCACACATTCATAAACATAGTTGCCCAATTCTGAGAAAAAAATATTTTTTCCATCACAAATTTATTATGATCGGGCACGAATCTCGAGGCAAAAAGTTAGTTTGAAACTTCGAAAATTAATTCCGGGAGCACCCGAACTCCGATTTCAGCGAGCTTACAGTCAAACTGAGCATCTCGGAAGTAAGAACCCAACGACAACAAATTCAACCTAATCCGAGCCCAAATGGGTCCAAATCAAGGACCGAGGCGCTGTTAGAAGGTTCAAACCACAATTTGAGTTACCAAATGGTCTTCGATTTTAACGAGCTTATACCGAATGGAACGGATCTCGACAAGAGCGAATCCAACGAGCCAAGTCGCCGGAATTCCTGACATCATTAAGGCTTCAAATGTCCACACAGACACACGGTGCCACGATCGAAGGATTCAATATCGGCCGACCATTCGGCCACTCCCTATTCTGCCTCCCTGATTTTCACAACCTATACGGACTATGCAACTCCAAGAATCTATAAATAGTCCTCATTCTTCACAAGAGGGGGAAGCTTAAGCCTTCTCCCAAGGAAGGCTTCATTAGTACCATCAACTAACATATAACTAGTGGAATTTAAATTTTAAAAAACTGGAGCTGCCCCCATGGGTTTTCCCCCTTTTTTCGAAAGGGGTTTTCCAAAGCCGCTCAAACAAACTTATCGAGCAACGGGCAAACAGAGGTTGTAAACTCGGAGTCTTGGAACTGTCTTCATAAATGCTTTAAGACCCTCTCTCCCTTATAAATCGTTGAATTGTCGTGCTCTTGGCGAATTTTTGCCGGCAACACCTTACAACGCTAGGACGAAATTGAGTATGATTTATTGGACTCACACGACCCACAGAACGAAATTTCGGTGTAAGGCCATAACTATATACTAGTAAGGTATTATATTACATGATATATATATATATAATAATATATATAATATGTGTGTTTCATAATTTTTATTTTGTCCACGCATAATAAAAAATGATTCGGTTTTCCAATCCCCAACAATAGGTGAAAGTTGCTTTCGTGTCGAGCGAAGAAGATATCCTGTAAGCGCCTTGCATGAATGAGATGGACAATTAATATTGAATAGTAATCAATAATTCGTCTCACAATTCAGTTGCTCCCAACGTTGAACTTGCTCATGTGGCCGTGCTGTAGGTCATATTCGTCACCATTGTGGCAAATCATAGATATAGTTGCCCATTAAATTATTGCCTTCATGCGATTCCTTTTGGTTGTGTATGAATCTCCTCCTACGTCATACTCGTATAGAGTGTGGACCCGATCTTAAGCTCCTGTGTTATGAGACCATTTGTATTTCTGTTGCCTTCTATCTTCAAACGGATTTTTATTGTATAACGAATAAACAAAATTTCTCGTTTTAAGACAGCAATAAAAAAAATGTCCCAAACGCGAAGCCTTTAACTTATAACGCTTTTTTTTATATATAATTATGTAATACATTTTCCTAAATTTTGCTTGAGTTATTAACTAAAAGTTTTATATTGTAGATATTAATTCACGAGGAATAGTAGCTACGATGAGTACACCATGAGTGTGATTTATTTTGCTTCGAGAGTATATGTTTTTATTTCTTTTAATTAAAAAAAATTATTAAACGACCACGTTGCAGAACAAAATTATAATAAGAGTAGAAGTTGATCATAATTAATGCTTTGATAAAGTTATAGATTAATTGATGCAAGAATCTTATTAAGAAATTTATAGATGATTGTATGCTATTATAATTAAATGAGTGGTTTTAGATATTAACGTTGTTGCAATATGCATTTAGCAAGATTACTTCATTATAAATGTTCCTTTTTGTAGTTAATTTAATTATAATTCATTTAAAGAAGTAATTAGTTAGCCTTAATAGGAATATATTCTTTTATCATTAATCTATAGTTGCTATCAAAACTTTAGTTAAATAAGAAATTGTTAGTAGGATATATAATTTATTTACAACAACTAAGATGCGGCTGTGATTGAGTCCAGAGTCCGGCTCGATTGTGGTGCAGAGTCACGGTCGCAGCACTCAGACCATATTACGATAAGGGTCGGCGTCGAGCGAGCCTGATACCGTGTATGTATTGGCTAATAAGTGCGATGTTTTGAATTGTGCCTATTGCGTGATAGACGTATATACGATTTAAAAAATGATTTAATATAAAATTTACACCTTAAAAGTGATATGAATTAGATTTAATAAATCTTGAGGTGCCCACAATATCAATTATTGTAAAAATATTTAAAAATAATATTCTATGTGTGTTATATTAAAGATAGACATAGTTATTTTGTTAATCATATAGCTGGTATATATGATTACTGATAGAATTTAATATTTTATATTGATAATAAATGAGTTGAATGTCAGAAGCTTGAATTTGTCGACAGAAAGGGCTTGACATTATTCCACAGTGTGTTATTTCTTAGTCATATATGAAAATAATAGTAAAAAATTATAAAATATTAAAATATGTGATATTTAATATTTTAGTTGTATGATAATTTGTTTCTGATTTGGGGGAGGTGTTAGTTTCTAAAACTACGGCGTGTTATAGCAACTTATCATTAATTAGTTGCTTGGGACCACTATTGAGCATTATTCCAATAGTAAAAAATATAAAAAATGATTTGAAATATAAAATATTTTATAAATCGATTTTATTTTTAAATAAAAATATTCTTGTATTACAATGTTGCGATTATTTAATTTGAGAGCCTTTGCTGTCAATATATTTTCAGTAGAGGCAGTAGAAAATCTAATTAAAGCTAACCGTTTCTCGGAGCGTGTCTGGAGATTCTATTGATGTCCCAATAAAGAGAAGTTGTTTCCCAACTCCTTCCCCACAACTATTGGATGAGACATTTATTAATGTGAAGACAAAACACTCTTATACCAAATTATCTATTGGCAAAATATTTATTTTTGTGTATAATTATGCACAATATATTTTCTTTAATATTTTTATTTTATTCACCAATTGTCATTCTCTCTAAGCTAACAATTAAATAAATTGTTACTGTTAAATTGATATCATAGAAGAGGAGGATAGTATTCAATTATTATGATATTTAATATTATTTTTAGCGATTGGATGTCGAATATTTCATATGATGAGCACCTAATAAAGAGTGAGAAAAATATCAATAACATTTAAGAAACATCATAATTTGTTTATGTGAAAAAACTATGAAAGAACAAAACCGTAGATCGATCCAACTAAAATGATTCTCTTGGAATTAAAGGTGTGGTTTATTGACTGGATCATTTGGACTGAGATTGACCACTCTATTCGATCTATCTAGCTTTCGTTTGGTTTTCTGAGGACCAGGAACAGTGTTAACCACGCTCTGTACTATAAGTTCGTTGATAATCGGAGGCGGTTGGATTCCGTTCATAGAACCTTAATTTTGAGAAATTTTTATTCAAATATCATTGAGCATTCGGTATACGATCAAACAAAATTTTCTGACTTCTTACAATCGATGCGGTCATATAATAATAGGAATTTAAAAAAATTAGAGTTAAAGTGGATATATGATATACTACCTAACCATCAAAAAAATATGTTGTTGGTATAAATACCAATATCGTAATTACAAAAAATCAGAATTAAATTGAATTATTAAATAGGTGCATAAAACTAATATTTGAGCCAAGAGTTTTGTTATCACTCACTTCTGCTATGGGTCCTATTTTATTGCATGTTTAAAAAATGAAAAGTACTAACTTTTATTTTATCTTTAAAATGTGTTATTTTTACACACAACTAAAATAAAAAGATTTATAGGGTGTGAGTTGTCAATTCAAAGGACTTCATTTGTTTTTTTCTTATCGCTTCCAAGTTGTGATAATTGTATTTAAGTTATACATTTCCTAAGAAAATGAATAGAAATAAAAAAAGCTACACAACAATAACTTTTCTTTATATTGAATTGAACAGTTCTAAGGGAAGATAGAGGGATAGTAAATAGTTAATTGTACAGACCAAAAATGGTACCAGTGTGTGCTGATTATTTATAAAGAGAAAATTTATATTTTATAGATTAGCTTATGAGCATCAAAACATTCATACAGAAATCAAAAAAATATTAAAAATCAGTAAGTTAATGATATTTAGTCATGCTAGGATACAAGACTCGAGTTAATAACTCAGTATTTATAACTGAGAACATACGATTCGAATAAATATGATCCCTCAAAGTAATTTCTTCTTTATCCACTCTCTTCTTCTATAAGTTCCATATTACCTCAGTAGTAACTAACAACTAAGTGAGAGATTCGATGGCAGTAGACCGGCAACGGATCTAGTTATATATGTCCTGCGCCACAGTGCTCACGAGTAGTGCATTTAGCACCAAATCGTTTCTTTAACTTCAGGATTTTCGATTATTATATAAAAAACATCAAAATTAGCATTTCATATGTTGATAGACGTATCTTACAATTACAAGTCGAAGCTATAGACTTATGGCTATGTAATACCCTCTATGAAGAAGTATAAAAAAGCACAACTCAAAATTATATATATTTATATTATCTCTCTATTTTGTGTATTGTAGTTTTGTTA
>NW_021319083.1:16522544-16538519 GCF_001605985.2 Dendrobium catenatum | reverse complement strand
CAGCAAACCTTCAGCCCAGAGAAACGTCCCACAAATAAGCAATCATTCCCAAACAAACCACATAAAATATGCTGTAGTAAAAACCGTCGCAAACCGAACCCTAAATCGCGAAAAGAAGCTTCCGAATCATTCATCGAGCAGCTCGGATTCGCCAACTCAGGAACACACTCTATACCTAATAGATTAAGGAGACTAAAATGAAGTTTGACCTGAGGGACTTCGATTGCAGCGGGCTTCGTTAGACCCAGCGTGGCGCGGGCGGCTGCTCCGCTCGCCATTCTTCCGATGATCCTTAGCGCTACAAGCGAATGCTAGCGAAAAATACAGTGCACGAGCACGAAGAGGAGAGTGGAGATTGCCAGCATTTTTTATTTTTATTTTGTAATATTAATCCTGCCGCAATATATCTACAGAATAAAACAAATATGTCCAAATCAATACACGTAGATTAGGAAAAAGAGTTATCCATAGAAATTAAAACCTATTATTATTATTATTTTAATGGTGAAGTATGTAATTCAAAATATTTTTTCATTTAATTAATGAAAATTCATGAGATCAAAACTTGTTATTATTATGTCTTAATGCGATAGCTCATCTTTTGGTGGTGGGTGCGATAAGATGCCCTAGCCGACTTCCCTCCTTCGTGCTTGCCTCCTCCACTTCTTCATGGCCGCCACCGGCTCTTCGACAGTGGCCTCCATGGATCTGCAGGATCCTTCTCTTTTTCCTGCTATGGCTCATGCATCCGCTTCCGCTTCTGTTCCTGCTTCTCCTGCTAAGCCTCGTCTGTTAGACCGATTATGGTCCAACATAATGTCTGCTCCAGCGCCGACAACACCTCACATACCGGTGTCCCTCATGGAAACGCCGGAGGAGATCATATCCTTTGATCAAGACTTTACGGAACCTGCAGCAGTAGAATGGAGTCTCTGCTTGGTAGGTTATTCGATCGATAAGCGACCATGCTATGAAGCCTTAAATGAAACAGCAAAACGCATATGGAAGCTTAAAGGTACTTTTAAACTTATTGCTCTCACGGATGGTTTCTTTTTGTTCAAGTTCTCGTTGTTGGAAGATTACGATATGGTGTGGTCGAAAGGGGCGTGATTTTTCCACGGCAAGCCTTTCATTCTTAAAAAATGGACCAAAAATTTCAACCCCACAAGAGAAAATTTCACCTCTTTCCCGATTTGGGTTAGGGTCCACAATCTTCCTCTTATCTGCTGGAATTCAGAAGGAATATCTAAAATAGCTTCAAAAATCGGAATACCAATTGCTGTAGATGCGTTAACAGCAGCCAAGACTAGGCTTACATACGCGAGGATATGTATTCAGGTCTCCACTACTTCTTCCTTTCCGGATACTGTATCAGTAGCTATTGAAGGGGATGTCATTAAACTTCCAATCCAGTATGAATGGAAGCCTATTCTGTGTGCTTCTTGTGGTTCCTTAGCTCATTCGTCAGCTCTATGTCCTGCGAATCCTCAAACTGGCCAGAACGTCAACCTTCCTCCCAGGGGTCGTAGTACTTCCAGGATACCTCGCAAGAATTCTCAAGTTAGGCACACCTCTACTCATAATAGTAAAGGTAAAGCTTCTGCTATCAACTCTGACATTCATCTTCCTCCCATTACCAACACTGCTGCACCCGCCACCAATCTAGCTCTTGTTCCCTCTCATGTTATTTGGGTTCCAAAAGAACAAAATGTAGTGGGTAATAATGGGAAATCTGAAACCGGTGGGCAAAGAAGCTCTTTCTCCTAAGCCAGCTAGTAAAAGTCATGTCAAGAATTCTTCTCCTTCCAGAACCACTGTTGTTTTGTATGTAATTAATATTCCAAATCTTAATTCTCCCACAGAGGAAGGTATAAGTGATACTGTAATTGGTTAAACCTCCACTTTAAATCCTCCCATTGTTAGGATGAGTAATAAGTACTCTTCTCTTCAAGGCTCTGAGGAGCATGTTTTATCGGGATCTGACAATGAATGTTCTTCCTTTTCTGAACCGGTAACTATTATCAGTGGGGGGAAAAAGACTAAGTCATCAAATCCCAAAGTCAAAGGGAAAGGTTCAAAAAAGCCTCCTGCTACCTCCTCCAAACGTAAATGATCTGTCCAACTATTGCTGCTTGGAATATTAGAGGTTTTACTTCCTCTAATAAGGTTTCTTACTGCAAAATGTTAGTTCAGTCCCTTAGACTGGACATGATTTGTATTCTTGAGAATAGAATACAACTTTCAAGCCTTTCTGATCAGAGCTTCTTCAACAGTCATATGGTGTATGATTATGAATCCAGCTGCAACAATTTTCACTGCTCTAATTTGGGTAGGATATGGATTAAGTGGTGTCCTGATAAGTTATCTTTTCAACTCGACTTCTTCTCCTCTCAAATGATAGCTGGTATGGTTTCTTTTAGCTCGAATACTCCCTTTCTTCTCTCTGTGATATATGCTTCTAACAATCAGGTAGAAAGGAAAATCCTTTGGGATGATCTTAGGAACATTAATCCTTCTGGGAGTATCCCCTGGATCCTAATGGGGGATTATAATTGCTGTCGGTTTCCCTCTAAAAAACTTGGGGGAAATACTCTTCACCAAAATCATCTCTTTGACTTCAATTGTGTAATCTTTGACACCAACATTAAAGATTTGGCAGCTATCGGTCCTTCTTACACTTGGTTTAATCAACAACAGGATAATCCTATTCATATCAAACTCGATCGTATGCTGGTAAACGACCATTGGTTGTCCTTATTTCCTGATTCTTTCTACAAGATTAATTCTCCTGTGGCCTCTAATCATTGTTCTATTGTTCTTCAATCAAAGGAGAGGTCCAATAGTATGCATCGTTTCTTATTAAAAAATTACTGGATTAAGTTAGAACAGTTCTGACATCTGTTATTTGATGTCTTTGCATTTAAGGTCAATAACAATCCTTTAGTGGGTCTTTATGCTAAGCTTAAAAATCTTAAAGTGGCTATTAAAGGCTCCTTCTGGGCCTCCTCTAACTGTTTGGCAAAGCATATCAAAGGCCTCCAAGAGAAACAGCTAGCTTGTATGAATAGATTGAATGCCGGGGATGACATTATCTATACCTCTAGGGATCTGAAAAATATTAATCAGGAATTGGGGAATGTTTCCTCAATGTGGTTTTCTTGGATCAAACAAAGAGCTAAATCCAAATGGTTAACCCAAGGAGAGGATGATCTTAAATTCCTGTATGCCAGAATTCGTATGAGGAGGAATTACATGAACACTGCCACTACTTTAGCTATGTCTACATGGAATAGGTCCATTTATGATGCTATACATGACTCAATTTCTTATTTTCAACAGCTTTTCAATGCCCCTAGGAACTTGGATTATGATATTAATTGCTTTCCTACTGGAAAATCTATTCCTCTTGATTGCATTGGCCCTCTTATTGCTCCTTTTACAGATTATGAGGTCAAGCTAGCTGTTTTCTCAGGAGCCTCTGATTCTTCTCCGGGCCCAGATGGTTTTAACTTTGAGTTCTTTAAAGCTAGTTGGTGGGTTATTGGCTCTACGATTTGTAATGCTATAAAGTACTTCCATATTAATGCTTACATTCCTCATTCTATCAAAGCCACAACCATCACTCTAGTCCCTAAATCTAATCAGGCTGAAGCTATTTCAGATTTCCGTCCTATAGCACTCTGTAACACTTCCTACAAAATCATTGCTAAAGTTTTGGCTGGTAGAATGAAGCCCATTATGAATCAAATTATTCAGGATAACCAGGCTGGTTTTATACAACACAGAATTTCCACTAATAATGTGATCTTGGCTAATGAAATTCTTCAACACTCTAGGAAATCCTCTAATTTTCAGCTTATGTGTGTGAAGATAGATATTAAAAAAGCCTTTGATAGTGTGTCTAGAGAATTTCTTATATCTAGAATGGTGCAAAAAGGTTTTCCTACTAAATTTGTGGAATGGATTAATGTCTGCATTAAAGATGTCAGGTTTTCTTTATGCATAGATGGGGCTTTGGAAGGTTTTTTCTCTTCTTCTAACGGACTTAGACAGGGATGCCCTCTTAGTCCCTACCTCTTCAGCATTGTGATGGATGCTCTGTCGTGCTTGCTTGATCACAATTTACATGACAATAGTTTTGAAGCTATCTCTATTGGTAACTATAGGCTCTCACATCTGATGTATGCAAATGATCTGATTCTCTTTGGTAAGGCAGATCTCACTAATTGTGGTAGACTTGCTCAAGCTTGTAATGAGTTCTCAAAGGCATCTAGGCTTAATGTGAACTATGATAAAAGTACTATAATTTTGCCTCCTAATTGTGAAATTGCTGATAGTATATGTGCTTCCCTTAACATTTTAAAAACTTCCTCTTACATGAGCTATCTTGGTCTTCCTTTGTCTCCTTATAACCCGAAGCTTGCTAGTTTTTTTCCTCTTATGAAGAGTATTATCAACAAACTATCTGGATGGAAGGCCAAAGCTTTATCCTTTGGTGGTAGGTTTCAGTTTCTCAGGTATAACATATGGAATACGATTTCTTACTGGATAAGAGGTGGTATTATACCTAAAACTATCATCAAGCAAATTGATCATTTATGTGCTAAATTCCTATATGTTGGTGATACAAAGGCAAAAAAACTGCATTTAATCTCATGGAGAAATACTTGTAAACCCAAAGAACTAGGTGGAGTTGGTTTACCGTCACTGCAATCACTTCAATTCAGCTTTAATTGTTCTCTTATTACTAGAATCTACAATGCTTTATATCCTTTGAGTATTTGGTTATTTAAAGCTTATATTTCTCCTTGGAAGGAGCCTACCTCTAAAGCATCTAAGTTTTGGAAGCAAGTATGTAGGGATGCTTTAACTGCTAAAGAATGTTTTCATTTTAAAGTGTCAGCTTCCTCCAAATTTGCATTATACTGGGATCACTGGTATAAGGATAAATGCCTCAATGAGGTTATGGTTTTTACTCCCTTTCTTAGCACTTTTCCTCTAAATGACAGTATATATGTAATACTTGGAGGAGCAATTGGGCCCTTCCAGCGAATTTGCCTGAGGCAGTGTATAGGGCTGTCACTGAAATTACTGTTGCACCGGGCTCCCATGTAAATATATATATTGGGGTAATGGTAAACATTGCAAGAATAGAGAATACCAAAAGTATTTCTTTAAAAAATTTGAGAAGGTGAATTGGTGGAAATTCGTTTGGCATAAAAGGTATGTTATCAGATACTCCTCATTTTGCTAGATGACTATATGTGGGGGTTTAAAATCGGCTGACTCTCTTAGAGCTATAGGTTTCATGGTGGACGCTAGATGTGCTCTATGTTATCACTCTGCTGAAAGCATTAGTCATCTTTTTTTTTTTGTGTGATTACTCTTTTTCTGTTCTTACCAATCTTATGAGTAATTTGGGGTTTTTACTGCTAAGACCTAACATCCTTCAAATTTTTGAATATATTGAGGATACACACACTAAATATAAGGACTTCTTTTTCCTTATCATATGTTGCTCGGTATATCATATATGGCGTGAGAGGAATGATAGAAAATTTGGTGCAAAATATGCCTCCTCTACTACTTTGGTTAACAAAATTAAAGCTGTTGTCTTCTCTAAAATTCTGAATTGGAAAGAGGCAGTTAACTTGATGGAACTGCTGTAGCATTTGCTGTATCTCCTCTGTGTATCTGGGAATTTCTGTAGCTTATTGCATATTTCTGGTTTCACCGGCTACTCTGTTTATTATGGAATTCTGTTGGTTGCTGTGTTGATGTTTTTGTGGGAATTTTTGGTTTGTTACTTGCTGGTTATTATTTATGGATGGAAGATTGGCAATGGTGGCAGGCTGGTTATTATTTCTGGATGGAAGTTTGGCAATGATGTGTGAATTTCCATTTTCTCCTTAGGATGGCAGGATATTTTTTCTGATTTCTTTGCAACCAGGTTGAGAGAACGGCATTTCCTGAGCCTGTGGCTTAATTATCTTCCTCAGCCTGTTTTTTTTTTTTCTTTTGTGTTCTCTTCGCATCTATTTATTTGTTTTTCTCTCTATTGTGATTTTATTAGCATAGTTATTTCTCAGTTCAATTAGTGCTATGGGGATTTTGTTTCTACCCCTTTTTTGGACCTTGTTTGTTTTGGCAAGGTCATAGTTTCTTTCTTTACTATTTTTTTCTTTATTCATTACATGTAACAAGCTTATAGTAATGGAAAGGGCTAAGGCCACAATTTTCCAAAAAAAAAAAAAAATTGTTATTATTATTATATTTAAATTTAACTAATGAGAATCATTTCATAAGTATTTTATGCTTGAGATAATTAAAAATATGTAACCTGATGATGGAAGGAAATAAAAAGATGTGCTTAGGTGTTGAGCCCGGTAGCTCTGTAGTTCAAATATTTTTATGATTAAATTCGTTCAAGATCCAAGAAAAAACCACATAAAAGCGGCATCCTAAAGGCCATCTTGCCCTATCTAGCAATTTAAGGACAAACAATCAGGGGCGGAGCAAGGATTTTGTTCATGTGTGGGCACAAAGCATTGAAGTAAAAAAAAACTCAACCTTTTTCATTCGGGCATGGAACCAACATCGGCGGTTTTAAAGTTTTTAAGTCATTAGATTCATTATAAAAATATTAAATATATATTAAAGCAAGAAACTTACAATTGAGAATACTAATCTTGATATTCTTCTTATATGTCATCTATAATTTCTCTCGTCGAGTCTTCGTTTTTTTAAATCATTATACAATCAAATCATTGCCAATACTATTAAATGATATTTTTAATGTAAGTAAGTAAATAGTCATTCATCCAAAAGTCTCTCATACGATTGCGTACATTTTTTTATAATATTCATTGTGGAAAATGCTCGTTCAACTGTTGTTGTAGCAATTGACAATATCAGAGCAAGCTTTATAAGTAAGAATATCAAAGAAAAAATATCATTCTTCCTAATCTCCACTATTTTCTGAGCAAGTTCTCCAAGTCATTTTAAATTCATAAATGCATCATTCGATCTCATATCAATAATAAAATTTTCAATTTAATTGTCTAATATGATAAGATCCATTTCTGAAAAATATAACATATAAAATTTTGCAAGGCGTACCAATCATTTTTTTATCAAAAACTGAAAATAACCGACATGAATTCAAACATGCCACACACATAAGTAATTATGTATTAATTTTATTAAATCTATTATTGAGCTCTTAATTTTGCATATCTATAATAGTGTAAAATAATTCGATTTGATAATGATGCATATTTGTAATACTTTCAGTACGACGTCTTGATCTTTCTCGCATTACAAATGTATCAGTCATGTTTAGAATATTTATGTTATTCTTCTCACTTAATAAACTAAGTTCTTTAAACAAATTGTCTCACCCAACATTTTTTATATTTTGAAGTCTTTGTTTAAAAACTTTTACTAAAGTCATGACATTTATAATATCTTGATCATTTCTTTACAGTATTTGTGATAACTCATTATTAACTCTTAATATAGTCTTCATCACATACAAATTGAAAATAAATTCAAAACTTTGCACATATTCAAGTAAAGAATATACTTCACCTTTTTTGTCAATGCTAGATCCCTCGTGAGTCACTATGTCAAGAATCTGAATAATAGACTCGAACAAAAGAATTAAACTAATAAGTAAATTATAGTGGGAACCCCAATGAGTGTCTCCTGGTCTTTGAAGAGCAATTTCTTAATTTAAACATTGACCTTTAGTAACCTCTATTATTCAATTGCTCGACAATTTTGTCATAATATTTTAACTGGTCACAATATTAAAGAACGAAACAACTTGGACATGAATTTTTGCAACTGCAACATATGCTAGTTAAAGATGATGTGCAAAATAATGCATAATAAGCTGAAGAATTTTTTTTTTCATAATCAATATTTGTACTCCATTAACACCACGCATGTTGCTTGCTTCGTCGTACCATTATCTACATAGTTGTGCCACACTCAAATCATACTTCGTAAAAAGAGATTCAATGGTCAACTTTAGTTTTGGAACTGTTGTATCTCATACAAGAACAATCCTAATGAAATGCTCAATAACACATCCTCATGTAGCGACGTAATGTAAATCAACGATAACTTGTTCTTTAACTGATATATTTTGAGATTCAATAAAGGAAAATTGCAAACATCATTCTTCAATTTATTTATTATAATATTTGAGACTTCAATTGCAATAGCTTATGTGATTTCTTTATGGATTTCAAGAGCTATTAGTTTATTATTTCTAAAAACATTATCCAAAATAACTTTACTTATGTTTTCATTATGGTTAGTAAGAAAATGTAGAAGTTAAAAAAAATTGATTATCAAAATCCTCTGATTCATCATGCCGACAGAATGTTAATCCCCAGTGTAAAAGAAACATACACAATCAACATTTGCATTTAATCATGTATGATAATCCTTGCAATTCTGCTCATAAGGTCTTTCAAAAGCAAACATGATATCTCTATCATCATTTATTAAATTTTCACATTTTTACCTAGCAATGTTATATGCATTTTATCATAATAAAAAATATTTTTCCCAATATGTGTCAAGCCTCATAAAATCATATGAAAACGGTCATACCTGACGGTTGTAGAGTAATCAAACAAAATGAAATCCCCCTCTCTGATGCTCGTATGTAAAATTTAACTAAAAAAAATAGCATGCATGTGACATGTCTAATTAAAGCACAAGTAAAATTTAGAATTGTAAAAAAGTAGTGAAAAATCAATAGCCATATGATGAAAGCATAACTAACATTCGAAAAATCAAAACAGTCACAAAGCTACCCCAAATAATTTTTAAAGTGGCCAAAGCACATAAGCCATCTAATGCCAAACTTGGCTTAGGCTACATTCAAAATTTGTTAAATCTTATTAAACAATTTCAAAATTTAACACAATGAAGATTTATTAAATACTACTTTTTGAAGTCTAAAACTCAGGATAATAAGTATTTCATAGATATAAAAGGCACATAAGAACATCAAATAGAAACATCATAAACTTTTTTGAAGATTGAGAATTGTTTACTTGAATGATGATGAGTGTCCTCTTTTATATTGATCACTGAAACAAAAGCTATATGATAGATTATTTGTAATATAAATATGATGAGTGGCCTCTTTTTTTTGGGTAAAATTTGGGCATTGCCCGTATATTAATCATGGAAAATACAAGTAACCAAAAGAACTAAAAGCCTCTAAGAGAAAAAAAGAGGCTGACACAAAGGTGCCCAAAAAATGATACATCCTCAGAAAAAACAGAGATAGAAGCAAAAGAACAAAAAGAGCAAAGACTCCAAAAATAAGTCAGAGCAAAAACCATCCGACATTGTCTGGACTTAGGAAAATTAACTTAGATTCAGAACATAAAGTATCGAGAGCCTCTGGCTGCCATAAAAACCATCCTAGGGGAGCCTATTAGTAGGGTGCATCATTGTCCAAGGAAAATACCCACAGGAAGAGCAAAACCAATCCATCATGTAACACTAGCAGAAGTAAAAGAATCCCCACATTAAAGCATTTCCAAAAATTTTGAAGCATTTTTCCACTTGAAAACTTTGTCAAAAACCGCCCTTTTGACTTTAATAGCAACAGTAATGTGACTGTTAGAAGATGATCCAAATCTCCTATCATTTCATTCCTTCCAAATATGATAAATAGAGCAGCAAACAATAAGAGAATAAAAGTTTTTAGCCGATTACTTTGAACTGAATCTATCATCAATCCATTCAAGCAATTGAAGCACAGTTGGCCTAAGTAATATGCAATTAGAATCTGGAATGAGATAGGAGATAATAGAGTATGAATAATTTAAAATAAACATATTCAGCATAGAATCCTCGTGAGTAGCATCCAGGATGGAAGCCCCATCCGTAATATCATGAAGCATAGCTTCATTACACCAATGGTCCCAATGAAGTGAAATGGGAGCAGTAACAGTAATATGAAATTTGAAGAAAAGATTTGCACCCTGAGTAGTGATAGTAACAGATTTTCAAAAATTAGAAGCATAAGAAGGGGCGGGGTGCCACGGGGATTTATATCTATAAATAAGCCAGGCAGAAAGTAGAGAAGAACTGTTATACATTCTAGAAATAACATAGCAGTTGAAAGCAAACCGCGTAGCATTCAGAGATGGAATGCCCAAGCCACCACAGGTTTTTGGTTTGCAAATTCTATCCCATGAGATCATGTGAATTTTGTTATCACAAGCTGAATCACCAAATAAGAGAAACATAGAGGCAGTTCTTTTAAAAAATTTCAAACCAGTTTTAGGTAATATAGAACCACAAATTCAATAAGCAATCAAGTTAAAAGAGTGAATTTAAGAAATTGCAGGCGGCCAACAAAAGATAGAAGGTTAGCTTTCCAACCCGACATCTTTTTTGTAATGTAGTCCATCAGAGGCATAAGTCAGCAACTTTCAATCTATAGAAAGAAAGAGGAATACCTAGATAGGTGATTTTCTGACTAATATTATGAATAGATAGTGTATTGCAAATTGCATTTTGATTCCTTAAGTTCTTGGGAAACATAAGTGAACTCTTATCCAAGTTAACTTGCAATCCAGTGGCCTTGGCAAAAGTATTGAGAATGTTAGCCAGGGTATTACAGTTGTCTAAACTTTCTTCACCAAAAATAAGAACATTATCTGCATATAGGAGATGATAGAGATTATAGCCTTCAAAAGAGATCCCCTTGAAACCCCCATTATCCAGTAAAGAAGAGAAAGCATCCATCACGAGACAAAATAGGAATGGGCTAAGAGGATAGCCTTATCTCAAGCCCACATAAGAGGGAAGTATCCTTCAAGCGCACCATTGATAATAATAGAAAAATTCACATTGGAGATGCAAGTTTTTATCCAATTAACAAAAGTGAGAGGAAAACCTTTTTGAACCAATCTTGCAATCAGAATCTCTCTGGATACTGAGTCAAAAGCTTTGCGGATTTCAAGTTTGGCACAGAAGAACTTTGTGCCACCCCTAATGCGAGAAGAGTTTAATATTTCATTGGCAAGCAAAATGTTGTCAGAAGAGACTCTAGATTTAACAAATCTAGCTTGGTTCTCTCTAACAATAAAAGGCATGATGGGGGAAAGCCTGTTAGCAATGATCTTGACAATGATTTTATGAATAACATTACACAAAGCAATGGGTCTGAAATCAGAGATGCTATAGGCATGTTTGTGCTTAGGAATAAGAGCAAGAGCAGTGGCTTTCACCCCACTAGGAGTATACCCTTTGATGAAAAAGGAACTAACATCCTTGAAAAGCAAAGGGCCTAAGAAAGGCCACCCAGATTTGAAGAAATGAAAATTAAAGCCATCCGAACCCGGAGTAGAGGATGAGGAACCAGAAAATACAGCTTTTTTAATCTCATCAGAAGAAACCTGTTGAATAAGAGGGGAGACAAGGTGAGTGGGAATAGAGGAGCCCATAGGAAATAAATCCATATTCACCAGTGGAGGCCGATCTGGATTGTAAAGCTCTTGAAAATGTTGTATGATAGATTGAATTGCTTCATATATAGACTCATTCTGAGAGGAATGGAGCAAGTTAACAACAGCTTGAGATTTATTCTTCATACCCCAGATTTTGGCATATAGGAATTTAAGATCATCCTCTCGATGCTTGAGCCACTTTGCTTTTGCTCTTTGAATAATCCAGGAAGCCATCATACTAGTAAAATCAGAGATTTTGGTACTGATAATTTTAAGAGATGCATTAGCAGTAGGATTGTAAAGATCGTCCTGAACTTTGCCCAACCACACATTTTGCAGATTGTGTAATTCATCATGATGAGAATTAAGGGTAGAAGAATTTTCCCAATATTCCTTCATGATAATACATTTGAACTGCCTGAGAGCCTTAAATAAAGAAGCAAGAGGATTGCCAGATAGAGGTTTGGAAAAAAATATTTGTCACATTTAGCCCAATAGTTTATAAATGAAAATCTTTGATTAGATTTCATAGTTTCTCCAAGATGCAAAATAATAGGGCAATGGTTTGAATAAGAAGGGCTCTGA
The DNA here is from genome assembly GCF_001605985.2 of Dendrobium catenatum. NCBI lineage: Eukaryota > Viridiplantae > Streptophyta > Magnoliopsida > Asparagales > Orchidaceae > Dendrobium > Dendrobium catenatum. The sequence goes on along the minus strand of NW_021319083.1, from coordinate 16,526,445 downwards.
AAGGAGCAAAAGGAGCTAGGGAAGTAAGAACTCCAAACATCATTCACCATAGCTCTATCAAGTTTTATATGAATGGGAGTATCCGTGCGCTTATTGAACCAAGTGAACTTACAACCAACTGAGTGCATATCCATAAGACTGTTTTTGAAAATCATGTGATTGAGATCATAAAGATTTCGGTTATAAAGAGGAGCACCTCCCACCTTTTCATAGGTGTACCGCAACAGTTGAAATCACCCATGAGAATCCAAGGAGTATCACTATTTGGGGCATTTTGGGTGATGAGATCCCAAAGGGCCAAGCGGTATGCACTAATGTTAGATGCATAAATGATAGAAAGATGAAACATTATAGAATTACCAGCAATCACCTTGCCCGAAATGAGTTGAGGGGAAATAATAGAAGGCTGAAAATGGAGTTTGTTGACATTCCACTTTGCCCAAATACGGCCTGAGGAGGATGTCTCAAAGTTGTGACAACTATTTTCATTAGGGAAAATAGAGTGAGATGATTTGAAAAAAGGGTCTTGGAAGGAGGAGAGATGAATTCTATTCCCCAAAACACAAAACATGTCTAAATTGAAGGAATTAGCCAGATGTTTGCAACATAGCACTTTATCAGGGCGGTTGAACCCCCTGATATTCCATACAACTATAGACAGGAGAATCATCAAGAACCATGGTGAGGGGGAGGCTTTTTACCATTCTTCCCCCTGGTGGGCTTTTTGGAAGTGCTGGAACTAGAGACTTGCTTATTTTTCTCTTTAGTGCTTTTACTAACTTCTTGTACATCTTCAACATCCATAGGATCAGATGTGGAGAAAGATTCCTTTTGTTGTTGGAGGATATCAAATTTATTAGGTGAAACAACTAAAGGAGGCTTGACAAACTGAGAACTTTTGTTCAGGTTTGAGGGGGAACCCTCAATATCGGGGGAATTTAAATTGGGAATAGTGGAAGGTTCAATATCCAGAATGATCATCAGTTCAGTAGCTTCCAAATTAACAGGCTCCAGATGTATATTAGTCTCATCACACAACGATGGAGGTGAATGCGGCTGATAAATAAGAATTTGGCCAAAATAGTTAGTAATTGGTAAAGTTTCGATTTTTCCCAAGGCAGAGGGATGGTCACTGGCTTTAGTATTAGGAGGAGGAATTGTGTTTATCGGTTCCTTATCTAAGTGATGATCAGTTGTTCTGCAATTTCTCAGTTTCCTACTAAAACTTATCCCTCTATTAGGATGTGTCTTAGGGTCCGCAATAAAGGTGATCTCGATTTCAACAGTAGTTGGCTTGGACGGACAAAATGAAGAATAATGAATTAAAGACTTACAATGCGAACATGGTGAGGGCCTCCATTCGTACTGCACTTTTAATCGGATAACATCCCCATCAAGCGAAACGACAAACCTCATTTGCTGAACAAGACAAATTTCATTTATGCATCTTAATATAAACCTGATTTTTTTCCTCCAACAAGAGGCAGAGAAGAATGCAAACCATGGTCCACACACAGAAAAATAATCAAATTGTAAAGGAAACTGTCTAAATGATCATCTAAAAAGAAATCACTTTGCAAAAATGAACAAAATGGCTGAAAAAGAAGCCTTCGAAAAAAAAGGAAAAAAAGCATCGACGCGACATTCTGAATATGGAAGAGTCGAATAGGGTATACTGGCGCAGATGATGACCTGATGGCATTCGGGCTTGGACGACGGTGAATGGGTGGCCGGCGAGGTTCGGACTCCTCCTATGAACATATAGAGTTTTGCAAATCTTGGAGTCGAAGGTAGCGACCTGTAGCATGCAGAATAGAGAAAGGCGAAGAAATATATATGAAAAAGGTAAAAAAGCTTAATTAGTATGCAATGAATGTATCATATATAATTACTATTAATTACCGCTTCTTCCCAAAATAAGTGGGGGCCAGTGCCCTCATGGCCCCATATTGCATCCACCGCTGCATGCGAACAATGAATAATATATTGATCATGTGACACAAACTATCATAGCTACACCGAGTAATTATTGTTAAAAGAGATAGTGACAAAAAGGGAGAGTAAAAGAGATTCAGTGACCTACAATAATATAGCACCTCATTCAGAATACATCATGAAAAGAAAAACTAATGAAATTAGACCAAAAATTTTCGCAAAAATGTAAGAAGAATTTTTGGCATCAACAAACATATAATTGTAAAAAACCATGGCCTAAATTTTAGATAAAGCAATAAATGAAATAAATGTGAACACAAAAAGAAAATGTTGTGAGAAAAAATCAAATATCAAATAAGTGACCATAATTTTGCAATTCTCCATTTGCAAGTTTTAATGTGAGACTAATAAATAATTTTGATGATAAGAAAATTAGGTGAAGAGTGAAAGAGTTTGTGAAAAATTTTATTACATTATTTTCTTATATTGATAACTAAAATCTCAAACGTGAGGAAGGTGTACTAATAAGGAGAGTGTTGTATTATTCAAATAATTAGGAAGTGGAAAATTTTAATGTCTACGACATTGCAAGCAACCTCATCTTGATAAAATATTCCAATTAATAAGGAAATTTGTCATATCTTATTCATGGTTACCTTATTCCTTTCTTGATTGAATCAATTTTATAGAAATGATATTTTTGAGTTCCTACAAGTGAATAAAAATAAGTAAAATAGTTGATATAATTTTAATAAAGTATTTTAGATTGATGCATATAAATATTATATTTTTGTAATGATACTCTTAATTTTAGATGTGAATCAGAGCATATATATCTCTAGATCCATGTTAAGCTTGTAAGGGTGAAAATCATATATGTCGACCTCCTACAATTTTAATATATTCATAGAACCTAGAATATTCAAACATCTTATGTTTAAACAAGCCATCATTCTATCTCATTACTCATTATTGTTCTTGCATTCATCAAGGCTATATATCATATTAGGTTTTAACTACACACATGACCATTATATTCATTAAATAAAAAATGGGATATATTAAAAGCATCCATAATTTTTTTAGAGCATAAGATTTTGTATTAGTACTTAATATGTTCTTTACATCATCAATTCAAAATAAGAGATCTAGTCGGACATAGAAGAAATAACAAACAAACTCATTTTCATTATATTTATAGAATAATCGAAGTACAAGAGAAATAGTGAAATTTTATCACCAGGAAGGATCAAAGTATCTTCTCTACACTCCTTCCTCTACTTACAGAGTTTCTTATACAAATACAAGCTAAACTCTCCCAGAGATTATATCTTGCACTTCCTTGGCCTCTCTTAAATTTTACTCTAAGAGGATATTAGAGAAGTATACTGAAATTGTACTAAATTATACTCAAGTGTTGAACTCTTTTACAAATAGAACTAAATATCTATTTATAGGAAAACATAAAAGTAGTATCAAGCATCACAACGCTTGACAAGGTTGCACCACTACACTTAAAGTTGAACTAGCGCCTTGACACTGACAGATTTGCTCTGCTACGACACTTGATGATATGGAATGGTAATTAATTGAACAAATGCATCCTTTCATTTTTTCGGTAATGATTCTAAGAAGTTATAACTGCTACGCAATGACGCTCAAGAAATTTGAGCGCTACGGCACCCGTGTGGAGGTTTTGATGCTGGAGGCGTTTGAATTATGGGCAACGACATTTATTTTCCAGAGAACCCTATACTACCAAGATGAACGTTCAATGTAACTGTCATAACCCAATCTGACCAGGACATGTCCTATCGTATCGAGCTGTAATAGGCAAATTCCAATATCTAATTTTGGAATGTTTAGATTCTCTTATAATGTTCATTTTAAATAACTATATACTACAGAGTTACTAAAATATTCAAATACTAAAAATAAATTTATTCATAAAGTTTATTTCATTTCA
>NW_021319083.1:16518351-16522444 GCF_001605985.2 Dendrobium catenatum | reverse complement strand
TCTTTTAGCTGTAGAATAAGGTTGGCTAATTATGCATGTTTTAACATTTTTGCAACTTGTATTGTTTTGATGATTTCAAAATATTATTATTTTATATATCTCTGAGCACTTTTTTGGAAGATTTTTTTTTGCTCTAGTGTGTACTAATATTTCAGGAAATTAACCCTCCAAAGCGATGAAGACTTCAAATTATTCATTTATAAATTATAAGTTTTTTAATGAGAGGGAGTGATTGTAATTGAGTAAAAAAAATCACAACACACACTCTTAGGGAACATTTTTGTAAACTGATCGTACGGGACGCACCTGGTTCTGTACGGGACGATCATGTCAATTAACACCTCGGAAGAGCAATGGATCGAACAGGTGCATTGAAAATTTTCTAAGTCCTAATCGTCTAGGATGAAAAGAACCTATTTTACAAAATGCCTCTGTAAAGATGAATGGTGTAGACCGTAATTTGGGTCATGCTGTGGTTGAAACAAAAAAGGTTTCTCTGGAAAATGTTGATACAGTAGACATTGTAATTCAAGAATTAAATAAATCTGACTTGGAGCAAGTACGTGAATGCAACAATGGAGATTTAGGATTGTGCAAGGAATCTATGAATGAAGTTACAGAAAGACCAAAACAAAATAATCAATAAAATGCTTGGAGCAAGAAGGAACATATAAAGGTAGTTCATCTAGAATTGGGAGATTTTTTATCAGAAGATGGAGCTACAGTTAAACTACATGAAGACAAGGTGATGGAAAATTCTAAAAGACTTCAAAACTCAATTGTGATCAAGGTTTTTGGAAGCAAAATTCCTTTTCCTGTGGTTAGTACCGAACTCAAAAGACAATGTGCATCCTATGGGAAGTTCCATCTAATAATGTTAGGATTGGATTGGGTGCTTTGTTCCTTTTATGATAAAGAATCAATGGAGGCAGTCTACTCTAATGGACCTTGGTTTGTAAATGGCAAGATCATTGGGATGGACAAGTGGTCTGCAAGCTTCAATCTCACATCCTTAAAAGGCTTGAGTGCACCTATTTGGATAAGACTTCCTAACCTCCCACTTCAATGTTGGGATGAAATCAACATTTGTAGAATTGCCTCTATGGTTGGAAAACCACTCATGATTGATGGAAATTTGTTCCAATGGGGTAGAAGGGAATTTGGAAGGGTTTGTGTTCGACTTAATTTGGACACTAACTTACCCATGGGAATTTGGGTGGAAGGAAGCTTGGGCAAATTGTTTCAAAAAATAGAGTTGTTAAGATAGTTGATAATTGCATGTTTTACATTCTTGTAACTTATATAGTTTTAATGATTCCAAATATTATAATTTTAAGTTTTGTTATCTCTTAACACTTTTTGAAAGATTTTTTTTCTCTTGTGTGGACTAATATTTTAGGAAATTCGAACTCCAGACTAATGAAGACTTCAAATCAAATTCAGCATGAGATAGTTTATAAATTGAAGCTTATATTTTTCTTTGAATTGAGTTTGAGAGGGAGTGTTTGTAATTATGTAAATAAACACACACATAATTAAGGAGATCTTTAAAAATTATACTGATCGTACGGGACAAACACAGTTCGTACGGGACGAACACAGTTCGTACGGGACGATCAAGTCAGTTATCTCCTCGGAAGAGCAATGGAACGAACATGAAGCGTAGAAAATTTTTCTAAGTCCTGATCGTCCAGGATGAATTTCCTATTCATCCCAGTATGAAATGGGCTATGGAAAATTTTTGTTAAGATAAAATTCATATTCGTACCAGGACGAAATGCTCTCTGGAAAATTTTTGTCCAGATGAACTCCAATTCGTCCCAAGATGAATTGTCCTGCAGAAAATTTTTGTTCAAACGAAATCCATATTCCTGCCTGGACAAAATGCTATCTAAAAAATTTTTGTCCAGACGAACTCATATTCGTCCTAGTACGAAGCAAACCAACTCTTGAAAATTTGGCAACTTCCTGCAGATTTCAGAACCGACCTTTGGTATAACCGTTCATACCGGACGAACCTTATTCGTGCGGGACAATTAACGTGTATGAAGTCAATTCGTACCAATATACATTGGGTTCATTTCCAACTGAATTAAGTAACATCATCCAGGAGGATCCACGATCGTACGGAACGATCCACTTCTGACAGACTTAAATTTTGGCAATTTTTGGATGATTTTTTGTGTCTTTCCTATATAAAGTCCAATATAAACTGCCACTTAATCTTTTTGCCTACTGATCTTCGAGCCAATTGAAAGGAGAGTCAAGGAGAGTGTGAGAGAGTATTTGAAGGAGAACTCTCTTCCTTCTAGATTTCTTGTGAAGAAGATCTGTCAAGGAGATCCGATTCTCTGCCAACATTTGGAAATTATGAACAGCCGAAGGAATCTCTTCCCACACTAGGAGAGTGTGAACAGCCGAAGGGTTCTCTGCCCACACTAGGAGAGTGTGAAAGGACGAAGGATTCTCTGCCAACACTAGGAGAGTGTGAACAGCCGAAAGGTTCTCTGCCTACACTAGGAGAGTGTGAACAGTCGAAGGGTTCTCTGCCCACACTAGGAGAGTGTGAACAGTCAAAGGGTTCTCTGCCCGCACTAGGAGAGTGTCAAAGGATGAAGGGTTCTCTGCCCACACTAGGAGAGTGTGAACAACCGAAGGGTTCTCTTCCCATACTAGGAGAGTGTGAACATCTCTGCCTACACCGAGAGAGTATGAAAGGATGAACAATTCTCTGCCAACACTGAGAAGAGTGTAAAAGGACGACAGCTCTATGCCGCACTGGGTAGTGGTGGAGGAGAGTTTTGTAAAGGCTACTCCGCCTTGTTGTTGGTGCAAAAGGAGAGTCACTAGTGGTATTAGTGCAATACTTGGAGGGTGCCTACAGGGAGTGGATGTATGTCATTTTTGACCGAACCACTATAAATCTCATTTCTTTTATTTTTTTGCTACTTTTTATTTTTTGTTTTACTGTTTCTAACTTATGGTTGAAAAATGTTTTCTACAAAATTCTCTAAAGTTAATTTTTTCGGTTCTAAATTTTGAAGAGGGATAAAATTTTTTAATTACCAATTCACCCCCCTCTTGGTTAGCCACTAGGACATAAGCTTAGGTTTAACAACCTAATTCATATTGAATAAGTTTCAACAAGTACTATCAGAGCTTGGTTTCAAAATCATAAGTTTAGACTAGTTTTTGATTAACTTAAATGGCTACATTTGAAAATCGAAATACACCTGAGGGTTACTCTATGACTAGACATCCATTGTTCGACAGTATTCCTTTTGATTTTTGGAAAACATACATGTCTACATTTTTACAGTCACTTGGTTATCGTATGTGGATCTTAGTTCAGGAAGGGTATACAAAACTAACTAGACTAGTTGACGGAGTTAGAGTTGAAACACCTTTTGTGGACTGGACAGTAGAAGAATGTGACTTAGCACAACTATACACCAAATGCTTGAATAGTTTCTTTTGTGCACTTAAATCAGAAGATTACATGCGGGTTTCTACTTGCAAGAGTGGAAAGGATATATTGGATAGACTTTTATAACATATGAGGGGACTAATGAGGTTAAGCAATCTAGACTTAATATCTTGTTGCATGATTATGAAATGTTTTGCATGAAACCTAATGAATCCATTTCTGATATGTACACAAGATTCACATAAATAGTCACCTCTCTACATGCATTGGGTAGGAAACTAATGAATACAAAAATGGTTAATAAGATTCTTTGTTGTTTTTCTACTGCTTATGATGCTAAAATTTCTGTAATTATAGAGTCTAAAGATCTAAACATTTACTCTATTGATAATCTTCTTAGTTCGCTAATTGATTATGAGGAAGGAGTTAGCCAAAGAAAGATTGATGCAGGTGAACCACGAAAGGAGAAGAACATAGCACTGAAAGTGGTGGAGTTTGAGAGTGAACACTCATAACCTGAGGATGAAGACTACATTGCATTAATGACTAAACAGTTCAGAAACTTTCTGAAGAGGAAGTAGAAGAGACGCCAGCAATGGAATAGAGGTAAATTTAGTAGAAATGCAAAGGTTTCAAATGATGTTATTTGCTATGAGTGCAGGAAAC
>NW_021319083.1:16516089-16518251 GCF_001605985.2 Dendrobium catenatum | reverse complement strand
ACTTGAAAGATCATTTGAAAAGGAAGTGTGGATACAATTCTTTTTTTGAAGAGATTTAGAAAGGATATACTTATTGTATAAATTTATGCGGATGACATCATCTTTTGATCTTCAAAAAAAATTTTTGTGATGATTTTTCTAAAAAAATGAGTAGTGAATTTGAGATGAGTCTAATGAGAGATTTAAGTTACATTCTAGGATTTAGCATTAAGAAAATTGAGGAAGATAAATTTCTTAGTCAGTCAAAGTTTGTTAACGACATCCTCAAAAGTATGAAATGAATAATACTAAACATGTTAGTACACCTATGAGTTCGCCAGTTCAGTTGGATAAGGACCCTAAGGGAAAATTATTGATCAAAAGAAATTTGGAGGGATAATTGGATCCTTACTTTACTTGACAGCTAGCCGGACATATATCATGTTTAGTGTTTGTTTATGTGCTAGATTTCAATCATATCCAAAAGAATTACATTTCACTGCAGTAAAAAGGATTATAAGATATATATTAGGAACTCATAACTTATGAATTTGGTATCTTAAGTTTAGATCTTCATTTGAAATAATTGGTTATTCATATTCTGATTTTGCAGGTTGTAGGATGGATAGAAAGAGCACTTATGGAACATGTTAGTTTATTGGAAATTCTTTAGTCTCTTGGTCCAGTAGAGAATAAAATTCAGTAGCCCTATCTACTGTAGAAGCTGAATATATTGTATTAGGAAGTTGTATGGCACAAGTACTTTGGTTAAAATAACAGTTGATTGATTTAGGATTAACTATAGGCACTATTCCAATTTATTGTGATAACACTTGTACTATTTATATTTCTAAAAATCCTATTCAACATTCAAGAATAAAACATATAGACATAAGGCATCATTTCATAAGGGATCATATATCTAAAGGAGAAATTTAACTCACTCATATTTCTACTAAAAATCAACATGCAGGCATTTTTTACAAAACCTTTAGCCTTTGATACTTTCAGTGCATTAAGAACAAGACTTGAAGTAATTGATTTGAATGCTTAATTAAAAATATTTTCTGCAACATTGATATGTGTTTCTAGTTAATATTTTTGTGTGTTTTTATCATTTTGTTTATCTTGTGTTTGTGATTTTTTGTATTTGAGTTTTGGTTTTTGTGTTTTTATGCATTTTTTTATTGTGTTTGTGTTTTAGATTTTTATTAAGTGCATATTTTTAAAAAACTTTGAGTGACAATCATCTGGGACAAAAATTTTTTTTGTACGAGATGAATTGTGTAGTGTGTCAAACTGTTAGATTTGAACCTTTTGCGTGCCATTTTTCAGTTTTTAATTGTCACTTCGTATGTACGATCATTACGATCATTCGGGATGATTTTTTTTTTCAAATGATGAGATGATTGAGTGACAGTTAAATGGATAAGGTCATTTTTAATACTATATTCGTACGTACGAACCTTTGGTTCGTCCGAACGAACAAATGACAGTTCAATGTGGGAGATGGTTCCAACAGCCATTAAAACGATCATAAGTTCTGATCGTGCAGGATGAACACGTGTTAGTCTGTACAATCATTTTGGTTAAAAGTCTGTACGAAAGGATGCTTCGTAAGTTGTGTGATTACGAAAAGTCATTTTATTTTGAACTCATTCATTCATCCATATGAATTTTTTTTTCGTACGAGACGAATCGAATTTCATATGGGACGAACGTAATTTTGTTTGTACGAACAGTTGTTTTTCAATAAATTGGCGGGCTTTTGACTTCAATAGTCATCAGTCACACATCACTTTCAAAACCTTTTGTCCATTAGATCCTTTTCAATGGCAAGTTCAAGCAAGCGACAAAAGAGTCTAGCCAAGGGACCACCTAGAAACTCTTCTGATAAATCTCTTTCCAAAGCCAATAAAGAGTCTTTTCCCATATTCGTGTCCGCTAAGATCACTCCCTCTAGAATTCTTATCTTGGATCAACTGACCTTTCAGGTAATGAACTTGTTTACTTCAACTTAGTTTGGTTTCATCCTCACACTAGTTTATCTCTACAACAAAGAAACCTTTCACTATTTCCTGGCAAACATGTCTTTCAACTTCGACCATTCTGTAATATGTTCCTATGTCTTTAAGAAAAAAGTTGAAATCACTAAGGCTGACCTAGGAATCTTTTTAAACTTA
>NW_021319083.1:16478427-16514685 GCF_001605985.2 Dendrobium catenatum | reverse complement strand
GAGAAAATATTATTTGTTTGTATCTTTTTGTAACTCGTATCTTTTTTATCTTTGTTTGTATCATATTTCTATTTCGTAGTATTATTTTTGTTGCATTTTAAAATTAAAAAAAAAAAGAGAGATAAAATTATTGTGCAAAGCCTCCTTATTTTCAAATGTTCATCAATTCAGGAGGAATTTAGGAGATTCTTAAAATTTAAAAATTATATAAACAATAATTATTTTTCCATCATCAAAAAAGGGGAGATTGTTAAGAGAGTTTCTAATTGCATGTTTTACATTCTTGCAACTTGTATAATTTTGATGATTTCAAATATTATTATTTTAAGTTTTGTTATCTCCTAATACTTTTTGGAAGTTTTATTTTTGCTATTGTGTGGACAAACATTTTAGGAAATTCGAACTCCGGACTAATGAAGACTTCAAATCAAATTCAGCATGAGATAGTTCGTAAATTGAAGCTTGTATTTTTCTTTGAATTGAGTTTGAGTGGGAGTGATTGTAATTGTGTAAATAAACACACACACAATTAAGGCTATCTTTAAAAATTATACTGATCGTACGGAACGAACATAGTTTGTACGGGACGATCAAGTCAGTTATCTCCTCGGAAGAGTAATGGAACGATCAGGAAGCGTAGAAAATTTTTCTAAGTCTCGATCATTCAGACAAAATTCATATTCGTACTAGGACGAAATGCTCTCTGGAAAATTTTTATCCAGACGAACTCCAATTCATCCCAGGATGAAATGTCCTCTGGAAAATTTTCATTGAGATGAAATGCATATTTGTGCTAGGACGAAATGCTCTCTGGAAAATTTTTGTCCAGACGAAGTCCAATTCATCCTAGGATGAAATGTCCTCTGTAAAAATTTCATCCAGATGAACTCACATTCATCCCAGGATGAAGCGAACCGACTCTTGAAAATTTGGCAACTTCCTGCAGATTTCGGAACCGACCTATGGTATAACCGTTCGTACCAGACAAACCTTGTTCGTACAGGATGATTAATGCGTACGAAGTTAGCTCGTACCAATATACATTGGGTTCATTTCCAACTGAATTAAGTAACATCGTCCAGGATGATCCACGATCGTACGGGACGAACCACTGCTGATAGACTTGAATTTTAGCAGTTTTTGGATGATTTTTTGTGTCTTTCCTATATAAAGTCCAATATAAACAGTCACTTAATCTTTTTTTCTACGAATCTTCATGCCAATTAAAAGGAGGGTCAAGGAGAGAGTGTGAGAGAGTGTTTGAAGGAGAATTCTTACTATTGGAGTGTGAAGGTTTCACTTGGTACTCAAAGGTAAGAGTCTGTACTTTTGGTTTTTGATTACTTCACTCTTTTCTCTCTTCCTTCTAGATATCTTGTGAAGAAGATATGTCAAGGAGATTCAGTTCTCTGCCGTCACTTGGAGAGTGTGAACAGCCGAAGGGTTCTCTGCTCACACTAGGAGAGTGTGAACAGCCGTAGGGTTCTCTTCCCACGCTAAGAGAGTGTAAAATGATGAAGGGTTCTCTGTCCACACTAGAAGAGTGTGAACAGTCGAAGGGTTCTCTTCCCACACTAGGAGAGTGTAATAGGATGAAGGGTTCTCTGCCCACACTAGGAGAGTCTGAACACTACCCATACTAGGATAGTGTGAAAGGATGAAGGGTTCTTTTCCCACACTAGAGGAGTGTTAATAGCCGAAGGGTTCTCTGCCCACACTAGGAGAGTGTGAAAGGATGAAGGGTTCTCTGCCCACACTTGGAGAGTGTGAACAACCGAAGGGTTCTCTGCCCATACTAGGAGAGTGTTAACAGACTAAGGGTTTTCTGCCTACACCGGGAGAGTGTGAAAGGATGAATGGTTCTCTTCTAATACTGGGAAGAGTGTAAAAAGGACGACGATTCTCTGCCACACCGGGTAGTGGTGGAAGAGAGTTTTGTAAAGGCTTCTCTGCCTTGCTGTGGGTGCAAAAGGAGAGTCACTAGTGGTATTAGTGCAATACTCGGAGGGTGCCTCCAGGAAGTGGATGTAGGTCATGTTTGACCGAATCACTATAAATGTTGTGTCTTTTATTTTTCTGTTGCTTTTTATTTTTTATTTTACTGTTTCTAACTTGTGGTTGAAAAATGTTTTCTACAAAATTCACTAAAGTTAATTTTCTCGATTCTAAATTTTGAAGAGGGATAAAATTTTTTAATTACCAATTCACCTCCCTTCTTGGTTAGCCACTGGAACATAAGCTTAGGTTTAACAACCTAGTTCATATTGAACAAGTTTCAATAAGAGTATGAAAGGCTCCTAGAATTTATTATTTGTTGTGGGAAAAATAGCCATAATAAGAACTCTTGCTTTTAAAAACAACCAAATGAAACCAATGTTTCAAAGGTAACTGATGAGATTTCCAAGGAACTAGATGATGGTTGCTTGAATGTTAGTAAAATAGCAAAAGTAGTAGCTACAAATGCAGAAAAAATTGGATATGGCCCCTGGCTTCAGGTCAATTATGGCAAGGAAAGAAATTTTAAAAACACTAGCAAGAATTCCATCTTCAGGGATAATAAGCAAAGTGCTGTAAACAAAGTTGTTGCTGGTAATAACCAGCATGTATGGAAGGCAACAGAAGCTGTGAAAACATCAAATGTGGAGGATCCAGGTAATCATATAAAGGAAGTCATTCTAGATCCTCAATCCAAAAAGGAGGTCCACCCAGCATTCAAAGATGTTAAAGGTATGAATGTTCATTCCTCTAACATTACCTCTGTTAACAAATTTAGCATCCTGGATGAATTAGTAGAGGAAGGTGAAATTACATCTTCAGAAGTGGTTGAGAACTTATTGTGTGAAGATAAGGGAAGATTATTACAAGTCTCAGAAGAAATTAATGTCAGCTACAAAGAATTGAAGTTGAGTAATGAAACTAAGGATGGAGGATCATCTAACACTAAGAGGAAAGGTACTAAACAATTAAAAGGTTTAGGCCCTGTTAACATAACTCCTAGGAGTAGGAGAACTGATAATGAAATCAAAGATAAGTTGTGGTCCTCATCCCCTCTTATTCAATAAACTCATCCATAGCATTTTGGAATTGTAGAGGAGCTAGGAAGAGATGAGCTTCTCTATACTTGAAAGAGTTTGTTAAAGAACATGGGGTCTTTTTTATTGGTTTATTGGAAACCAAAATCACTTCTTTTGAAAGAAAAGATGTGGATCAACTTATTGGTTCTAAATGTGATTTCTTTCATGTTCCTTCAAAAGGGCTATCAGGAGGTATTCTTGTGATTTGGAGATCAAAAAATGCATCTTTTTAGGTTTTAGAATCCTCTTCACAATACATTGTGGGGCACTTGGAGGTGCTCAATAAAGGTGTATGGAGGATAACATCAATTTATGGCAACAAGGATGTTTATGTAAGGATAATGCTTTGGGAAAACTTGAATTCTTTGCCTCCAAGGAGGTACCTATGATCATAGGGGGAGACTTCAATTGTATTCTATCATGGGATGACAAGAGGAGAGGGAGAATATTCAAACTTTCCCTTGGAACCAAAGAAATGAAGAGCTTCCTTGCAAACAATGACTTCCATGAAGTAGGATTTGTGGGGCCAAAATTCACATGGTGCAACAATAAGAAAGGGGTGGATCGTATCCTTGAGAGACTAGATAGATAACTCGGCTGCTCTATCTACTAATAATCGTTTCCTTGTAAGGTATTTGGCTCAGGTGGCTTCAGACCACTGTCTGATCATATTAAACCTTACAGTTCACCAAGCAAGCAAGAAGATCCTAAGGTATGAGGATGTTTGGGCCTCTAACAAAGCTTCTGTGGCTGTGGTGGAGAAAGTTTGGAGAAGAAATTATAAAGGCAATTCAACCAATGTTCTGAACAGTAAACTAAAAAAACTCTCTCAAGGCTCTCTATTATTGGAGGAAGGCAAAGATTCAAAATATTTTATCCCTCAAGAAGGAATTGTTGATTCAAATAGAGGAACTTCAATTGAAGGAAGCTTATGAAGGAGATTTATCGGAAGAAGATTGCTGGCTACTGAAATCAAAGGTGGAAGAACTAAATTCTACACTTTCTAGGCTAGACATATGGTGGAGAAAGGGCTAAGGTAAAGTGGATGATGGAGGGAGACCGAAATTCAAAATTTTTTCAAGCATATGCCTCAGCCAGAAGGAATTCTACTTCATTTCTAAGATTAAGAATGGAATGGGGGAAGTGGTGGAGGAATAGACTCTTATTCAAAATGTCTTGATTGAACATTTCAAGGAGAAATGGAGATATCGCTGCTGCAGTCTAGAAGATTGGCCAAGCACTTGGAGCTGCCTTGATGAGAAGGATAGAAGTAATCTGAGCATAGAGTTCATGGTTGAAGAAATGGCTGAAGCTGTCAAACAAACTGGTAACAACATCTCCCCAGGTATAGATGGTATAACCTTCTCATTTTTTAAAGCCTATTGGGAGATAATCAAAATTGATTTATGGAATGCCTTAAAGAGTTTTTTTGAAACTTCTGGAATGGATCCCAAATGGATAGAGACAATAATTGTACTGATTCCCAAAGTCAGTAATCTGTTAACTCCTTTTAATTATAGACCAATTAGCTCATGTAATTCGGTTTACAAATTGGTGGCAAAAATTCTTATGAATAGATTGACTCTTATCATGCCTAAATTGATCTCAGAAGAGCAAGCGGCTTTCATCAAGGGAAGATCATTATCTGATCATATGTTAATAGCTCAAGAGGTCATGAATAAATTAAGGATTTCTAATTCCTTAAAAGGCTTTATCTCTTTCAAAGTTGACATGGAACAAGCTTATGATTCCATGGATTGGTTAACCTTGGAAAAAGCTTTGAACTACTTTGGTTTTCCTTGGTACTTCTTTAAACTAATTTTAGAATGTATTCAAAATAAAATTCTCTATTTGTATCAATGGTAGCTTGTCAAATTGGATAGATGGACATTGTGGCTTTAAACAAGGTTATCCCTTGTCCCCATATCTTTTCATCCTTTGTGCATAATTATTATGAAATGCTTTCAAACGAAGAGGTGATTCATTGGGAGTTCGTATATGTGCAAATGGTCCTTTTATTTCTCACTTGTTATACACAGATGATGTGATAATCCTCTCGAAAGCTACTCTCAAAGCAACCAAGGAGATAAAATCTGTTTTGGCCAACTTCTGCAATTGGACAGGTCTGTCCGTCAATATAAGTAAATCATCTTTGATTTTCAGCAAAAATGTAAGAAGAAGGATGAGGAGGTCTAATGGCTGAGTGATAGGATTCAAATCAGCAAAACAGTTAACTTACCTTGGAGTTAAACTTGCTATGAGAAGGTTAGTCAAAGAAGACTTTCTTTTCATTATTGATAAAGCCTTGAAAATGACAATCATTTCAGGTGGAGGAATGATTTTGTTGGCTGGAAAGGTCCTGCTAACAAAAACTATTTTTTTATCTTTCACTACGTTTCATTGCACTAACTCCCTTGTTCTTGAAAGTATTCTTAATGAAGTAGACAAAATTTGTAGAAGTTATATTTGGAACAAAGCTAATGGTAGAAACAACATTCATTATGTCAATTGGTTTACTATATGCTTGGCAACCAAATGGGGAGGTAGAGCACTTCACTCTTGCTCTACTAAAGTTGGTCCATTGAGATCCAAAATTGCATGTAAATATATGAATGATAAAGATTCCTTTCTTCACAAAGTTTTTTTTCCTGAGTATGGAAATCTATTGGAAAAGCTAGATAATAAAAATTTTGGTTCTCCAGCTTGGAAAGTTGAATGAAGATTCTATGGAACTTATGTACCGGTACAATGGAAGATCTTTATCTTCCATGGTTTTTGAATTTTCAGTGAATCAAATAGAACTGAACCAATTTTGAACTGGATGAAGAAAGCCAAGCTAAACCCGATGTTAGAGACACTATGGTGGAGAATTTTCAATAATGGCCTTCCTAGTTACAAATTCCTTGAACACAGAAGATTGCAAAGGAATAATATATATCCAAGGAGCTACAATGCAATTGAAGACAGAGATCATATTGTAGTTAACTGTGAGAAGATGAAGGAAGTTCTTAAACAAATCAAGGAATGGGGTTTTGTATTTCAGGAATTCCAATCTTTGGCAGATTGCTGTAAGCATCTTTCAACTCAAACTCCCTTCTTGACTAATCTATACTGTTCGGTGGTGTATTTCACTTGGAAATCAAGAAATAATTTTACACATAATGGGAAGGAAGATAATTCTTTGATCATAACTTCCAAAGCAATAAGTTATACTTCATTCTCTAGTCAAGGGAACGAAAGAATTTCGGGTATATGGGATGTCAACCAACCTTCTAGGTTGTCTAATCCTCATTGGCATCCCCCTCCACCCGATTGGCTTAAAGTAAATGTAGATGCAACATTAGTTTCTTCATACAAAGCTGGAACTGGAGGAGTGTTCCATGATCATAAAGGAAGATTCCTACTAGCATTTGGGAAACCGTATATACATTGGGATATATCTGCTTTGAAATTATTGGCCACACAATCTATCAAGGAGATGTTGAATGATTGGATGTTTAAATACAAGGGAATCATCATATAAGGTGATAATATCAATGTCATAAAGCTCTTGAAGGAGGCCAAGCAAAACGGAGATACAAGGTATGGAAATATTCATATGTTTAATGAATTTAATAACGTCATTTTCAATTGTGTTAATAGATGTTGTAATAAGTTAGCAGACTTATGTTCTAACTATGGTATCTTGTCCTCTTTTATTTGGGACGATGTTAGTATGAATAAGATTCCTCCTTTATTTATGTCTATATTAAAGGAGGAATCAACGGTTTTGAGTCATTAGTCTTGTAATAGCTTTTTATCTCTTTCTTTAATGCTATTTGATGCATTCTCTTCAAGAAAAAGAAAAGAATAATTCTTAGAAAATTTTGCATGCATGATTTGATTAAATTCTTTCTGGATGAACACTCAAGTTAAATCATCCTGTACAATCCCAAAATTGTATAGTATGATTAATTTAAAAAATACAAGTTTTTACACTCCCCTAGTATGTGTGTGTACGGTTACCCAATTACAATAACACACTCTTAGACTCAAGAAAAAATACAAAAAGTATAGACTTCAATTATGATAAACCATAATCTAATCTATCTTGAAGTCTTTAGTAGTCAGGAGTATGATTTCTCTAAAATATTAGTATACACAAACAACACAAACAACATTTTCCAATATGTGTTAGGAGAAATAATAATCAATACAATAATATTTTGGTATCATTGGAAAAACACATGATATAAAAATATAATTTTGAAAACTATGTTGCAACATTCTCCCCCCTTTTGATATTGGTAAAATAATTATTATTTGAGTTAACAACTAAAGTAATTTTCTCCCTAGCTTTCTCTAAATGAATGACCAATTTTAAAACAAGGATTTCCATGAAGATCAAAACACTAAACTAAAAAAAAAAAAAAAAAAAAAAAAAAAAAAAAAAAAAAAAAAAAAAAACAAACCACAAAAATTAATAAAACCATAAAAACTATTAAAACCATAAAACTACTCAAAAAACACATACATCAAACAATAATAAAAAAAAACATCAAATAATATTACATATACATCAAACAACAATAAAAAACATCAAATAATATTATGACTTTCCCTTTTTACAACAACAAAAAGGGTAATATATCTTGCAATGAACAGTTTTTATGGATAAATCAAAAGAGTTGAAGAAGAAAAAGATTTGAAACTAATTGCAAATACAATATTAACTTCCTAATACTAGAAAGAAAAATTCCAAGTTTAATTAAAAAAACAACTAAGATAAAAAAGTCAACCTAGTTCATTATTCATGTAGATAAATTAAATAAAAATATGATTATTGCAAAATGATGAAATAAAGGTTAATTAATTTCTATTTAAATAGTGTGGATGATTTCTAGATTAAAGGGATTTAGATTAGAGATAGAACGATAATGGAAAGAACAATATAAAATTTTCAATTTGTGACATTGCACATCTTTTCAAATGTTTGTGGCACACTTTGTGCATCTTTTTTATTTGGCCTAATTTTATGTCTCTTTTAACTTTACGAACATTGTACAACTTTTTTATTTTTGCATGCTTTATGCATCCTTTTTTTTTTTACTTTTTGGGTCTTTCCAATATCAGTAATCTTAATTAAAATTTCTCTAATAACAAAAATAAATATATTGAAAAAAAAATAAGACGTCAATATTATAACAGTTATAGCTTAGATATTTTTGTCTATAAGAACATGAAATTAATCTCCTTATCTACATCTAGTCATAATTTTAATTTAAATTTTGAAAAATTTTGTAAGGAAATTAATTTGTAGATCAAATTAATTGAAAATCCATTCCAATGACCAACTATAAAAGATTTTTCATTAAAAATAGAAATATTTCAAGAAATAAAATTCAAGGCAAGTGAACAAAATATTTCATCATTTCATTAATTATCCAGGAGCATATACAAACACATTTATCATTTAACATCATTCCATAAAATATCATCCAACTACATCATCTCAGAAATAAAAGATAACACATGAAATCACCAACATAGAAAATCAATAAAATCATAAAAAAAAAACATCTCAACAACAAACACAAATACTCATAAGAAACAACAACACATAACAACATCTAGTAATCAGAGGGGCCTTAATCTAGAGGAGATGGTGGGATGAACATTGAAAAGTAACTATTCATCATAGCTACATTGGTATTAACCGAGTCAAATTGCCCTTAGATCCAACCCATTTCCTCGTTGTATCTAGCATCCTGCTAGTTCAAGTGATTCCCAATTTGATCAAAGTGTTGATCAAAATGAGTTTCCATTCTATCAAAGCATTGGACCATTTCTTGGTAGAAATTCTGGTCGAGCCCAAGTGTAGGTGTAGGTGCTGGAGAAGGAACTTCTCCTTCTTCCTCAAAATCATCACTCTCAGAAATTTGATCACTCCCAAAGAATGCCCAAAAAAGGCATCAGTAAAGAAAATTAGAAGTTCTGTTGGAGGATTATGATGTATTAGATTTTACTTCTTCTCTAAGATGTAAGAAACTAAGTGTCATATAGCCACATTTTTCTTTCTCTTATTATGAGGATGTCCAACATCGAAAAGTTTGTAAATGTAATCCATGATGATTTGGGCTTCATTAAAAGGTCATTCAATCATAATCAAATATGTGTCTGTGGACAAAAGAGAAGTCAAGTTAATGCGACCACTAGCTTTAGGAATAATTAAAGATCTCAAAATGTATTGGATAATTTGGGAATTTTGGTTAAGAGTGTACAAACGTGATAGATGACTCACTTTTTCAACACCTGTAAGATTTTGATTTTTTTTTATCAATCAAAGTCAGCTTTAAAGGTTAGTGTGTACGCTCTAACTCCCTAGGTTCTTAAGTGAAGGAAGTTGCCTAGATCTTCGTTAGTGATTGTGACATGCTGCTTAAAGATGTAGGAGGTAATCCTAATATGATCCTGATTAACCTTCATGTTTGCTAGGAAAATCTGGAAGGTTTCACAATTCTAAGCATAAATCAGAGTAAGAATGAAGATAAGTTGGGCTGAGGAAAATAAGGGCATGATAAAGAAGTTAATATAACTTTGAACGAGGAGACAGAAACGGGTTATTTTTGTAGCATAATACATATCAAATGTATCCTCATTCTGTTTGGACAGTAAATTGTCATCCCTACCAGATATAGAGGATGATGTCTTAGAGGTACATGGTCGTTTTCTATTGCTTGCCATTTTGAAGATTTGGGTTATAGAAGGTTTGGACCATATCATAAAGTAAAGAAAACCTTTTCAAAGACCCTTCTATTTAAAGAAAAATGACCTATTATACAATATGAAATTTAGATCATACGTACAAAATTAAAATAGTACAGGATGAAAAAATTTGCGTTCATACAAACGAATATGGCCAAAATGAAATGACTTTTTGTAAAACACCATTTTTGAGGCATCCTTTTGTATAGACTTTTTAACCATTGGATCATACTGATGAACGGGTGTTCATCCAAGATGATCATAATATTAAAGATCATTTAATGGAAATTAGGTTCGTCCCCACAAGAAACTGACAACAGGATCGTACAGACAAAATGCAATTTCATACATATGATCTATGATTAATAACTGACTTTTTCTATAAAACTATCCTTAATTGTATAGACAAAACAACCTATATCATACAGTATGATGATGTCATCTTACAATATGAAAATTAATGAAAAACTTAGTTTTGTATGCTCAACTCAGAAATATATCATGTACATGCTACAAAATTCATATATTATAAAATATTTCATACAGTAGGAAAAGAACATTTAAAACAAGACATGATAAACTAAATATTTTTTGAAATAAAATGACATGCTTCCATCAAAATAAAATTTAAAATAGAAATCGTAAAACTAAACACACAAAAACAAATAACCCAAATAACAAAAGAAAATAGCAAACACATAATTACTCAACAAATCAAGTTTGCAGAATTTTATTTTAAGCATTAAGATCAATCACACCTAACCAAGTTCTTAAGGTGCTAAATGTTTTAAAGGCTAGTGGTTTTGTGAGAATATCTATAGGTTGATTTCACAAGCAACATGATGTAATTAAATTTCTCCCTTAGTATATGATCTCTAACAAAATAATGCCTTATGCCTATATGATTGATTCTAGAATGTTGAATAGAATTCTTTGAAATGCATATGGCACCAGTATTATCACAGAAAATTGGAATTGTGCTAATAAAAAATTCTAAGTCAATCAATTATTATTTTAACCAAAGAACTTGTGTCACACAACTAACTAAGACAATGTATTCTGCTTCAGCAGTAGATAGGGCTATTGAATTCTTTTTTCTACTCGACCAAAAAATTAAAGAGCTTCCTATAAATTAACAATTTCAATATGTACTTTTTTGATCAACCCTACATCCTACAAAATCTAAATTAGAATATCCACTAATTTCAAACAAAGAGCTATGCTTAGGGTACCAAATCCCTAAGTTTTGAGTTCCCAAAAGATATCTCAAAATTCTTTTAACTGCTATCAAATGTGATTCATTTGGATTAGATTGAAATCTAACACATAAATAAATACAAAACATGATGTCTGTTCTGTTAGTAGCAAACTAAAGCAATAATTTAATTATTCCTCTAAATTTCTTTTGATCAACAGATTTTTCCTTAGACATTATCTAACTACACTGAGGAGCTCATTGGTGTAGACACTAGTTTGGTATTATTAATTTCATATTTCTTGAGAATATCCTTAATATACTTAGACTAACTAAGAAACATTTCTTCCTCATTTTGTTTTATACTAAAACTAAGAAAATAACTCAAATCTCTTATCAAACTCATCTCAAATTCACTACTTATTATTTTTAAAAAAATATCATAAAGATTTTTATAAGTAAATCCAAATAAGATATCATCAATATATATTTGATCAATGAGTATGCTATATCCTATCCTTTTCAAAAAGAGAGTTTTGTCAACATTTCCTTTCACAAATGATTTCTCTATTAAGAAAGTGCTTAACGTCTCATATCAAGCGCTAGGTGCCTATTTTAATCCTTATAATACCATTTTTAATTTAAATATATGATTAGGGAATTTAGATTTTTTGAAACTTGGAGGTTTCTCAACATAAATATCTTCTTATTTCATCCCATTCAGAAAGACACTTAACATCCATTTGATATAATTTAAAATCTTTAAAACAAGCAAAGGCTAATAAAAGCCTTATCGCTTCAAGTCTAGCTACAAGGATAAAAATTTCTTCGAAATCATTCCCTTCTATTGATTATACCCCTTGGCCTCATTCTTGCCTTATTTCTAATAACAACTCCATAATTATTAATTTTATTTTTGAATACCCACTTAGTTCTAACAACACTTTGATCCTTAGACCTTTCAATCAATTCCCAAATATCATTTCTTACAAATTGATTCAATTCTTCTTGCATGGCCAAAATTCAAAATTCATCCAAAAGTATTTGATTTATATTAGTGGGTTCAACCATTGATATAAAGGCATAATGATTCACTTCTTTGCTAAGTGCAAGCCAAGTTCTAACACCCTCATTAGGTTCACCTAAAATTAATTCCTTAGGATAATTTTTAGAAATTTTCCATTTTCAAGGCAATGGGTTTTTTAATCCAACATTCTCTTCCAAATTTATCTTTTCAATTTCTTGGGAGATATTTTCAATATTATCTTCTTCAACTTTGACTCTTCCAAAATGCAAAATTTATCAAACACAACATATGTGGTCTCCTCAACTTCCAAAGTTCTCTTGTTGAAAACTCTATAAGATTTTTGAACACTATAATATCCAAGAAAAATTCTTTCATCATATTTTAGATCAAATATTTCTTAAGGAGTTTTGCCATTATTATGAATGAACACCTTACATCCAAAAATATGCAAATGTAACAAATTTGTTGTTCTCTCCTTAAGAAGTTTATAGTGTGTTTTATTCAATTTAGATCCAATGTTCACTCTATTCAGAACATAATAAGCTGTACTAACCTCTTCAGCCAAAAAATATTTTGAAAGTGAGTATTCTGCCAACATGGCTTTAATAACTTCTATTAATATTCTATTCTTTCTTTCTACTACCCCATTCTAATGAGGGGTTCTAGGTGCTGAAAAATTATGGTCAACTCCTTTTTCTCTATAAAAATCTTCCAATTTATCATTTTCAAATTCTCCTTCATGATCACTTTAAATTGATAAAATCTCACATCCTGGCATTCTTTGAGTCCAAGTAGAATTTTTTTTTAAATTTCTCAAATTTTTCACTCTTATGAAAAGAATATGACCCAAGTGAATCTTAAAAAATCATCAACAATTATAAAAAAAAAAACATTTTACCTTCTAGACTTATAGTGCTAACTGACCTAAAAAGATTCTTCCTCATTTTGTTTTATACTAAAACTAAGAAAACAACTCAAATCTCTTATCAGACTCATCTCAAATTCACTACTTATTATTTTTAAAAAAATATCATAAAGATTTTTATAAGTAAATCCAAATAAGATATCATCAATATATATTTGATCAATGAGTATGATATATCCTATCCTTTTCAAAAAGAGAGTTTTGTCAACATTTCCTTTCACAAATGATTCCTCTATTAAGAAAGTGCTTAACGTCTCATATCAAGCGCTAGGTGCCTATTTTAATCCTTATAATACCATTTTTAATTTAAATATATGATTAGGGAATTTAGATTTTTTGAAACTTGGAGGTTTCTCAACATAAATATCTTCTTATTTCATCCCATTCAGAAAGACACTTAACATCCATTTGATATAATTTAAAATCTTTAAAACAAGCAAAGGCTAATAAAAGCCTTATCGCTTCAAGTCTAGCTACAAGGATAAAAATTTCTTCGAAATCATTCCCTTCTATTGATTATACCCCTTGGCCTCATTCTTGCCTTATTTCTAATAACAACTCCATAATTATTAATTTTATTTTTGAATACCCACTTAGTTCTAACAACACTTTGATCCTTAGACCTTTCAATCAATTCTTAAATATCATTTCTTACAAATTGATTCAATTCTTCTTGCATGGCCAAAATTCAAAATTCATCCAAAAGTATTTGATTTATATTAGTGGGTTCAACCATTGATATAAAGGCATAATGATTCACTTCTTTGCTAAGTGCAAGCCAAGTTCTAACACCCTCATTAGGTTCACCTAAAATTAATTCCTTAGGATAATTTTTAGAAATTTTCCATTTTCAAGGCAATGGGTTTTTTAATCCAACATTCTCTTCCAAATTTATCTTTTCAATTTCTTGGGAGATATTTTCAATATTATCTTCTTCAACTTTGACTCTTCCAAAATGCCAAATTTATCAAACACAACATATGTGGTCTCCTCAACTACCAAAGTTCTCTTGTTGAAAACTCTATAAGATTTTTGAACACTAGAATATCCAAGAAAAATTCTTTCATCATATTTTAGATCAAATATTTCTAAAGGAGTTTTGCCATTATTATGAATGAACACCTTACATCCAAAAATATGCAAATGTAACAAATTTATTGTTCTCTCCTTAAGAAGTTTATAGTGTGTTTTATTCAATTTAGAACTAATGTTCACTCTATTAAGAACATAATAAGCTGTACTAACCTCTTCAGCCAAAAAATATTTTGAAAGTGAGTATTCTGCCAACATGGCTTTCATAACTTCTATTAATATTCTATTCTTTCTTTCTACTACCCCATTCTACTGAGGGGTTCTAGGTGCTGAAAAATTATGGTCAACTCCTTTTTCTCTATAAAAATCTTCCAATTTATGATTTTCAAATTCTCCTTCATGATCACTTTAAATTGATAAAATCTCACATCCTGGCTTTCTTTGAGTCCAAATAGAATTTTTTTTAAAATTTTTCAAATTATTCACTCTTATGAAAAGAATATGACCCAAGTGAATCTTAAAAAATCATCAACAATTACAAATAAAAACATTTTACCTTCTAGACTTATAGTGCTAACTGACCTAAAAAGATTCATGTGAATGATTTCCAACGGTTTGCTAGTTCTAAGATCCTTAATAGAATGAAAGGAGGAATTCACATATTTTCTTAATTGACATGAATCACATAGGTGATCCTTAGTAAAGTCTAGTTTGGGTATTTCTCTAACCAATTCTTTTTGGGTAATTTTCCTAAGATTTTTCATGCTTACGTGACAGTCTCCTATGCCATAATCATGATTCATTACTAATTATTTTGATAAAAAAAGCATTCGAAGTTTTAATAAAATTCAAATAAAGCATGTACATATTATTTACCCTATTTCCATGTAGTATATCAATTTAATTTTGGCTTATTATGCAACTAATGGGAAAATAATTTATACTGTAACCTTTATCACATAACTGACTAATACTCAACAAGTTTTGTTTTATGCCTTTTGCCAATAAGACATTTTTAATGAAAAAAATTTCAAATTTCAAATCATACCTGTGTCTAATACTTTTATAGCGATATTCTCTCCCAGTGTAATCTTGCCTCTATTCATTGCTTCCAACAATATGAATTTAGTTTTATCTCCAGTCATATGCTTTGAATATCCACTATCTAGGTACCAAATACTCTCATGAGGTCTTGTATAAGAGTATTTTTACAAGATATTCAAATGTTAGACTTGGGAACCCAAACAAGTTTGGGTTCTCCAATTGGCAAAAATAACTAGATGCACATTTGATATTATTTATTTTATGCATCTAAGGTCTCCACACTATATATGATTTACTATAAATAGTACAAGTATGAGATATATGACCAATCATTCCACAAGAATTTGGCTCCAGAAAAAAGATTTATCAGTCTATATGAGTTATACAGTCTTTTATTAAGTTTTAAAGTTTTAGGTTTCTGATCAAAATTAGAAAAATCTTCAAGTGTTGGGGGTTTCCTATTTTTCTCAAGAGCTTTCACTTTTTTTATAAGATATAAGTTTGCATTTTTTAAAATTAAATTATTAACTTTCAACTCAAATTCTCTTTGATCTGATTCAACCATAAATATTTTAAAATATTTTTCAAGTTCAATATGTGATGATTTCAATAGTTCATGCTTTTGTTTAAATCATCAAACTCATCTAATAATGTCATGTGGTTATTATCAATCAATATGTGATCATTCATAAGGATTTTATGCTTTTTTATAATTCTAAAAATTTTATGTTTAACCTAGCATGCAACTTTTCGAGTTCCCTATAGGCAGTATGAATTTTCCCAAAAATATCAAATAATTCTTTGCAAGTTAAGTCACATATCGCTTCTTGATCTTACTGATTAAGCTTGTGACCCATTAAACACAAATTGAGGATGTCCTCCTCTACTTCTATTTCTAAAAAATTTGAAGCTGAGTCCGCCCAAAATACTTTCTACAATCTCTTCTTTTCCCTTCCTTACATTACTTTTCTCCTTGACCTTCTCCTTGCTAAGATTAGCTTTAAGATTTGAGCATTCAAATTTGATGTGTCTAGGCTTCCAACATTCATAATAAATTACATAATTAGAATCCTTAGCATTTTTATGGAACTTACCCTTACTCCAATGCTAACGTCTCATTTTCTTCCTCTTTATAGAACTTCTAAATTGCCTTATCATTAAGGCAATATCATCTTCATCTTCAGGCTGAGACTAATCACTATTCCAGTCATCCACTTTCAACGCAATGTTTTTCTCCTTCCTCTTCTCACCTACATCAATTTGTCTTTGAGCCACTCATTGATAGTAAGCAATTAGTAATCCAAAAAGATTGTCAATAGAATAAATTAGTGATAAAAAAATATTATCAATATAATAAACATTTAAGTCCTTTGATTCTATTATAGTAGTTATCTTTGCATCATAAGCAATAGGCAAACAATGAAGAATTTTATTTACTTTTTAGCATTCATTAATTCTCTACCTAAAACATACAATGAGGTGACTATTTGTATGAAATGAGTATACAAGTCAGTGATATATTCATTCAGTTTCATACGAAATAGTTTATAATCATGTAGTAGAATGTTCAATCTAGATTACTTCACCTCATTAGTTACTTCATATGTAATACAAAGCCTATCCCAAATTTCTTTTCCAATTCTACAGGTTGAGACTCGCATGTCATCTTTAGACTAAAGTACATAGAAAAAATTATTTAAATATTTAGCTTTCAACTTAGATATAATGCCATTTACTAGTCTAGTTGGTTTAATATAGACTTCCTGTACTAAAATTCACATGCGATAGTCAAGCGATTGAAGAAAAGTAGACATACATATTTCCAAAAATTGAAAGATATGTTATCAAACAATAGGGGTCTTGTGATCAAATATCCTTCTAGTGTGTTACGATTTCCAAAAGTAGTCATTATCATTTTTAAAAAGTTATATAAGCCTTAATTTTCAAAAGTAGGCTCTAATAACACTTGAAAGTTCATATAGGTTATTAGACCTAAAGTAATTGTCCCAAGGCTTACCAAGAGGGGGAGGGTGAATTGGTAACTTAAAAATATCTTGGTAGATTAAAAAACCAATATTATTATTATTAAGCACAATGAAAATTTATCAAAATAAACATTTTAACAAGAAAACTATCTTGCAGAAAATAAAAAATAGTAAAAAGTAAAGAGAAAAATATAAAATTTTATAGTGGTTCGGTCCAACTAGACATACGTACACTCTTTGAAGACTCCCTCTTCAAGTATTACACTATAACATAGTGACTATTATTTTTCTCCCACAACAAGTTGGAGAATCCCTTACAATTAAGCTCTCTTCCACCTATCCTTGGTGCGACAAAGTACCGTTATCCTTTTTCACCCTCCTAGTGATGACAGAGCACCGACATCTTTTTACGCCATCCTAGGGTCGACAGAGTACCATCATCATTTCACACCCTTCTGGTTTTAGCAGAGTACTATCATCCTTTCACATCCTCCTGGTGTCGGTAGAGAACTGGTGCCCTATCACACCCTCTTGGTGTCGACAGAGTACCGTCATCCTTTCACACCCTCCTGGTATCGACAAAGAGTCGAATCTTCTCTCAAGAGTCTTCAAAAAAGTAGGGAATAGATTTGACATAGTTACAAAAAATCCTCACCTTTTGGCAACCTTGTGAACCCTTCACAAAATTTACTTGCAAGATCTCTCTATCCACACTCTCAAACACTATCCCAAAATACTCTCACTCTTACTCTCAAAAGAAAATTCGTAGAAGGATCTTTTTCAGTTAGCTTTCAGGACTCTTAAATGTGAAAGACAAGAAAAATCATCTAAAAAACTAAAAAATTCAATTTGACCGTCTTGGATCGTATAATACGATCACATATTGTACGTATGATCAGTTCAAAAATTGCTCGTACGATCCTGTGTGAACCAATTTCATACGCTGGTCAGTATATGTATGAACTCATATTGTATAGTATGATCAGATCAAATTTGAATATATTCATCCAGTATGATTATGCATGATCCCATTTTCTACCCTGATTGGCGTACTATATAAACATTATATCATATAGTATGATCTATTTAACAAAATCATGCTTCATTTGGTATGAAAATGGATAAGTCCATTTCGTACTCTGGACGTCGTCTATACGAAACTAATTTCGTATAGTACGAATAGTTTAAAAAATTTATATGTTCATATGGATGAACTTGTACATTTCGTACTCTGGATGTCATATGTACAAAAGTCATTTTGTATAGTATAATCAGTTCAGAAAATGATGAGTTCGTTTATGATGAACTGATATATAGCTATTTTGTATTATAGACGTCGTCTGTACGAAGGTAACTTCATACAGTACTAATAATTCTTAAAATTTTTTTCAGGCATGATTCTATTAACTACTTTTTGGAGAAGCACTCAGGTCAAATCATCCCGTACGATCCCAAAATTGTATAGTATGATTAGTTTAAAAAAATACAAGTTTAATACCCCCTAGTGTGTGTGTGCACGGTTACCCAATTACAATTACACTTTTTCAGACTTAAGAAAAATATAAAAAGTATAGACTTCAATTACAATAAACCTTAATCTAATTTTTCTTGAATTCTTTAGTAGTTTGGAGTATGAGTTCCCTGAAATGTTAGTACACACAAATAATATTTTCCAATGTGTTAGGAGAAATAATAACAAACACAATAATATTTTGGTATCATAAAAAACAAACATAATATAAAAACATATTTTTGAAAACTAAGCTGCAACACATAGTGTTTTGATGAACGATGTTTCGGCATTAAAATTTTTGAAACTCCAATGTTATGGTACTAATTTAGGTTTATTTTATTTTACATTTTAGTTGGACATGGGATGAGGCAGACACGACAGATGAGAGTTGATCAAATATAAAAAAAACTTGATGTGACATGTCAGGTATTTGTTTTGTTTTTTTTATTTTAAATATGTGTATATATTATTTTTATAATAAACATGATTAAAATAATAGAAAGAAAAGTAAGAGATGATTGAATTAACCATTTTGCTTAAATTCTCATTTCTCATGCACTTCAATTGTCATGTTACCGCCTCATGTATAGGCAAATGTCACCGTCTCACTTGTGCAATTCCCTAGTCGATATGGATGTTCATTTTAGGTAGTTTCAATGATTTTGACAGAATGACCAAGTCCTTTTCATGAATGGGTGTTGTTTGGGTGACATCATATGTTGTTGCACCTATAAACCATCACCTTTAACCATCTTTACTGAAATTGACTGCAGGGGTCTGCCCTTATGTAAATTTGATATTTTGGATGCAATGATAAATAAACATGATTATATGTTGCTTAGGCAATTTTTGTGTAGCATCACATTGGCCAATCATCATGCTTATCGTTATTTGATCCTGATATGCATGGCGCTGCGTCAGTTGGCCACTATTGAGGCGCTTTCAACCTACTATATACATGACATCACATTTTTTGAAAATTGCTCTTGTTGCATATATGGATATCAACAAGAATCACCTTAAGGATGGCTATATTCATATGAAGGGTAAGACTAAGGCTCTATTTTTGGGCTTTTGAAGTCTAGAGATATCCAAACTACTATAGGACAATCTCAAAGATTCAAAGAGCTTTACTTAGTTAGGATAAGATAACAAGAAGGAATAAGTAATTCATTCTAATAGCTTTGTGTAAACCATCATTCTTGACCTCTTGACCATGGGTTAGCTACTTGAGTAGGCCATTCATTGGGTTGAGCTTGGCTATAAGGATAGCCTATATATAATAAAAGACATAGCTTAGCAACATAAGGATAGTTGCTAGATTGGACTTGCTTAATTATCTTATAATGGCCTATTCATTCTCTTATCATACCTTAAACCATAAGTAAGAGCTTCATCATTCCCTAATCTTGATAATTAGGTTAGTCTTTAGTCTAATGTTGTCTATTGGATTGGATGGATTGGTCAATTGGGCTTGGCTATTGGTTTGGGCTCATGTAGACAAAAATTGCTCAATTGAGGTTTAACATGGAATCATAGGGTTTAAATAGGTCAAGTGACATGTAATTGACCTTCTGGAATCATTTTGATGGATAATAATTTTCCAATTGAAGCAATTTGGTCACTTGGCAGCTAATCCAAAGCAACCTAATATGGGTACAAATTGGGTGAACTGGTTCACTTGGCTCAATTCAACAAAAATACAAGTCAATTTAGCTTAATTGGAGTATGCTAAACTCATCCAAAGAGTATGGTTTAATCAAGTACATTAAATAGGGTAGAAGATCAATTTAGCTTAGTTGATTTAGTTAAGGATTTTAATCAAGCTATGATCAGTCAATTTGATTCCATTGGTTTAACCTAGAGTCAATATGCTCAATTTGATGTGTGATGAGTCAACATAAGTCAAATGGAAGGCTTGGTCAAAGATTATTTGTTTAATATGGTTAAATTGGTCTAAAAGTATCCTATTTTATTTTCTACAATGCATACTTAGATTTTTTTTTTTTTTTGTGTATTTGTAGAAAGAATATTTGCTTGATACTAGTGGGCTGAAACTTTTGTACATTTATATGATTTTCAACTTTTTTTTTTATTCCAAATGCACTCTTTTGCATTTATTGATCATCCATGTGCCTCGATAATATCAACTCAAGTTGATGTCTTGGAGCATATTTTCACTTGATATGAAACAATAAGAGATGCATTTCCCAGTAAATTTTTTTGAAGGATTGAATTCCACCGACATAAGAGCACAAGTAGATCAAGCCATTAAAATCCCGTCTTCCAAGCAAATTCTCGGGAGAAAAGGGGCTAAAGCCATTAACATCTCGCCTTCCAAATTCTTGGGGCCATTAACATCCCATTTCCATATACATAGATCTATGGTCGGAGCACAACAGAAATCTGTCAGATTATGAGACATAATTAGTTTCCAAAACTGTACAAATGGCTGGGCACCACAAAGAAGCGTACATATTATACCACAGCACATGTTTAGAGTCATCACACAGGAGAAAGTGGAACCAAAAATGTTTTCCCCATGGGAGCGCATAAGAGCTTCTCCAGCCGAACTGCATTTGGATGTATGGAGTGGTTTTTTGCTCCGATGGATCGCCAAAAAATACGCCAATGACATGCGGGTGAACAGTGCGACGTCAATATTGACGTCGGACTGTTTACCTACGCCGAAAAATCCCACTGTTTTTTTAGTTTCGCAGGAAGCACGAAACAAGAGAGATGTTTTTAGCGCTCGAAAGAAGAGATATGGAGTTCCATTGGAGATGAATTATGGCATTTTGAAGTTTTCCGCCATTTTAGAGTGGAAAATGAGATTTTTCGTTGGAGATGCCCAAGTAACAGTGGCCTTGTCATTTGAGGTGCTGCTTCATTCACCTGTTAAAGTAAATAATTCGTCGGGCTGGTTGAGCAAGACAAAAGATAATTACACTTTTTACGGCTGGTGATTTTCAGCCCACATCGTCAGAGGATCTTAGTACCGCCAAAGAAGATCAAAAAGTAAAGATTAAAAAAAAAAGAGGACCCATAAGAGTAGGAAATACATAACAAGCTCCAATAAAATGTAATTAGCATCAAATAATACTCGAGGCAGAACCATACAAACCTGAAGAAAATCTAATGGCATGTTTCAGCCTACTCGAACCTACTTCACCAGATTCCATAAAATTGCTGGAGACTATATAGAAAGGTAAAACATGTAATGCCTTGCGAAATTAAAATAAGCAACTTGAGCTAATACTCTATACAAAAAATTAGCTACATTGCAGATTAATTCTGCCTCGCATTCCTATAATATTTCCAACGAAAAAATATGATAACACCATGGATGTCCATGCAATGTTGCCTCTTCACTTCAATTAGGCCACATCAAAGTTCAATTTTACTGTCCAGGAAGATTCATTTGGCAAGGAATTACTGTCAAGAGCTTCTCCTTTGCAGCCTGCTCCGTGCCGCTCGGCAGCTTCACAACAAAGGTGTGTAAGACAGTTTCATCCGTAGTCAACAACTTCGACTCGACAGCAGTGAAATGCAGCTCCTTGAATGCTTGAATAACGTTGTAAGTAGGGTGACTGTCCAAAGGGCAGGTAACCTGAACAATCACTTCTTCTTGCCCTGTTTGCACTTCAACACCTGGTGTCACCTTCCTTTCTGATTCTATCTCTTTAAGCTTATTTTGGAGGTCAGTAATGTAAGCAATCGCATCACCCAGCAGAGAAGCCTTGTCCATTTTGGAAATGTTGGGGACAACAGCCCTGAGAGCATAGAAACGCTGGTTCAGCTTCTCCCTCCTCTGCCTCTCAGCTTCCACATGGTTGAGTGGCTCCTCTCTGCCATTTGCCGGCTTCCTTCCCCTTTTCCTCGGTCTGCGCTCATCTATTATGCTGGGTTTATCCTCCTTGCAAGAAGCCTCCGCATCTGAATTCTCAAGGCAGGCGAAATCTATCCGCCTTGATGCAGGCGGAAGCTGCTGCTTTTGGTGAATAATACCAATCCCATTTCGCTCAATCTCAGCTCTCGCTACCATCAGCCCATTGGTAGAATTCAACTGTTGGGGCACAATACCTTGATTTGTATTCGAATTGATAACTTTTCTGTTGTTTGCAATGAGCTCAAATGGCCTCTCGGCTTGCCCAATGTTCAGATCCTTCCCGAGGATCTTCGGCCACTCCGCTCCCTTGAAGAATACAGACCTAATCATCATCAACGCCTCAAAGCTTTCTGGAATAAGATTCACAGACCCTAATTCAAGAACCCCATTCTCAAATGGAACCAGAACAATAGTATGAAATCCTGCAGCCCTCGCAAGATATGCCCGAACACAGTAATCCTCGGAAGCGGTTGATGGAGCATTCCAGATGTGTTTACGGTGTAGTAAAGCTCGGCCAGGAGCACCCTCTCCGTTGGGAAAGGCGAAGTACATTGAAGCAAGAAAGAACATCTCAGCATCAGTAACGCAATCGAGTCGGAGAGCGTAATTCTCATCGTCGGATCCGCCGTGGAGTAAATGAAGTTTCTGCAGCACCCGCTTCCTCCTCTTCTGCTGCACATCATCGACGGAACAAAGACTCTCGATTTCTGGCTCACGGAGATGCCCATCTCCCCATCCAAGTACCAGATCGCCGGATTTAAACCGGGAAATTTGCCAGAAGATGGCGAAGGACCAGCCGTCGCCGCCAGAGGCTTCCACGAGGTTGACGAGCTTCGTCTGAAGGTCAGCGACGGCGGCGCCAGATGCGGAGAAGAGACTGTCAGGGGACACGTGGCAGGTCGTGAGGTACTCGAAGGCGTTGGGGCCTAGAACGGCGACCGCCATGGACTGCTCTTCGTCCGACCAGGCGACACCGTTTACCACTCCTCCGTCGAGACCGCAAGTTCCCATGTTGGAAGCCCAAGAAGGCAGCGCGATGCCCTAATTAGTGAGCAGACGGACGTTTCACTTCCACCTCGTCTTCTTCTTCGTTCTCTCTACTCAATGAAACTTCATGCGCGGGCCCGGCAGTTGCGTGAAGGGGAAGGGGAAAGTGTAGCGAAGTGCCCAGGAAGAAGGCAGATGGGTTCGTTTTGGATAAATAGGGTAACAGAGGAGGGAGTAGGAGTGGGGTCTGTTAGAAATTTGATGAACATGTGGTGAGGATTCAAAGCTATTAAAAAATCCCCTTATTGGGATTTTATGTGTGCTAAAGCAAAAGAGATTCAAAGCTGTATTAGTTTTTCCATAAATGCCAGTAGCAATCTGTCTTTCATTTGGGATCCCTGGTGTGGAGGCCATTCTGTTGCTGATCATCTCATCAATGCAAACTCTATTTCGAGTTTTACTCATCTCTTTGACAAAACTGTTTCTCAGTTTATTTTGGGGGATAGCTGGATTATTCCTAACAGCTTCGAAAATGACCTTGTTACTCTGATTAAGAATGTGGCTATTGTTTCCCAACCTGAAAATCATTTCTGGTATGACAAGCAATACCCTAGTTTTGGTGATTTCCATTCTATGTTTTCTGCACATAAAGAAAAGGTGTCTTGGCATAAGCATATTTGGCATAAAAGGGGTGCTCTTCGTTTTACTGTCTATGCCTGGTTGGCATTTAAGGGTGGATTAAAAACAGCGGATGTTCTTGCTATTAGAGGTATTCTGGTTCCAAATACCTGCTGTTTTTGTCATAATAGTATGGAAACTATCACTCATCTCTACTTTGAATGTAATTTCACTTTTGACATTGCCAAAAAGTTATTCCCTTGGTTACAAAAACTGTTAATGAGACCAAATATCTACCAGTTTTATGATAGTATTTGGGAGCAGAATTTTAATTCTAAAACGAGGAACCTCTTCCTTCTAACTGCCTCTGCTACAATCTACTATGTCTGGCGTGCAAGAAATGACAGAATCCTTGGTGGCATTATTGATTGTAATGACACAATTACTTCTAAAATCAAGAAAGCATATATATATATATATATATATATATATATATATATATATATATATATATATAAAGTTTTGCAATAGATAAATTTTTCTTTGTTAGAGGTATAGTTTAAAATGTGCAAAAAAGAAAAAAAAAAGATTTGTATGACACGTTTTGCACAAATTAGGATTTCAAGGGAAATGCACCAATAAATTGGGCAATTTTTTTCTCAAATATGAATAAGACGCTGATTAATTTGGCATGTTCCGCTAATTAACCCCATTTTAAGAAAAATCTTGCAATTTCTTCACGATCTACATTTGTGGATGCAATCACGCACAGTAACGTCCAAGGTCACTTGCGAGATCAATTATGGATTTGTCTGCCACCACTAATAAAGGGAATAAGGCATGACCACGTAATCACATGCGATCTCGCACGTGTTCGCGCGCAATCTAATTTACAACACGGGTCGTGTAGAAAATGCAAGACATTTTGTCAAAATGGGGTTGAGGAGTAGAAGGAGCCAAATTAATTAGCGTCTTATACATGTTTAAGAAAAATTGCCAATGAGCTCGCTTTACTAGGGTTTTTTCGTTTACCCTAGTTGCCTTGGTTCCTTGGGCTTCTCCCCATTGTTGGCCTTTCCCTGTTCTCCAACCACTATTTCAAGTTTTTCTTTGCCTATTTATGATGGCTTCGTCCTCTTTGGTCTACTTGTAAGATTCAATGGAGATGAAAAATAAATTCATTGCCTAGGAAAGATAAGCCAAATCATCGAGAAGAATTATCAAAAGCGTACTTGAATCCATTGAAATGCTGAATCGATGTCTTCGATTTTCCATGTTTGAAGCGACGTTCTCCAAGAGAGCGAGATACCCTTTATTTTCACTCAAGATAAGAAATGAGAGAAATGAGAACTTTAACCATTTAAACTAGGGACAACAACCCATTTATACTTGAAGTGTAAATATTTTATTTCAGCCCATCATTAAAATAAAATAAATGCCCAACCTCTACACAAATTAATTACATATAAATTTAATTGAGATGCCACATAAGCCAAATAATAACTTAGTTCTTAAATAGATCACAAATTTATTTGGCTCAATTTTAGATAGCTTATAATGTATAAAATTTTTATTTATATATATAAGTATATGGGCCCACATATAAAAATTTCCCAATAATCTCCCATTTGGGCTACATATATATACATATAATTATATATTATAAAATAAACATAAGAGCTCAATATTTGCTATCTTTATAAAATAACATTTCTAGACAATCTAGTCCATCAATCATATCAATATAGAATTAAAGTGACCTTTATTACATTCTTCATAACAAGATCCATCAATGGTCACTATATTAATATAATTAATTACATAGATCAAGTATGAATATGTAGCATAAACATTTCATGTAATATGATATCAAATCATAAATATTTTCAACTGATCCAATTTTATAACTCAAAAGAATTATAACCAAAATTTAATACTTTATGCTAAATCGCAATTGAAATTAAATAACTTTATTTCAGAGTTTTCAATCACTAAAATAACAATACTTTATTCTAATTAAAAAATAAGTTCATAATAATTGAACAATACAAATAAACTCCCACAAAGCTAACATATCATCAAAATAAATTACACCCATACGAGTCACATGCTCATGACAAACTTTAGGTGGTAATCCTTTTGTAAGTGGGTTTGGAATCATAAGGTTTGTACTAATATATTCAATAGAAATCTAAGAACTCTGAACCCTTTCTTTCACAACAAAAAACTTTATGTCAATGTATTTTGATTTTGACAAGATCCTGTTTTTCTTAGAACATAACACAACTACTTTATTATCATAATTTATTTTTAAGGGTCTCTCAATGCCATCAATAATATATAGCATTGTGATAAAATTTCGTAACCATATTCCCTGATTTAAAGCCTCATAACAAGATATAAACTCTGCTTCCATTGTTGAAGAAGCTATAAGTGATTGTTTGACACTTTTTTAAGAAATAGCTCCTCTAGCCAATATGAAAATATAGCATGAAGTGAATCTCCTTCTATCGAGGCAAGTAGCAAAATCAGAGTCGGAATACCCCACGATCTCTAAATGATCAGATCACTGATATGTGACTACAAAATCTCTTGTCCTTTTTATATACCTTATAACTCGTTTCACTACATTCCATTGATCCATTCCTAGGTTACTTAAATATCTATTAAGCATTCCAACAATGTATGGAATATCTGAAAGGGTACAAACTTGAGCATACATAAGATTCTGTACTGCCGATGCATAAGGGATTTATCTATCTCTTGCTTTTCAACTTTCATTTCTTGGGAATTAAAGCAAACTAAATTTATCCCCTTTTGCAATGTGTGTATGCCTTGGTGCACAGTCTTTCATGCCAAATCTGCTAAGCACTTTATCAATATAGGTTATTTGTAATAACCCAATTATACCATGGGAGCGATCTCGATGAATTTGTATATACAACATAAAAGATGTAATTTCAAGATCTTTTATTTCAAATTTATTTAAAAGAAATTTGTTAGTTTCATAGAATAAGCCTATATCATTGTTTGCTAGCAGAATATCATCGACACATAACACTAGGAGAATAAATTTACTCCCGCTGACCTTATGATAAATGCATTGATCAAAAGTGTTTTTTATAAAATCAAATGAAGAAATCACTTGATTAAATTTCTAGTGCCATTGATGTGATGCTTAAACCATGGATAGATTTCTTTAATTTGCACATAAGATGTTTTGAATCAAAAGATTGAAAATTTTTTGATTGCATTATATATATAGTTTCCTCAACATCTCCATTAAGGAATGCACTCTTTACATCCATCTGGTATAACTATAAATCATAATGAGCTATAAGTGCCATAATGATTCTAAAAGAGTATTTCAAAAAAATTGGAGAGAAAATCTCTTTACAATCAATATATTCCTTTTGAGTAAAACCTTTTGTAACTAGATGTGCTTTATATCTTTCAATATTGCTTATTACATCCCTTTTGGTTTTAAAAATTCATTTACAACCAATAGGTTTTGCTCCTTCAGGAAATTCAAAAAGATTCCAAACATCATTGTCTTTCATTGATTTAATCTCATCTTCTATGGCTTCTATCCACTTTTGGGAATCAGAATAATTTTTTATCTGAATGAATGAGATTGAATTATCTTCCAATCCCATATCAAATTCATGCTCTTGGAGATATATAATATAATCATCTAAAATTACTATTCTCATTTCTCTTGTGGATCTCCTTAATGACACTTCAATATGATGTTGTTGTTCTTCTATATGAGTGAGAGATAATTCAAGATTATTTTGATTATCTGGATTTATAATCTAAATATTATCATGCATAGTTACTTGATCATTTTTAATTATAATAATAAAAATAGTAACATATTCCTCCTCAAAATCAAAATCTTTAAATTTTTCACTCACACTATATTGAATATCCTCAATAAATTTAACATTGCTTGTCTCAAAAAAAGATTTATTTGTGGAATCAAAAAAATTAAAATCTCTTTATCTTTTAGAGTATCCAACAAAATAGCAACTAACAGTTCTTGAGTCAAATTTTCTTTCATTAGGCTTATAAGGCCTAGCCTCAGTTGAACATCCCTAAATGTTAAAATGCCTAATACTAAGCTTCTTTCTAGTTCATAACTCATATGGGGTTTTAGTTACTGCTTTGCTTGAAACTCTATTAAGAATATAAACTGCAGTCTTTAAAGCTTCTCTCCAAAGTGATTCTAGTAAAGAGGAATAACTAATCATACTTTTAACTATATCCTTTAAGATTTTGTTTCATCTCTCAGCTACACCATTTTAACTTAGAGTCCCTGGTATAGTGTATTGAGGAACGATGTTATATTTTGCTAAATATCTCGTAAAAGGGTATGGACGTTGTTCACCTGATCCATTATATCTACCACAGTATTCACCACCACAGTCAGATTTTATAGCTTTAATCTTCTTCCAAGTTGATTTTCAATTTCATCTTTGAAGATCTTAAATACATCCAAAGATTCTGATTTCTCATGTATTAAGTATAAGTACCCATAACAAGAATAATCGTTTATGAAAATAATAAAATACTATTGATCATTCCAAGAAGCTGTAGGGAATGAGCAATAAATATCAGCATGTATTAATTCGAAGATATTTAAACTCCTTTTGGCACCTAATTTCTTAATATTTGTTTGTTTTCTTTTAATACATTCAATATAAATTTTAAAATTAGTATAATTAAGGGAATCAAGAATTCTATCTAACAAAAATATTTTAATTCTTTATTTAAAATTATGTCATAAGCGCTTGTACCATAACATAAAGAAATTCTTATCAATTAATTTTCTCTTTGTACCAAAATTATTTATATGCAAAATTTCAGTAATCTGCGAGACAAAAATATCCAATTTATATAGATTATCAGTTAAAAAATCTATACCAATGACTTTTGAACACTGAATAGAGACTAAATTTTTCATTTTCAAATGAATAAGAGTAATCAAATTTGTCCAAATATGAAATATAAATTAGATTCTGTTTAAATGATGGTACATAAAAAGTCTCACACAAATCCAAAGTACAACTAGATTCTAAGTACAATCTATATAAGCCTACAGCTTTAACATGAGCTTTATTGCCATTTCTCACATAGATGAATCTTTCAGTATCAGTTGGCACTCCGCTCCTTAGACAACCCTGCATAGTCACACTTATGTAAGTAGTTGCACCAGTATCTATCCATTAAGTATGATTTGGTACTAAGGCAAAATTAACTTCAGAACAAATAAGATTAAGAAGTTTACCCTTTTTGACGAGCTAGTTAGCTTATTTTGGACAATCATTCTTCACATGATCAGCCTTCTTATAAAAGAAATAAGTGATAATTAGATATTTCTTCTATTACACTTTAGGTTTTGAAGTCCTTTGCCTTTATACCGCATTGAAATAAGTTTAATAAGAATAGTACTTGTTTCGACTTTTTCAGAGCCTACAAAACAGTCTGTTATTTGGCTTAAGAATTTCTTAGCATTTTTCCCCTTAGGCATTGCACCCCTGATGGTATCTGAAATTGAGTGCTTTATGATCATAAGACTCATGCGATTTAAATGCTCCCACTTTTTAAAATTTTTTCTTTGTTCAATAGTGCTTTCCATAGTAAGGGTCGGAGGGCGTTCAGTCCGAATCACATAGTCTAGATCCATGCACGAGAGAATAATAATAATGTGGTCTTTCCATTTCATAAAATTAGAGCCATTAAGCACGAGAATGATATTCAAATTGGCAGATATTGAAGAAATATTAACTGAAAAAAGATCAAAAATAATAAAGTCGTAATTAGTAACAATATAAGGTGGGCCCTTTATAAGATACCTAAAACAACATCATAATTCAGTCTTTGGACATAAATTATAATTTGTAAATGGTACTCTTAAAATTATAGTTAATAAATATTGATAAAAAATTATAATAACAAGTCTTTCTTTGGACCGACTTACTATATGCTTGAATACTTTCATATTATCACATTTTTATAACTATATCTTTATAGTCTAACAAAAAAAAAAAAAAAATCTTCCTTTGGGCCGATGCATAGACTAAAAAAAATCCTTAGCATTATTCTATTAATTTTAAATTAAATAAATTGATTTAATACAGGTCAATTTGGTGACATATTATTTCAATTTAATTTAATTTTAAAAATAATGAATAATTATTTTGAATGAGAAAAATTTAAATAATGAACTAAATTTAGTGAATAAATTAATTCACTAATTTATCAATTTTTCTTCACTACATAAAATGTACTAACTCCAAAAAAGACAAATTCAAACAACATTAATTAAAGCATTTATTGTAACCATAAATTTTCTAATGGTTGCGTCGATTGAATATTAAACGCATTGTCATTATTTACAGCATGCAAAGTCAAGTAATTTAGTTTAATATATATCTATAACTGACAAATTAAAACTAAAACATATAAACATTCCTGAATCGAATATATTAAATAAGATAAAGAGATATCAGGAATTCGATATTCCTTCAGAAAATTAATTCTAATTAAAAATTTTATTATTATGAAATCCTTAATTAAAAATTCAAGATGCCTTACAATCCTGAATCCATGTCAAATAAAAAATAGTAATAATTTGTGAGTATTTCCATTCAATAGCACAATTACAATTACAAAAACATTTTATAATTTGGCAGTTATAATATATGCTAAAAAATGGAAAAACTAAATCCATTGAAACAGACGTATAGATGTGTTGTTTCATATTAAATTAACCATAAATTAGCAAACCAAAAAAATAACTATCAACTCATCATCTTCAATGGATTGAAATGAAAATGATGAACCAAAAAAATGATAATGAATAGTCAATAATCAACAAACGAGAATTTCTCTTTGATTCAACATGACAATCTTGCTATGATGCCACTTGTAAGATTCAATGGAGATGAAAAATAAATTCAACGCCTCCAAAATACATGCCAAATCATCGAGAAGAATTATCAGAAGCGTACCTGAATCCATTGAAATGTAGAATCGATGTCTTCGATCTTCCACGTTTGATGTGACGTTCTCCAAGAGAGCGAGAGACCCCTTATTTACACTCAAGATGAGAAATGAGAGAAATGAGAACTTTAACCACTTAAACTAGGAACCACGACCCTTGTATATTTTAAGTGTAAATATTTTATTTTAGCACTTCATTAAAATAAAATAAATACTCGGTCTCTGCACAAATTAATTTTATACAAATTTAATTGATATGCCACATAAGCCAAATAATAACTTAATTCTTAAATAGATCACAAATTTATTTGGATCAATTTTAGATAGCTTATAATGTATAAAAATTTATTTACATGTATAAGTATATGGACCCACATATAAAAATTTCCCAACATGAATTTCCTCATCTTTCTTTTTCAAACTATATGGGCCCACATATATAAATTTCCCAACACGAATTTCTTCATCTTTCTTCTTCAAACCCTTACTCGCAACCTAACAACTCCATATAATGTGTTCCATCGACTTCTCCATCTTTAAACTTGAAATGCCTTCTTGCTAGTCATAACCCAATTGTTAAGGATTCTCTCCTATCCTATATTAACCCACCTACATACATGGTTATGGAGTTTTTTGAAGCAAAAGTTAATGACACATTTAAGGAATGGGGTCATTACCATGATGGATACTCTATAGGTAAAAAGTCTTACTATGAGGCTCTCCTAACTTCCATGAAAAAAGCTTGGATGTCAAAAGGTACGCTATCAATACTATCTCTTAGTTAAGGGTTTATTTTTTCTCCTTATGTTCTCTACTATAGATGACTACGAGCATGCTTGGTTTGGTCGACCTTGGATTTTTCTTGGCAGGCCTTTTTATCCACCAATAACACTATTTATCCTCCAAAAGTTGTTGACCTTGTTTGCTCTGAGAACGGAGGAGTTCACCTTCATCCCTTGTGGATAAAAAATCATGATCTACCCTTACCCTATTGGACTCCTGAGGGGATATCCAAAATAATTAGCTTTATTGGGTCTTCTATTGAGATTAATACTTTAATTATGCTTAAAATGTGTTTAACATTTGCTAGAGTTTGTGTCCAGATGCAAAATAATGCTACATTGCCTAGTGATATTTCTACGTTGTTTAGTAATATTTCTATGTGTATTTACTCTTAGAGTTTAGTATTTTTGAAATTGATGTCATATTCACGCTATGGTTCCCTATTGCTCCCTTAGCATCTCAGTCCTAAGTATCTCCTCTAAGATCTTGCTGTCACTAGATCTAGGGTAAGGAGTGTTAGACAAAAACCCTATAATTCACCCTAATATCACCATTCCTAAACCCCCTCAGCCTCCAGCTTCTTTGCTGGCTTCTTCCTAGGTTGTTCTTAAAGTTACCCTAACTGATTCCTTGGTCCATTTTGGGTAAAATCAGTGTAATTTTATTTGGTTATTCTCTTCAAGCCAATAAGATTTCCAATTCCTCTTTTAAGGCTATATGGAACCTAAACTCTTCTTTTAAGAAATTCATCCTCTTCAAGGTCCCCCTAACTATATTAACACTTCCTCTGCAGTTTAGTTAAATAATGTTATTTCAAATAATAAGTTTGTTATTTTTGCATTAGGAGGACATTTTTATAAGTAATGAAGTTGTCGATGTCCAGGTTTCTTCAATGAAGACCAATATTCATAACTTTGTTTCATTTAATGATGACATCATACAAACCTTTATTGCCTTAGTTACCTCTAATGGTGCCTCTATGCAACAAACTAACATTTAAACCTCCATGCTGATGTGTTCCAAAAAAGACAAAAAGGCTCCTCCTCCTAATACAAAAGCCCATTGAATTTTAAGAGTATAGCTTCCTAGAATATCAAGGGTTTTAATATCACTAAGAAAATGTTAAATTATAAGTAGTTTGTCTGTCATTTTAATTTTGATTTTTGTGTATTTAAATGCTAAAATCCATCCTAGGTGTCTTTTATTCTTGGGTTTTATCTTGAGAATAAAGTCTTTGATATTGAAGGTTCTTTTAATAATTTTGATGTTTGTAATTCTGATAGAATACAAATCATCAGATGCCACATCAAATACAACAGACTTAAGAAAGGAAAAAGATTACAAACTGACACAGACCTCGTCTACCCAATCTTGAGCTGGTTCCAGATTGCAGTCTGATCGTGTGGACCTGAAATGTTAGTAGAAAGCAGTCATAGAGAAAAAGGATGTTTGCTATAATCAAAATCATAAGCCATAGATCCGCAACAAGTGAAACTCTAGTAAGGTTTCTTTTAATCATAGCTTTTTTTAGTCATTTGATTCATGATACCTTCTTCATGGGGGTTACTCCTCTTTGTCATATTTTTTACTTTTATGATTCTAATTCTCATTCTAATAGGTTAATCCTTTTGAAGGATATTTGGAATAATTTTTGCTAATGTTTATCTCTCTTGGATTAACGTAGGGGATTTTAACAGTTGTAGGTCCAGCCATGAAAAAGGCTGGTGGCAATGCTATCCATAATAGTAAGCTCTAAAATTTTAACAATCATTTGTTTAACATCAATGTTCATGACTTAGATAATACCGTTCACTTCTCCACTTGGTTTAATCATAGCAGTGATGATATTATTCATATTAAGTAAGATAAGATGCTACTGAATGATAATTTGCTTGAGCATTTCTCATACTCTTATTATAAAATAGATGATTCGAGTTGCTATGATCATAGCCTTTTGGTCTTTCTTAATTCACATATGGATAATATTAAGAATAGGTTTTTGTTTATAAATTTATGGTATAATGTTCCTATTTTTTTGGGATGTCTTAATCACTAATTGGGTCATCCCCTTTGGTGGTAATTTGATTTATTTCTTTCATATT
Source organism: Dendrobium catenatum (assembly GCF_001605985.2). Lineage (NCBI taxonomy): Eukaryota > Viridiplantae > Streptophyta > Magnoliopsida > Asparagales > Orchidaceae > Dendrobium > Dendrobium catenatum. The sequence continues at coordinate 16,480,759 of NW_021319083.1, read as the reverse complement.
AAGCTTCACAAGCTTAAAGAGGTTTTTAAGACTAAATGATGGGCTTCTTCCAATTATATCTCCAATGACAAGGTTGATCTTCAACACAACCATATTTTTATTCTACAACAAATTAACACTACCCTTTTAATTTTGTTCGTAATGCCTCCGTGCAAGTTGTTAACAAATAGTTGGCCTCTTCTGTTGGAACTCGCTCAATATGAACTAGGATGTTAAGCCTAATTAATTGTCCCAAGGCTAACCAAGAGGGGGGGGGGGGTGAATTGGTAATTTAAAAATTATACTTCTACTCTTGGTTCCTGGATTTTCTAAAGGTCCAAAGTTAAAGGACTATTTAATGGGGAAGTTGATTTTGGGGTTCTCTATATAAAAATTAAATCTAGGAAGAAATTTTAATAGGATTAATGAGATTACCATTGATATTTGTTCTTTTACTACTCCTCATGAGGTTTTTATAGTGATCGTTGATCATTTTTTAGAATTTAATTAACCCTTCTCCTAAGCCCTCTTCCAACTATAATTGCATCCTTACAAGGAAATGTATTCCTGATCACCTTATCCCTTCTTTAATTACTCCTATTTTTCCTTAAGATGTTGAGAATGTCATGTTCTCTACCCCTACGTCATATGCTCCTAGTCTTAATAGTTTCTCCTTTGAGTTCTATAAAAAATCTTAGGATATCTTAGGTAGGAATCTCCATTAGTTGTTAAATATTACTTCCTACTATAGCTCTTACTACCAAGTCTTCTAATGCCCCTAATATTTCTAATTATAGGTCTATATCCCTTTGTAATATTTTTTACAAAATCATTGCTAAAAATCTTGCCTCTAGCATGAAACTCATAATTTCGTATATCACTGAGGAGAATCAAGGTGGATTCATTAACAGTAGGATTTATATTGATAATATTTTGTTAGCATCTGAACTTCAGAGTGAATTCAACGTTGAATTTTCTTTGAAATTGTTCTGCACTAGATTTATCATTTTTAAGGCTTTCAATATTTTGTATAGTGATTTTTTCTTAGTTTTTTGAGCTATAAAGGGTTTCCACAGCTTTTATTTTTAGATAAGGGGTTGTATCCCTAATGTTCATTTTTTTGTTTTCTATAATGGTGGTTTAGAAGGTTCTTTTTGTTCCACTTCTAGTTTAAGGAAGGGGTGTCCTCATCCATTTACTTGTTTCATATTTCCGAGGATGCTCTCCAAACATTTTAGACAGCATAATTATTGATTTTATTTTTGAAGGCTTCAATTATATTGATAAACTTATCAGACATGTGTTCTATACAAATGATCTTTTAGTTTTTGAAAAAATTACTACAAAGAATGCTTTTAATCTTAAAAATATGCTTAATCACTTTTCACATATTAATTCTTATAAAAGTTCTCTAGTTTCTTTAATCATTGTAATCACTCCACTACCATTTTTAATATCCTTAATATCAGTTGCTTCAATCCTAATCTTAATTAACTTAGGCTCCCATTCTCCTCTAGAATACTTTTATTTGCTGATTTCAACCCTATTTTACACAATCACTAATTTATTGGATGGCAAGAAGGTTAAAACATTGTTTTTAGCTGGTAAAGTTAAAATTCATAAGTTCACTATTTACAACACTCTTATATATTGTATCAAGGGCTATAGTATTCCTAAGGATCATAAATTTATTGATAAATTTGCTTTAAAATCTTATTTCATGGGGATATTAACTTTAAGGAGGCTCATATTATCTATTGGAAGACTACTCACCATCCAAAAAACTTGGGTGGGGTTGGTATTCTGGCTATGCAATCTCTATATCATGGGTATATCTACTCCCTCATTTTCCATTTTTATAATGAGGATGGTTTACTTGCTAAGTGGTATAAGCATGAATATATTTCTATTTAGAAGCCTCTCTCCACTAAGGCTTCCAAATATAGTTAAGCTATTTGTTCTCCTGCTTGAAGTATTTAAAACAAAATTACTTTTATGTTGCATTACAAAAATAATCTTCTTTGGCTTGGGATCCCTGGTGTAACAACAATTCTTTGGTTTAGCTTTTTGGTTTGAATGACTTAAAGATTTATCTCAATTGAAAGGTTTCTAATATCACTACTCTTAACAACTGGTTTTCCCCTGACATATTCCTTCTTATATTATTTATCCATATGTTATAATTCCTTTTGGCTTTTCTTCTTCTAGTAGTATTAGTTGGGATGGGTTAGACATCCTTATTTTAATAGCATTTTCTACTATGTTCTATGATAGTTTAATCAAAGTAACCTACTTTTCTTCTTCTGTTTATATATATATATATATATATAGGCTCTATTTCAAGTTTTTCCTG